>NC_086445.1:811406817-811769942 GCF_028390025.1 Pseudophryne corroboree
AAGCAAATGAGATACAATGACACAAAACAGAAAGGTAAGCTGGCCCTGCCAAATGAACCTTACACTAAGAGGTTTGGGATTATATGCTAAATTCATTTGCCGTATAGCCATTATGAGTGTAAATGATCTAATGTTTGCAGGCTCTGTCCGCTTAGTTGACATACTTGATTAAGTGAATGGTGATTAGCATATAGTAAGTATTATATAGTGTTCCTAATTGTGTATGATATACTGTAAAGTGGTATATAAGTTAGTGTTTCACAATCAATCTAGTAATATGGCTCTTGTAGGAGACATGGGTGAGTGGGTGTAAACACACCCCTCAGTCCCCCACTGGATCTAGCACTGTCCCACCGTCTGACAGTAATCAATGATGCTGGGAGGAGGTGTGGCTATTCTAGCACATCAGTGAGGACGGAGACACACAGAAGAAGCCATGGGCAGTGTAACTGGGGGCAGGGGTAGGACTGGGTCCTGTAGGTGGCCCACACCCCATATCAGGTGCATCTACTTGAGTGAGAGTCTCTTACAGTTAACACATTTGGGCAGGTATCTGCTACAATTTGAGATTCCTTTATAAATTGAATAAATTTATATTTGGGATTTAAGCCTGGTTAAGGATTTATATACAATGTAGGGTTAACACTTACCCCCATATTCAATTTGGTCCGAAGAGACATCAGGAGTAAAACCCCCCAATGTTTCTTCGGGTGCTGCGGTCGGACTATTTAATTAGCTCGGCCAGTAACAAGTGCTTTTACACCCGTAAACACACAGGTTCAGTGAAACCTGTGTGTTTTCGGGTGAAATAGCCCCGTTTTCAGATGAAAACGGGGCTGTTATCGGGCATTTTGCTTCGCCTGCCCGGCTTATCGGCGCAATCGTTGTGGGCAAATTGAATATCCCCTATAGGGTAAATTAAGATTGGGGTTTGGTTCTCCTTGGAGTTACAGTATAGCAGTTTAGACTTAAGTCTTGTTTTATATTTCATCTTAGTACTTTTATTCCACACAGGTGATTTTAAGATTACCTTGATCTAGGAACTTTAAAGAGCAGACTTATCACTATAGAACAAATTGTCTCTTGAATTGCTAGTATAACATAAGGTAGAAACAGAACAATGTACATAGTCTCCCTTATTAAAATTCCATTATTAGGAAGCTTAGTGGTCTGTCCCAGATGCTAGTGAACCCACAGTGATTATCAAAGCGAGCCCTGTACCTAGGCATATAGGGGGTCAGTCAGGTCGGTTGGTGATAGCTCTGTATGTAAATGCAGCAGGAGGCGTCAATTACATGCAGACGTCTCCTGCTGCACTAGTGATCTGAGCTGTGTCCTAGGACATAGCATCGGATCAAAGCACCCACCTTTGGGTGGCTTACGGCACCCATGTTGCCGCGCAAGGCGTCTGTTGCAAAGGCCAGGAAATCTCCATCCTATGACAATGATACCCTTTCCAACCCCTAAACAGCGGTGACACACCTCCGTTTTTCCAAATGGAGCCCGTCACCACACCCCCTCCAAAACGGCATCAGACATTGAATCAATGACAGCCTGATGCTGGCCTGCGTCCTATGCCGCAGGACCTGTTAATAAGGGGTTCTGCGCATGTGCAAAATACGGAAAATCGAACCATTGGTCATTGAGACCAATTGAGACCATTGGTGCAAAGTACAGAAAATCCGTATCAGGTCCAACCGCACCTGAATGACCCCCATAGTTATACTAATAACAGGTATCCCATTACAACACAGGTAAAACTAGAGGCAATACAAGAAATAATAACCATATGTTATAGGTCTAGAAAGGAATATGGATTTAAAAAAATGTAATGATCTTGAATGGAGTTAGACCAAACATGTTGGGGTAAGTGTAATAGAATCTGGAGGTGCGGGACTTTGTGCTTATTTTTAAAGCGGCAATCATTTACAAGGCGAAACCAGAACGTGCTAATAATTTGGGAGAGGAGCCAAGAATGCTTTTCAGAGTTTATGATGTACCTACGTTTTAATTAATATAATCTGAAATTTACCTCTACTGTAACTTCCCAAAAAGTTAAATTGAGTTTTTGGATCTGATTTTGTACACATTGGGTATATTTACTAAGGTGCAGGTTTTTTTTAGAAGCGGAGATGTTGCCCATAGCAACCAATCAGATTCTACTTAACATTTATCTAGGTGCTTCTAGAAGATAATAGCTAGAATCTGATTGGTTGCTATGGGCAACATCTCCACTTCTAAAAAAACCTACACCTTAGTAAATTTACCCCTTCAAACAAAAAAAACAAAAAATGGGGTGAAAATGAACACCTACACTTTTATTATGGGGGAGATGTACTAAGCAGTGATACAAGTAGAGGTGAGCACTGGAGAAGTTACCCATGGCAACCAATCAGCATTGACATAACATTATAATTTGCATACTATAAAAGTAAAAAAGGGGGGCCTGGACTGCACACCCTAATACTAGAGATTTCAAGAGGTGCTATCAAGCCTCAGCATGATAGCACCTCTTGAAATCTCTAGTATTAGGGTGTGCAGTCCAGGTTCCCCCCTTTTTTCCTCTATATTTGTGTATATATTGTACACTGGAAGGCAAGGCTTCCTTCCTCTGGCATTGGCACCCCTCCCATTTACCCTCAGGTGTTTTAATTAGCTGGGTTCCTGCATTTCAGATCACACATTGATAAGGCCCTATTTAGAGGTAAGTCCTGTATAAATTTATATAATGTGATGGTATTAGGAATGTTAGGGACCCATGTGATGAAGTCACCTGGCCGCGGTACATGGGCCCGCATATTTGCGCAAATGTGTGCTAAGAACTTCAATTATACTCCATGTTAATTGTGAGAGTTTATTTAAATTATTCTTACTATCAGTGTTCTTAGTGCTAGGAGTGTGCATCCGCATCTCTCTTCCTCCATACTATAAAAGTATACAGAGCAGCTGATTGGTTTCCATGGGCAACTTCTCCACTGGCTCATTTCTCCACTTATCACTGCTTAGTACATGTCCCCCTTCTGTTCACAGTAACTGCTATGTTCTCGATGACAGCAGTCATTTACATAAATGGAAATCAAATATTCCTTTATCTTAATTTGTCAGACTAAGGGGACATGTACTAAGGCTTAGCGACTAAGCCTTGAAAAGTGATACATTTCAAAGTGATACAGTACCAGTGAATCAGCTCCTACCTGCCATTTTTCAAACCCAGTAGTTTATAGTAAACCGGGCGCAATCAGTGGTATCCAATCAATTAAATACTATTTAGTTTAATTAAATACGTATAATATAATAAAATAACATAAATTATAAACTCATGTCACCTTATGAAAGGACTAATTATAAAAAGCAGCCCCCAAATATGACACTCTGGTGTGTCAAGGGGATCAGTACTAAATCCCGCTGGACGGTCAAGATCCTGTCGGACGGAATCCCGGCGGTCGAAATACCGACGCCGGAATCCCAACCACACAATCCCGACAGGGGTGGCGAGTGGAACGCAGCCCCTTGCGGCCTCGCTTCGCTCGCCACGCTCGGCACACTATTATATTCTCCCTCTATGGGTGTCGTGGACACCCACGGAGGGAGAATATGTCTGTATTGTGCCGGTCGGGATTCCGGCGTCTGTATTTCGACCGCCGGGATTCCATCCGACAGGATCTTGACCGCATCCTGTGTCAAGCTTATTTAGAAACAATTATATCAGATAACATACATAAATGAATAGATATGAATATCCAGAGGCGCTCACAATTAATAATTTGTTTTAATAATAGGATAACATATACAGGTTGAGTATCCCATATCCAAATATTCCGAAATACGGAATATTCCGAAATACGGACTTTTTTGAGTGAGACTGAGATAGTGAAACCTTTGTTTTCTGATGGCTCAATGTACACAAACTTTGTTTAATACACAAAGTTATTAAAAAATATTGTATTAAATGACCTTCAGGCTGTGTGTATAAGGTGTATATGAAACATAAATTAATTGTGTGAATGTACACACACTTTGTGTAATGCACAAAGTTACAAAAAATATTGGCTAAAATTACCTTCCTGCTGTGTGTATAAGGTGTATATGTAACAAAAATGCATTCTGTGCTTAGACTTGGGTCCTATCACCATGATATCTCATTATGGTATGCAATTATTCCAAAATACGGAAAAATCCGATATCCAAAATACCTCTGGTCCCAAGCATTTTGGATAAGGGATACTCAACCTGTATAACACAAATAGATTATAATGATTAAAATTGCAGCATATTTGTAGTTATTAACCTTGAATAAAGATGGAGAGATAAAATTGATGTCCGCAGACTCTTCCCTGATTATGACCAATAGATTTATCTCCCCATCTTTATTCATGGTTAATAACTACAAATATGCTGCAATTGTAATCATTATAATTTATTTGTAACATGTCAGTTAGGGGCTGATTGGCTGGTACTTTATCAATGTGAAACTTAGCACTTTTCAAGGCTTAGTACATCTCCCCCTAAGGGATTAATCCAATTAGCCGCAATGATCTCACAGGTTCGAGTCATCTTTAATTTAAAAGTGCTTGCCACCCCATAGGGCTCCGAGTACTTTCGTGCCCATGAAGGATGCAAGATCAGGTGCCATTGCTGTCGTTTAAATTCCACAGCAGTGACTCTTCGCACCCTTCGCAAGCAATTAGATTGACCCTAAGAATTGCGCCCAAGATGCTAAATTTAATACACAAGCGGAAATGTATAGATCACGTTTTAAGGAGAAAAAATATACAGGTTGAGTCTCCCTTATCCAAAATGCTTGGGACCAGAGGTATTTTGGATATCGGATTTTTCCGTATTTTGGAATAATTGCATACCATAATGAGATATCATGGTGATGGAACCTAAATCTAAGCACAGAATGCATTTATGTTTCATATACACCTTATACACACAGCCTGAAGGTCATTTAATACAATAATATTAATAACTTTGTGTATTAAACAAAGTTTGTGTACATTGAGCCATCAAAAAACAAAGGTTTCACTATTTCACTCTCACTCAAAAAAGTCCGTATTTCGGAATATTTGGATATGGGATACTCAACCTGTACTGACAATTTAATTAAGGAAAGTGTAATACGAGCAAGAACTATCCCAGGAGAACAACTGAGGTCAAATCTCTATAAAGTATATTGGCCCCTAGTATCCTCCCATCTTGTCCAACAAATAAAGAAGGAAGTAATAGGATAAAGGTTTCTATTCATGTGAACACTGTAAAGTATGTTGTATGTAAGTTTTGCAGCAAAGAAAACATTTAGTGGTTCTGCAGGCTCTGAATTAAATAAAATAGCAAGCTTCATGAATTGCCAGACGACATACATTATTTTCCTCTTTCTCTTTATACTGTGCACTGAGGTTGTAAACTGAGATGTAGGGGTGTAGCTGGGCTGGAGCCACTTGAGCACTAGCTCCGTGCACCAGAAAAATCAGTAATTGGGACTAATGTCAGCAGCCCTACTCAGGCGGCGTGGAACCATAGATAGGTGCAGGGGGTGCATTTTCAACAGGGCCTGCACCACCAGCACCCAGCTCTATAGCCTCTCTCAGGCAGCCTCGCTTTCCTCTTCACCCTCGGTGGACACAAAACTCCAAATTCAGTGGACACAGCCTCAGCCTAAGTGGGAGCTACATAACCGTGGATCCTGTTCTTCCACAATGAAGTCACTCAATGTACTGTACGTTACACTCATGATTTATGAATAATATGTAGTAACTATATAATAGAGATGAAGTGCACTGGAGGGTACCTAGTCATCATGTTGACATTTAAAACGTTGACACCATAATGCAGACATCATTCACTATATCAATACTGACATGTTTAATTGTGAATGTCGGCACATGAATTTATGATTTACGATCAGGCTGCGGTTAGGGTAGGCTGTGGTTAGGGTTGGCTGCAGTTAGGGTTAGGCTTCAATGAGGATTATGGTGCAATTTAGGTGAACGTTAGGGTTAGTGTTAGGCTAAAATTGCACTGTCAACATTTTGACTGTCTACAACCGAGAGCATTAAGAGGTGGAATGCTGTAGATAGCGGTTTATCTCTAGAAGCATTGGCGGCCCTTCAAAATCTTGCTTTGGGGCCACAAAGTACTATTTATGCCCCTAAAGGGAGGTCAAACTGGCATGTGTTATAACTTTTGGAGGTATGTTGGGAGGTATAAGTGTAATGTTGGGTGGTCAGTGTGGCATTTGGAAACAGGTGGCGTGGTCTGAGTGGTATGTGGTGGCATGCGGAGTGGAAAATGTGCTCCATCGCTTTCTGTTACGGGTTTGTGAATGACTCCCAATTATGGGATTTTCAGACATAAG
This sequence comes from Pseudophryne corroboree, assembly GCF_028390025.1. NCBI lineage: Eukaryota > Metazoa > Chordata > Amphibia > Anura > Myobatrachidae > Pseudophryne > Pseudophryne corroboree. Next base: position 811,413,176 of record NC_086445.1, read on the forward strand.
TTCATACATACATGTAGAAATATGTATATAATTGGGGGGAGAGGACACCATAGCATGTATTATAGGAGTAGGAATAGGGCTTGCCACCCTTCAGGTGGCATGTTACCAAGGCTTAATATGAAGTCTGAGTTCTCTCACTTAGGATAACATTTTCTGAAACAGATGTGAGAGATCATAGGGCTATTACTTTGTGGCTTGTCAGTCCTGCACGGGCTTACCACTGTTTTTGCCACCTGTAAAATCTCTTTTCGAAATCTGTGCTGGGTACCAGCATAGAGATACATGTTAACAACAGTATTTGTAAGGTCAAGCATGGTTCCAATGTCTGCAGCAATATTAATGCTCTTACTATAGTCTTCTCTATTTATTTTGTAGTGCACTGTCTTGATTATAATTTGGGTAACAAATCGCATGGTGCACAGATAGGCAAAAGTCATTGAAACGGTCACTAAGAGTACCATGGACTTCAGCCTCTGTTTCGTCCTATGAATAATTGCTGAATGCCTATTGCGGTTTTGTTGCATTTCACTATGAACTTTGTTGCTTTGGCAGATTTGCCTTAAAACTATTCCATTAAGTGTAAAAATGATAATGTATGGTATGACATATATGACAGTGGTTTGAAACCACACCATGCTTTCCACAAACAGACTTGGTAGCTGATCATTGTATACACATATGAAGACGTCAGTCCCATTCTGTGGTATTGATTGATTTGACCAGAAATATGGTATAGCCAGCAGATGACTGCAGATAAAAACAGATGCTATCACATAGACTGCCCGTTTTTTAGTACACCACTTGGGTTTCTGATGCAGAGATCTGATTGATATAAACCGTTCAATGGTAAAGCAGACCACCATCCAGACAGAAGTGTTGTAAGCTCCATAACTTAGTACATCCCGGATCATGCACCAAGGAACTCTGCTCCAGAAGGGTTCAGGAGTGTGGAACTTAAGGACCAATTCAAGGATGACGATCTGGATAATGACCATTGTATCAGCCACAGAGATTGCCATCATGTAGCAACGGCAAGACGGTGAAAGCCCACAGTCTCTTCTCCAGAATATCAAAAACGTTAGTAGGTTTGCTATAAAGTAAGAAAGATTTTGCAGAATAAGCTACAAGGAAAGAGAGGCAAACACACTTATCTACAACCATGGCCAAAAGTTTTGAGAATGACACAAGTATTGGTTTTTACAAAGTTTGCAGATTGTGTTTTTAGAACTTTTTGTCAGATGTTACTATGGTATACTGAAGTAAAATGACAAGCATTTCATAAGTGTCAAAGGCTTTTATTGACAATTACATTAAATTTATGCAAAGAGTCAGGGGCGTAAGTTTATACCTGACGCCCGGAGGCGAAATTGACGTGGTGCCGACTCCCCACCAGTGGCTGATCGGCAGCCAGAAAAGCTATTGGGTGAGGCAGCATAGGCAAACATGGATAAAGGGGCAGTAGTAAACAGGGGTCAGGGGCATAGATAGGGAGGGAGAAGAGGCACAGATGAGGGGCAACAGAGGAACAGAAGTGATGGGGACAGAGGCACAGATATAAGGTCAAGGATATGGGGAGGGGGCAAAGGAAAGATGAGAAAGGGCAAAAGCACATATACAGAGAGGGTATAGGCACAGATATGGGGCATGAGCACACAGACAGGGAGTGGTTAGAACAACATAAGTGAGGGGGGGCAGATGCACAGATATGAGGGGGGCAGAGTCATGGATATGGGGAGGGGGCAAAGATTAGATGGAAAGGGCAAAGTCACACATAAAGGGAGGGCATAGGTACAGATTTGATTAAAGGGCAGGGGCACACAGATAGGGAGTGGTCAGAGGAACAGATATGGGGAAGGGACAGAGGCAGGAATGGTAAGGAGAACAGTGAAACATACTGTACTGCAGAGAAGGGATATACCTCTGTGCCCTGCAACGCTGTCCCACTTGCAATGGCATCTTCTGTGTGTGTACAGTGCACTGAGTGCAGAGCAGCACACTATGCCCTGGAAATGGGAGCAGGAGGGAGGAGTGGAGGAGAGCAGGGGGCGGGCCAGGCAGCTGTAGAGGCAGAGCTGAAAGGGATTTGTTGTGATCCCAGAGAGTGGGGACCTGCATGTAAGAGTGAGTAGGGCAACAATCCTAACTTTATCTAGCAAGTGCCAGGGATCCCTATCCTATACAGTGAGTGTGTGCAGGTCAGGAGCGGGGCCAGCTGTCATGGGGGCAGAGCTTCAGACGGGCATTGCTAGCCAGCCTGTCACCGTTTATACACAGTGAGTGAGTGTTCGGTGAGCCTCTGCTCACTGCAGATGCCAGCACTGGGCACAACTTGGTGCGTATAAAGTATATGGCCAACCCCGGGAGCATAGTTGCTTGCCTCCTAGCTCAACCCGTGCCTGTGTTGCAGGGTCTGCTCATCTGTGACCCCCTGGCGGCTGGAGCCTGGCGGCAAATGACTCACTTGCCTCCGGGACTTCCGCCACTGCAAAGAGTCAATATTTGCAGTGTTGACCCATAACCCCTCTGCAATTCACCTTGGCATGCTGTTGATCAACTTCTGGGCCACATACTGACTGATGGACGACAATTCTTGCCTAATCAATGTTTGTAGTTTGTCAGAATTTGTGGGTTTTTGTTTGTCCAAGGGAGTGGGCTCACTTACAATTTTGCCTAAGAATACAGCCATGAATAAAGAATGGTATCAAAACATCCTCCAAGAGCAACTTCTCCCAACCATCCAAGAACAGTTTGGTGGTGAACAATGTCTTTTCCAGCATGATGGAGCACCTTGCCATAAGGAAAAAGTGATAACTAAGTGGCTCAGGGAACAAAACATAAAAATTTTGTGTCCATGGCCAGGAAACTACCCAGACCTTAATCCCATTGAGAACTTGTGGTCAATCCTCAAGAGGCGGGTGGACAAACAAAAACCCACAAATTCTGACAAACTCCAAGTATTGATTAGGCAAGACTGGGCGACAATCAGTCAGTATGTGGCCCAGAAGTTGATTGACAGCATGCTAGGGTGAATTGCAGAGGTCTTGAAAAAGTAGGGTCAATACTGCAAATAGTTACTCTTTGCACAAACTTAATGTAATTGTCAATAAAAGCATTTGACGCTTATGAAATGCTTGTAATTTTACTTCAGTATACCATAGTAACATCTGACAAAAAGGACTAAAAACACTGATGCAGCAAACTTTGTAAAAATGTGAAAACCTAAACTTCTGTCATTCTCAAAATGTTTGACCACGGCTGTAGATCAGAATTTTAAAGGAGATGGACATCCTTATTAAGTGATCACAATTTCCCTGTACTGTTTTAGACCAGTGTACAATAAGAACAGATGTTTGTATTTTTGAATATTTCTATATGCCCACTTTTATTATTTAAGGGCCTCATTACATTTTGCCAGCATATTACAGTCTAATCCAAAGTGGCACAATCTTTTCTAGTCTGAGGGCCACATTGGTCGCATCTCTCATTGAAGGAGTCACAATAAAACTTTACTTGCTTAAACATGTAAAATACATTAAATTTTCTAGTTTAAAAATAGGATTTTAATACCTACTGGTAAATCCTCTTCTCTTAGTCCGTAGAGGATGCTGGGGATGCTTCAAGAACCATGGGGTATAGACGGGATCCGCAGGAGACATGGACACTTTAAGACTTTAAAAGGGGTGTGAACTGGCTCCTCCCTCTATGCCCCTCCTCCAGACTCCAGTCATAGGAACTGTGCCCAGGGAGACGGACATTTCGAGTAAAAGGATTTATTTAATTTTATTTCATTTTTAAACTAAGGTGAGATACATACCAGCTCACACCTCAAACACGCCGTACAACATGGCATTCAACAACAACGCATGCAACGGCATGACCAACATCAGCCACAGACTGACTGACTGTACTTAACTCAACATGAGTGTAACCAAAACTAAACTGCAGATACAGCCCGCACTGGGACGGGTGCCCAGCATCCTCTACGGACTAAGAGAAAAGGATTTACCGGTAGGTATTAAAATCCTATTTTCTCTAACGTCCTAAGTGGATGCTGGGGACTCCGTAAGGACCATGGGGAATAGCGGCTCCGCTGGAGACTGGGCACATCTAAAGAAAGCTTTAGGACTAACTGGTGTGCACTGGCTCCTCCCCCTATGACCCTCCTCCAAGCCTCAGTTAGATTTCTGTGCCCGACGAGAAGGGTGCACACTAGGGGCTCTCCTGAGCTTCTTAGTGAAAGTTTTAGTTTAGGTTTGTTATTTTCAGTGAGACCTGCTGGCAACAGGCTCACTGCATCGAGGGACTAAGGGGAGAAGAAGCGAACTCACCTGCGTGCAGAGTGGATTGGGCTTCTTGGCTACTGGACATTAGCTCCAGAGGGACGATCACAGGCCCAGCCTGGATGGGTCCCGGAGCCGCGCCGCCGGCCCCCTTACAGAGCCAGAAGAGCGAAGAGGTCCGGAAAAATCGGCGGCAGAAGACGTTCCTGTCTTCAATAAGGTAGCGCACAGCACTGCAGCTGTGCGCCATTGCTCTCAGCACACTTCATACTCCGGTCACTGAGGGTGCAGGGCGCTGGGGGGGGCGCCCTGAGACGCAATAAAACATGATAAAAATACCTTACATGGCAAAAAAATACATCACATATAGCTCCTGGGCTATATGGATGCATTTAACCCCTGCCAGAATATACAGAAAAACGGGAGATAAGGCCGCCGAAAAGGGGGCGGAGCCTATCTCCTCAGCACACTGGCGCCATTTTCCCTCACAGCTCAGTTGGAGGGAAGCTCCCTGGCTCTTCCCTGCAGTCACTACACTACAGAAAGGGTTAAAAAAAGAGAGGGGGGCACTAATTAGGCGCAGTATTAAAACATACAGCAGCTATAAGGGGAAAAACACTTATATAAGGTTATCCCTGTATATATATATAGCGCTCTGGTGTGTGCTGGCATACTCTCCCTCTGTCTCCCCAAAGGGCTAGTGGGGTCCTGTCCTCTATCAGAGCATTCCCTGTGTGTGTGCTGTGTGTCGGTACGTTTGTGTCGACATGTATGAGGAGAAAAATGATGTGGAGACGGAGCAGAGTGTCTGTAACAGTGATGTCACCACCTAGGGGGTCGACACCTGAGTGGATGTACTGTTGAAAATTACGTGACAGTGTCAGCTCTGTATAAAAAAACAGTGGTTGACATGAGACAGCCGGCTACTCAGCTTGTGCCTGTCCAGACGTCTCATAGGCCGTCAGGGGCTCTAAAGCGCCCGTTACCTCAGATGGCAGATACAGATGCCGACACGGATACTGACTCCTGTGTCGACGGTGAAGAGACAACCGTGATTTCCAGTAGGGCCACACGTTACATGATTGAGACAATGGAAAATGTTTTATACATTTCTGATAATACGAGTACCACCAAAAAGGGGTATTATGTTCGGTGAGGGAAAAACTACCTGTAGTTTTCCTGAATCTGAGAAATAAAATGAGGTGTGTGATGATGCGTGGGTTTCCCCCCGATAACAATTGATAATTTCTTAAAAAGTATTGGTGTATACCCTTTCCCGCCAGAGGTTAGGGTGCGTTGGGAAACACCCCCTAGGGGGGATAAGGCGCTCACACGCTTGTAAGAACAAGGGCTCTACCCTCTCATGAGATGGCCGCCCTTAAGGATCCTGCTGATAGAAAGCAGGAGGGTATCCAAAAATGTATTCACACACATACTGGTGTTATACTGCGACCAGCAATCGCCTCAGCCTGGAGGTGCAGTGCTGGGTTGGCATGGTCGGATTCCCTGACTGGAAAAATTGATATCCTAGATAAGGATAGTATATTATTGCCTATAGAGCATTTAAAAGATGCATTTCTATATATGCATGATGCACAGCGGAATATTTGCCGACTGGCATCAAGTATAAGTGCGTTGTCCAATTCTACCAGTAAAATGGTCAGGTGATGCGGATTCCAAACGGCATTTGGAAGTATTGCCTTTGAAAAGGGACATTTGGGGTCGGTCTTTTAGACCTGGTGGCCACGGCAACAACTGGGAAATCCACGTTTGTACCCCAGGTCGCCTCTCAAAATAAGACGCCGTATTATCAGGCGCAGTCCTTTGTTGGCAAGCGGACAAAAGGTTCCTCTTTTCTGCTCGTGACAGAGGGAGAGGAAAAAGGCTGAAGAGATTAGCCAGTTCCCAGGAACAGAAACCCTTTCCCGCCTCTGCCAAGCCCTCAGTATGACGCTAGGGCCTTACAAGCTCAGGCACGGTGGGGGCCCGTTCTCAATGAATTTCAGTGCGCAGTGGGCTCACTCGCAAGTAGACCCCTGGATCCTTCAGGTAATATCTCAAGGGTACATATTGGAATTCGAGACGTCTCCCCCTCGCCGTTTCCAAAAGTCGGCTTTACCGACGTCTCCCTCTGACAGGGAGGCAGTTTTGGAAGCCATTCACAAGCTGTATTCCCAGCAGGTGATAATCAAGGTACCCCTCCTGCAACAGGGAACGGGGTATTATTCCACACTATTGTGGTACCGAAGCCAGACGGCTCGGTGAGACCGATTCTAAATCTAAAATCTAAAATCTTTGAACACTTACATACAGAGGTTCAAATTCAAGATTGAGTAACTCAGAGCAGTGATTGCGAACCTGGAAGAAGGGGACTACATGATGTCTCGGGACATCAAGGATGCTTACCTTCATGTCAAAATTTACCCTTCTCACCAAGGGTACCTCAGGTCATGGTACAGAACTGTCACTATCAGTTCAGACGCTGCCGTAGGGATGGTCCACGGCACCCCGGGTCTTTACCAAGGTAATGGCCGAAATGATATCCCTTCGAAGGAAGGGAATTTTAGTTATCCCTTACTTGGACGATTCCCTGATAAGGGTAAGATCCAGGGAACAGTTGGAAGTCGGTGTAGCACTATCTCAGGTAGTGTTGCGGCAGCACGATTGGATTCTCAATATTCCAAAATCGCAGCTGGTTCCGACGACTTGTCTTCTGTTTCCTAGGGATGTTCCTGGACACAGTCCAGAAAAAAGGTGTTTCTCCCGGAAGAGAAAGCCAGGGAGTTATCCGAGCTAGTCAGGATCCTCCTAAAACCGAACCAAGTCTCAGAGCATCAATGCACAAGGGTTCTGGGTGAAAATGGTGGCTTCCTACGAAGCAATCCCATTCGTTAGATTCCACGCAAGAACTTTCCAGTGGAACCTACTGGACAAATGGTCCGGGACGCATTTTCAGATGCATCAGCGGATAACTCTGTCACCAAGGACAAGGGTATCCATCCTGTGGTGGTTGCAGAGTGCTCATCTTCTAGAGGGCCGCAGATTCGGCATTCAGGACTGGGTCCTGGTGACCACGGATGCCAGCCTGCGAGGCTGGGGAGCAGTCACACAGGGAAGGAATATCCAGAGCTTAGGGTCAAGCCTGGATACATCACTTCACATAAATATCCTGAAGCTAAGGGCCATTTACAATGCTCTAAGCTTAGCAAGACCTCTGCTTCAAGGTCAGCCGGTGTTGATCCAGTCGGACAACATCATGGCAGTCACCCACGTAAACAGACAGGGTGGCACAAGAAGCAGGAGGGCAATGGCAGAAGCTGCAGGGATTCTTCGCTGGGCGGAAAATCATGTGATAGCACTGTCAACAGTATTCATTCCGGGAGTGGACAACTGGGAAGCAGACTTCCTCAGCACGACCTCCACCCGGGAGAGTGGGGACTTCACCCAGAAGTCGTCCACATGATTAAAAAACTCGACAGGTATTGCGCCAGGTCAAGAGACCCTCAGGCAATAGTTGTAGACGCTCTGGTAACACCGTGGGGGTACCAGTCAGTGTATGTGTTCCCTCCTCTGCCTCTCATACCCAAGGTACTGAGATTGATAAGATGGAGAGGAGAAAGCACTATATTCGTGGCTCCGGATTGGCCAAGAAGGACTTGGTAACCGGAACTTCAAGAGATGCTCACGGAGGATCCGTGGCCTCTACCTCTAAGAAGGGACCTGCTCCAGCAAGGACCCTGTCTGTTCCAAGACTTACCGCGGCTGCGTTTGACGGCATGCCGGTTGAACACCGGATCCTGAAGGAAAAAAGGCATTCCTGACGAAGTCATCCATATCCTGATCTAAAGCCAGGAAGGATGTAACCGCAAAAACATTATCACCGCAATTGGCGAAAATATGTTGCGTAGTGCGAGGCCAGTAAGGCCCGACGGAGGAAATTCAACTGGGTCGATTCCTACATTTCCTGCAAACAGGAGTGTCTATGGGCCTGAAATTGGGGTCCATTAAGGTTCAGATTTCGGCCCTGTCAATTTTCTTCCAAAAAAGAACTAGCTTCAGTCCCTGAAGTTTAGACGTTTGTAAAAGGGGTACTGCATATACAGCCTCCTTTTGTGCCTCCAGTGGCAATTTGGGATCTCAATGTAGTTTGGGTTCCAAAAGTCACATTGGTTTGAACCACTTAAATCTGTGGAGTTAAAATATCTCACATGGAAAGTGGTCATGCTGTTGGCCCTGGCCTGGGCCAGGCGCGTGTCAGAATTGGCGGCTTTATCCTGTAAAAGCCCTTATCTGATTTTCCATTCAGACAGGGCGGAATTGAGGACTCGTCCTCAGTTTCTCCCTAAGGTGGTTCCAGCGTTTTCACCTGAACCAACCTATTGTGGTGCCTGCGGCTACTAGGGACTTGGAGGAATCCAAGTTGCTGGATGTTGTCAGGGCCCTGAAAATATTTCCAGGACGGCTGGAGTCAGGAAATCTGACTCGCTGTTTATCCTGTATGCACCCAACAAGCTGGGTGCTCCTGCTTCTAAGCAGACTAATGCTCGTTGGATTTGTAGTACAATTCAGCTTGCACATTCTGTGGCAGGCCTGCCACAGCTAAAATCTGTAAAAGCCCGTTCCACAAGGAAAGTGGGCTCATCTTGGGCGGCTGCCCGAGGGGTCTCGGCTTTACAACTTTGCCGAGCAGCTACTTGGTCAGGGGCAAACACGTTTGCTAAATTCTACAAATTTGATACCCTGGCTGAGGAGGACCTGGAGTTCTCTCATTCGGTGCTGCAGAGTCATCCGCACTCTCCCGCCCGTTTGGGAGCTTTGGTATAATCCCCATGGTCCTTACGGAGTCCCCAGCATCCACTTAGGACGTTAGAGAAAATAAGAATTTACTTACCGATAATTCTATTTCTCATAGTCCGTAGTGGATGCTGGGCGCCCATCCCAAGTGCGGATTGTCTGCAATACTTGTACATAGTTATTGTTACAAAAATCAGGTTATTATTGTTGGGAGCCATCTTTTCAGAGGCTCCTCTGTTATCATACTGTTAACTGGGTTCAGATCACAAGTTATACGGTGTGATTGGTGTGGCTGGTATGAGTCTTACCCGGGATTCAAAATCCTTCCTTATTGTGTACGCTCGTCCGGGCACAGTATCCTAACTGAGGCTTGGAGGAGGGTCATAGGGGGAGGAGCCAGTGCACACCAGTTAGTCCTAAAGCTTTCTTTAGATGTGCCCAGTCTCCAGCGGAGCCGCTATTCCCCATGGTCCTTACGGAGTCCCCAGCATCCACTACGGACTATGAGAAATAGAATTATCGGTAAGTAAATTCTTATTTTCTCATACGTCCTAGAGGATGCTTCAAGAACCATGGGGTTTATACCAAAGCTCTAGAACAGGCGGGAGAGTGCGGATGACTCTGCAGCACCGATTGACCAAACAAGAGGTCCTCCTCAGCCAGGGTATCAAACTTGTAAAACTTCGCAAAGGTGTTTGAACCCGACCAAGTAGCAGCTCGGCAAAGCTGTAATGCCGAGACCCCTCGGGCAGCCGCCCAGGATGAGCCCACCTTTCGGGTAGAATGGGCTTTCACCGATTTCGGTAACGGCAAACCTGCCATAGAATGAGCCTGCTGAATCGTATTACAGATCCAGAACGCAATAGTCTGCTTGGAAGCAGGAGCCCCAATCTTGTTGGGAGCCCACAGGACAAACAGAGCCTCTGTTTTCCTAATCTGCACCGTTCTGGCGAAATAGATTTTCAAAGCTCTGACCACATCGAGAGACTTCGATTCCGCCAAGGCGTCAGTAGCCACTGGCACCACAATAGGCTGGTTTACGTGAAATGATGAAACCACTTTTGGCAGAAATTGCTGACGAGTTCTCAACTCCGCTCTACAGCATGGAAGATTAAATAGGAGCTTTTGTGAGACAAAGCCGCCAATTCAGATACCTGCCTTGCGGATGCCAAGGCCAACAACATGACTACTTTCCAAGTAAGGAATTTTAACTCAACCTTTCGTAAAGGTTCAAACCAATGAGATTGCAGGAACTGCAATACCACATTAAGATCCCACGGTGGCACAGGAGGCACAAATGGAGGTTGGATGTGCAGCACACCTTTCATGAAGGTCTGAACTTCTGGAAGGGAGGCCAATTCTTTCTGAGAGAAAATTGATAATGCCGAAATTTGTACTTTAATAGAGCCTAACTTTAGGCCCGCATCCACACCTGCTTGCAAAAAATGGAGCAAACGCCCCAGCTGAAATTCTTCCGTAGGAGCCTTCTTGGATTCACACCAAGACACATATTTTCTCCAAATACGGTGGTAATGCTTTGCCGTTACTTCCTTTCTAGCCTGAAGAAGTGTGGAAATGACTTCACTGGGAATACCCTTCCTGGCTAGGTTTTGACGTTCAACCTCCATGCCGTCAAACGTAGCTGCGGTACATCTTGATACACGCACGGACCTTGTTGTAGCAGGTCCTCCCGTAGAGGAAGAGGCCAGGGATCTTCTATGAGCAACTCCTGAAGATCTGGATACCAGGCCCTCTTTGGCCAGTCTGGAACAATGAGTATCGCCTGAACCCTTGTTCTTATAATCTTTATCACCTTTGGAATAAGTGGAAGTGGAGGGAACACATAGACCGACGGAAACACCCACGGTGTCACTAGGGCGTCCACCGCTATTGCTTGAGGGTCCCTCGACCTGGAACAATATCTCTGAAGTTTCTTGTTGAGGCGGGACGCCATCATGTCTATTTGAGGAAATCCCCAACGACTTGTCACTTCTGCAATGACCTCTTGATGAAGACCCCACTCTCCTGGATGGAGATTGTGTCTGCTGAGGAAGTCTGCTTCCCAGTTGTCCACTCCTGGAATGAAGACTGCTGACAGAGCGCTTGCATGTCTTTCCGCCCAGCTAAGAACTTTCGTGGCCTCGGCCATCGCCGCTCTGCTCTTTGTTCTGCCCTGGCTGTTTATGTACGCTACTGCTGTTATGTTGTCTGACTGAATCAAGGCGGGCAGACCGCGAAGAAGATGTTACGCTTGCTGAATGCCAGAATGTTTATGTGCAGACAAGCTTCCTGGCTTGACCATTGTCCCTGAAAGTTTCTCCCCTGTGTGACTGCTCCCCAGCCTCGGAGACTTGCATCTGTGGTCACCAGGATCCAATCCTGAATCCCAAACCTGCGTCCCTCCAGAAGGTGAGAACTGTGCAGCCACCACAGAAGGGAGATCCTGGTCCTGGAAGATAGGATTATTTTCCGGTGCATATCCAGGTGAGACCCGGACCACTTGTCCAGCAGGTCCCACTGAAACACCCTGGCATGGAACCTGCCATACGGAATGGCCTCGTAGGCCATCACCATCTTCCCCAGCAACCGAGTGCATTGAAGAACTGACACTTTTGCCGGTTTCAGAATCTGTTTTACGATGTTCTGTATTTCCAGAGCCTTTTCCACTGGAAGAAAAACTCTCTGTAATTCTGTATCCAGAATCATACCCAGGAACGACAGCCGTGTCGTCGGAACCAACTGTGATTTTGGCAAGTTTAGGAGCCAACCATGTTGTTGCAGAATAGTCAGTGAGAGCGCAACATTTTTCAGCAATTGCTCCTTGGATCTCGCCTTTATGAGGAGATCGTCCAAGTACAGGATAGTTGTAATTCCCTGCTTGCGAGGAGAACCATCATTTCCGCCATAAACTTGGTGAAATTCCTTGGTGCTGTGGACAGACCAAACGGCAACGTCTGAAATTGGTAATGACAATCCTGAACAGCAAACCTCAGGTATGCCTGATGTGGAGGATATATGGGAACGTGTAAGTAAGCATCCTTTATGTCGACCGAAACCATAAAATCCCCCTCCTCCAGACTGGAGATCACTGCTCTGAGAGATTCCATCTTGAATTTGAATTTTTTCAGAAAGAAATTGAGGGATTTTAGGTTCAGAATCGGTCTGACTGAGCCATCCAGCTTCGGGACCATGAACAGACTCGTTGTGACGGGGGTACCGTGACAATGACTTGATTTTGACACAGCTTTAGTATTGCCGCGCATACTACCTCCCTTTCTAGATGAGAAGCTGGCAAGGCCGATTTGAAAAATCGGTGAGGGGGCACGTCTTGAAACTCTAATTTGTACCCTTGGGTTACTATTTCTAATATCCGAGGATCCAGATCCGAGTGTACCCAGACCTGACTGAAGAGTTTGAGACGTGCCCCCACCGGTGCGGACTCCCGCCGAGGAGCCCCAGCATCATGCGGTGGATTTGGTAGAAGCCGGAGAGGACTTCTGCTCTTGGGAACTTGCCACAGCCTGTGACCTCTTTCCCCATCCTCTTCCTCTCGCAGCAAGGAAGGAGGACCCTCGTCCTTTTTTTAATTTATCGGGCCGAAAGGACTGCATCTGATAGTGGGGCGTTTTCTTCTGTTGTGCCAGAACATAAGGTAATAATGACGACTTACCCGCAGTAGCCGTAGATACCAGGTCAGTGAGGCCGTCACCAAACAAGACACTACCATTAAACAGTAAAGACTTCATCGCCTTCTTAGAGTCGGCATCAGCATTCCATTGATGAATCCACATTGCTCTCCTAGCTGAGACTGCCATGGCATTGGCCCTTGATTCCAAAAGGCCAATATCCCTTACAGCTTCTTTTAAATATGCTGCAGCGTCCCTGATATGACCCAGTCAAAAGAACGTTATCCCTGTCTAGGGAATCTAACTCAGATGACAAGTTATCTGCCCACTTTTCAATAGCGCTACTCACCCATGCCGAAGCAACGGCAGTCCTGAGTAGCGCACCCGTAGTGACATAAATGGATTTTAGTGTATTTTCCTGCTTGCGATCCACAGGATCCTTTAGGGCTGCCGTGTCAGGAGACGGAATTGCCACCTTTTTGGATAGACGCGATAGAGCTTTATCCACCGTGGGAGTTGTCTCCCACTTTTCCCTGTCCCCAAAGGGAAACGGATATGCCACTGGAATTCTTTTGGGAACCTGTGCCTTCTTGTCAGGATTTTCCCAAGCCTTTTCAAAGAGAGCGTTCAGTTCATCAGAGGGAGGAAAAGTTACTGCAGGTTTCTTTCCTTTATACATACAGACCCTAGTATCAGGAACAGCAGGGTCCTCTGTTATATGCAACACTTCTATTATTGCCACAATCATGTACTGAATGCTCTTAGCCAGTTTAGGATTTAATCTGGCATCACTACAGTCGACACTGGAATCAGAGTCCGTGACGGTATCTGTATCTGTTAACTGGGTAAATGCACGTTTCTGTGACCCCGAAAGGGGTCTGAGCTTGTGACAATGCATCTTCCATGGATTTCCTCCATGTCTGGCTTTTAGACTCAGATTTATCTAATCTCTTCGTCAACCGAGCCACATTAGTATTCAAAACACTCAACATATTTACCCAATCAGCTGTCGGCGGTGCCGACACGGTCACTCCCCCAGCCTTTTCTGTTCCCACTCCAGCCTCCTCCTGAGAAGAGCACTCAGCCTCGGACATGTCAACACCCACGTACCGACACCCACAACCACACTAGGGCTATAGGAGACAGACCCACAACAAAGCCTGTTAGAGAAACACAGAGGGAGTTCTGCCAGCTCGCAACCCAGCCCCTGTCCCGGTCCTGAAGCGAGTAAAATACTGCCCAGACTTGCTAGCGCTTTTATATTCCAATAATTAGCACCAAATCCCTTGTGCCCCCCCATTTTGCACCCTGTTACTTGTACAGTAGTGTGGGAGGCCAGGCTCAGCGTCTCTGCAGCTTCTGTGAAGAGAAAATGGCGCTGGTCAGAGCTGTGAGGGCTAAGCCACGCCCCCTTAATGGGGCGCTTCAGTCCCACTTAATTTCATATTTTTTATACTGGCGGGGGTCTGTAATCAGTGCCCAGGCACGTTATACTCTTTCTGCCAGTGGCTAAATTGAGGATTAATGCTGCCCAGGGCTTCCCCTCTGCACCCTGCAATGCCGATCTGAATGTGGGAGCATGGCGCGCAGCGCGGCCGATGCGCGGTACCTCAACAAGCCATCTTCTGCCGTCACTGAAGTCTTCTGATCTTCTAATACTCACCGGCTTCTATCTTCTGGCTCTGCAAGGGGGGTGACAGCGCGGTGTCGGGAACGAGCAGCTAGGCGCACCAAGTGATCGGACTCTCTGGAGCTAATGGTGTCCAGTAGCCTAAGAAGCAGAGCCTTTGAACTCAGAGAAGTAGGTCTGCTTCTCTTCCCTCAGTCCCACGATGCAGGGAGCCTGTTGCCAGCAGGTCTCCCTGAAAATAATAAACCTAACAAAGTCTTTTTTTCTGAGAAACTCTGGAGAGCTCCTCAGTGTGCATCCAGTCTCACTGGGCACATAATCTAACTGGAGGAGGGGCATAGAGGGAGGAGCCACTTCACACCCCTTTTAAAGTCTTAAAGTGCCCATGTCTCCTGCGGATCCCGTCTATACCCCATGGTTCTTGAAGCATCCTCTAGGACTTATGAGAAAGGCCTTTCAGCATTTTTAATTGGGCTCTATTAAAGCTATGATGCATTTGCAATGCTACAAAGCAGGATGGGTCCTGACCAGATGTTTGACCATCCCCTGTAGTAGCGCATCTCACAACGCCATCACATTTCCATAGCAACCCCCCACCCCTGTGCACTTCCACTGTACTCTAACCATTTACTGTAGCTACCGCTGCTGTAGGGTCAGTAGTGATGCCATCAAACACAATAAATGTGGGCTTTGCATGCAAAACTTTGCTTTAAAGTCCCAGTCTGGCTCTGACTATGGAAATGAAATTAAAATGAAACAAAATCCTCTAATGCAAAAGAAAACAGTTATTTATTGTTAGCAGGTAATTAAATAACTCTGTAATTCCTTTTGTTTGCTTACATAAAAACCATTGCTAAATTCATTGTCTGAACATTTTGGTTTATCCATAAATAATGCAATGTACAGATGTGTTCTCATACATCTATCCTGAATATGCCATGTAACGCGAGATGCTTGGTGTGAGTGAGCCGCCAGGTCCCATACAACTCTAACGTCAGGTGTCTTTTTTTTGCTGAAAATGCATCTCAGTCACAATGCAATGTGACTAAGACGCAAGAAGAGGCACTTGAATATTATGTGTGACTGTATATGGAGCATAACAGCACTTGTATTGAGAAAAAATCTGCGGCTGTTACATTGTACTGTAACACTTTGTGTACAAAGACCCAGGGGTATATTTACTAAGGTCCTGATTTCACTTGTTTTTTTTGTTGTTGTTTTTTTTGTCTAAGTGTGATCACGGGAATTTACTAAACACAAATCTCGGCAGTGTTGGGGTTATTCGTACTTTTTTTCCAGGCGGAGTTCACAAATACGAATGGATAGACCATTGGTCAAACACAGCTGTTATTTTATACAACTCGGTAATTTACTAAGAATTTGTCTTCTCAATCACTGCCGACAATAGCCAAACACAGCCCGGACAGCATAGAATTCGTAAAAAAAAAAGGAGCTTTCAAATAGACCTGCTTTTTGCTGGCGTGTTCAGATAGTCATGCACGGATCAGTGAGATCCATGCATGCTTATCTGTGGAAAAGGGTCTGAAACAGTTAAAAATGTAAAATAAAAAAAAATTATGTGGGGTCCCCCCTCCTATGTATAACCAGCCTCGGGCTCTTTGAGCCAGTCCTGGTTAGTTAAATACCTGGGAAAAATTTACTGGGGTTCCCCAGTATTTAGACACCCAGCACCGGGCTATAGGGCCGGTCCTGGTTCAAAAAATGCGGGGTACGAAAGACGTAGGGGTCCCCCGTATTTTTAAAACCAGCACTGGGCTCCAATAGCCAGAGAGATAATGCCACATCCAGGGGACACTTTTATATAGGTCCCTGTGGTCATGGCATTACCCCCCCCAACTTGTCACCCCTGGCCAGAGTTACCTAGAAGAGTGGGGACACCTTAAATCAAGGGGTCCCACCCTCTAGGCACCCAAGGGCCAGGGGTGAAGCCCGAGGCTGTCCCCAGCACCCCTGGGCGGTGGGTGCTGGGCTGATAGCCTTTTCCAGTGTAAAAAAAATATTGTCTTTTGTTTTAGAACTACAAGTCCCAGCAAGCTTCCTCCACTTGCTGGTACTTGAAGAGCCACAAGTACCAGCATGCGGGGAAATAACGGTCCCGCTGGTACCTGTAGTTCTACAACAAAAGAAATACCCAAATAAAAACAAAACACACACACCATGAAAGTAAAAAATTATTTAAACACATTTACACACTCATACATACTTACCTACATCCCATGCTGCCCAATCATGTCCCCTACTCCAGTAGAAGAATCCAGTCGTGTACCTGTAAAAATTAAAAATATACTTACAAACAATCCAGTGATGATCTGTCCTCCCCTGTCCTGAAGTAATCCACGGCCATGAAAAAAAAAAAAAAAATGTAATCCCGGTCCACGCCACTAAAGGGGTTCCATGTTTTCCCGAATGCCAGGACCCCCCCCCTGTGACTCCTGTCACTGGAGATCCCAGCAGCCAATCAGGGAGCGCCACCGGCTAGAATGGAGGATCGCGCTCCTCCATTCTAGCCGGTGCGCTACTCCTGATTGACAGGCTAGTAGCGCACAGCCAATCAGGAGAACGCCATGACTGGCACTCCCTGATTGGCTGCTGGGATCTCCAGTGACAGGAGCCACGGGGGGTCCCGGCATTCGGGGAAAGGGTTCCATGTGTAAACATGGAACCCCTTTAGTGGCATGGACTGGGATTTCGTTTTTTGTTTTTTTTCAAAGCCGTGGATTACTTCAGGACAGAAGAGGACAGATCATCACTGGATTGTTCGTAAGTTTATTTTTAATTTTTATAGGTACTTGACTGGATTCTACTGGAGAAGGGGACGTGGTTGGGCAGCATGGGATGTAGGTAAGTATGTATGAGTGTGTAAGTATGTTTAAATAAATTTTTACTTTCACGGTGTATGTGTCTTGTTTTTATTTGGGTATTTCTTTTGTTGTAGAACTACATGTACCAGTGGGCCCGTTATTTTCCCGCATGCTAGTACTTGTGGTTCTCCAAGTACCAGCAAGTGGGGGAGGCTTGCTGGGACTTATAGTTCTAAAACAAAAAAAACAATATTCTTTTTTTTACACTGGAAAAGGCTATCAGCCCAGCACCCACCTCCCAGGGGTGCTGGGGACAGCCTCGGGCTTCACCCCTTGCCCTTGGGTGCCTGGAGGGGGGGACCCCTTGATTTAAGGGGTCCCCACTCCTCCAGAGAACCCCGGCCATGGATAACTAGTTGGGGAGGTAATGCCGCAGGGATCTATATAAAAGTGTCCCCCGGCTGTAGCATTATCTCTCTGGCTAGTGGAGCCCGGTGCTGTTTTTAAAAATACGGGGGACCCCTACATCTTTTGTCCCCCATATTTTTGGAACCAGGGCCGGCCCAATAGCCCGGTGCTGGTTGTCTAAATACTGGGGAACCCCTGTCCAATTCCCCCCCACCCACCCACCCCCGGTATTTAAACAACTAGGACCGGCTCAAAGAGCCCGAGGCTGGTTATACATAGGAGGGAAGACCCCATGCAATTTTTTTTTTTTACTCTTAACACTTTAAATACTATACACAATGACGCCCTGCACGGATCTCACTGATCCGGCCGGACTTCATTGTTTTATGTCCGGCAGTGTTTTACTAATCACTCCCGTAAAACACTGCCCGACAATACGAATATCATCGACATCGGAAAATACGAAAAATAAAACTCGGCATCTTAGTAAATTCCTGAAAATGATTACAAAATGTTGCAGAAAAACACAATAATGAAGCATGGTGGAAGTTCCTTTCAAGTTTGTGGCTACATGTCAGCAAATGGAGTTGGGAATTTGGTCAGGATTAATGGTGTCCTCAATGCTGATAAATACAGACACGTACTTATCCATCATGCAATGCCATCAGGGAGGTGTCTGATTGGCTCCAAATTTATTCTGCAGCAGGACAACGACCCCAAACATACAGCCAATGTCATTAATAACTATCTTCAGCATAAAGAAGAACAAGGAGTCCTAGAAGTGGCCCCCACAGAGCCCTGATGTCAACATCATCAAGTCTGTCTGGGATTACATGAAGAGACAGCAGGATATGAGCAAGCCTACATCCACAGAAGATCTATGGTTAGTTATCCAAGATGTTTGGAACAACCTCCCTGCTGAGTGCCTTCAAAAACTGTATGCAAGTGTACCTAGAAGTATTGATGCTGTTTTAAAGGGTGGACACACCAAATATTGACTTGATTCAGATATCTCTTTTGTTCACTTTGCATTTTGCGAAATGATAAACTATTAACACTTCTATTTTTGAAAGCATCCATACTTTGATGATTTTTCCATACCTGCCTAAAACTTTTGAATGGTACTGTATATTTATTAGCGCACAGAGATATTGTTTGTATCTGTAATATATGTATATATATATATATATATATATATATATATATACTGCTCAAAAAAATAAAGGGAACACTAAAGTAACACATCCTAGATCTGAATGAATGAAATATTCTTATTAAATACTATGTTCTTTACATAGTTGAATGTGCTGACAACAAAATCACACAAAAAATAAGATTTTACTTACCGGTAAATCTATTTCTTGTAGTCCGTAGTGGATGCTGGGGACTCCGTAAGGACCATGGGGAACAGTCGGGCTCCGCAGGAGACAGGGCACTCTAAGAAAGAATTAGGACTACTGGTGTGCACTGGCTCCTCCCTCTATGTCCCTCCTCCAGACCTCAGTTAAGGAAACTGTGCCCGGAAGAGCTGACAGTACAAGGAAAGGATTTTGGAATACAGGGTAAGACTCATACCAGCCACACCAATCACACCATATAACTTGTGATAACTTACCCAGTTAACAGTATGAACAACAGAGCATCAGACAACCTGACGCAAACATAACATAACCCTTAGTTAAGCAATAACTATATACAAGTATTGCAGAAGAAGTCCGCACTTGGGACGGGCGCCCAGCATCCACTACGGACTACGAGAAATAGATTTACCGGTAAGTAAAATCTTATTTTTTCTAACGTCCTAGTGGATGCTGGGGACTCCGTAAGGACCATGGGGATTATACCAAAGCTCCCAAACGGGCGGGAGAGTGCGGATGACTCTGCAGCACCGAATGAGCAAACTCTAGGTCCTCCTCAGCCAGGGTATCAAACTTGTAGAATTTTGCAAACGTGTTTGAACCCGACCAAGTAGCTGCTCGGCAAAGCTGTAATGCAGAGACCCCTCGGGCAGCCGCCCAAGAAGAGCCCACCTTCCTTGTGGAATGGGCTTTTACAGATTTTGGATGCGGCAATCCAGCCGCAGAATGAGCCTGCTGAATCGTGTTACAGATCCAGCGAGCAATAGTTTGCTTTGAAGCAGGAGCACCCAGCTTGTTGGATGCATACAGGATAAACAGCGAGTCAGTTTTCCTGACTCCAGCCGTTCTGGCTACATAAATCTTCAAAGCCCTGACTACATCTAGTAACTTGGAATCCTCCAAGTCACGAGTGGAGCCCCAGCGTCATGCGGTGGATTTTGTGGAAGCCGGAGAGGACTTCTGTTCCTGGTTACTAGCTGTATTGTGCAGCTTCTTTCCTCTACCCCTGCCTCTGGCAAGAAAAGACGCACCTCGGACTTTCTTGCCTCTGTGCGATCGAAAGGACTGCATTTGGTAATACGGTGCTTTCTTAGGTTGTGAGGGAATATATGGCAAAAAATTTTACTTCCCAGCCGTAGCTGTGGAAACTAGGTCCGAGAGACCGTCCCCAAACAATTCCTCACCCTTATAAGGTAAAACCTCCATGTGCTTTTTTGAGTCGGCATCACCTGTCCATTGCCGAGTCCACAGGACCCTTCTGGCAGAAATTGACATTGCATTTATTCTAGAGCCCAGTAGGCAAATGTCTCTCTGGGCATCCCTCATATATAGGACAGCGTCTTTTATATGCCCCAGGGTCAGTAATATAGTATCCTTGTCCAAGGTATCAAGTTCATCAGACAGAGTATCTGTCCATGCTGCTACAGCACTACACATCCAGGCCAACGCAATTGCCGGCCTCAGTAGGGTACCTGAATGTGTATAAACGGACTTCAGGATACCTTCCTGCTTCCTATCCGCAGGATCTTTTAGGGAGGCCGTATCCTGTGACAGCAGGGCCACCTTCTCAGTTAAGCGTGTCAAAGCTTTGTCTACCCTAGGGGCAGAGCCGTCTTAACAGCAGTGTAGGCCCCTGGGCACAGCAATGCACTGGGGCGGCGGGGCCCCTACCCATCCTCCAGCGGTAGGGGTGGGGGTGCTATCAGCGGCAGCTTTGATGTTCCGCGGGCAGTTAGGGGGTGTCCTATCTTCCACTCAGCATGTAGGACCTGGAGAAATAATTTCTGCTAATTACTCCTTTACTGCACATATGGGGCAGGAAGGAGAACACTAAACTGTAGAAGGGGGCATTGGGCTGAATGAAGGGGACCTGGTACATGACTTTCAGGGTGGTAGGGGATGTTTAATATGTAGGGGAGGGGTCGATAGTGGAGTGGGCTTAATATTCATAATTTTCTGGTGGGAGAGCAGCTTGCTTTACTGCAGATATCTCCAGTTCCTGGAAATAGATTTCTTAGCTTTAATGGGATAACAAACTAGTGTTTTGGTTTTGGATTCGGGTCCGCGGCCGTGTTTTGGATTCGGACGCGTTTTGGCAAAACCTCCCTGAAAATTTTTTGTCGGATTCGGGTGTGTTTTGGATTCGGGTGTTTTTTTACAAAAAACCCTCAAAAACAGCTTAAATCATAGAATTTGGGGGTCATTTTGATCCCATAGTATTATTAACCTCAATAACCATAATTTCCACTCATTTTCAGTCTATTCTGAACATCTCACACCTCACAATATTATTTTTAGTCCTAAAATTTGCACCGAGGTCGCTGGATGGCTAAGCTAAGCGACACAAGTGGCCGACACAAACACCTGGCCCATCTAGGAGTGGCACTGCAGTGTCAGGCAGGATGGCACTTCAAAAAAATTGTCCCCAAACAGCACATGATGCAAAGAAAAAAAGAGGCGCACCAAGGTCGCTGTGTGACTAAGCTAAGCGACACAAGTGGCCGACACAAACACCTGGCCCATCTAGGAGTGGCACTGCAGTGTCAGGCAGGATGGCACTTCAAAAAAATTGTCCCCAATCAGCACATGATGCAAAGAAAAATGAAAGAAAAAAGAGGTGCAAGATGGAATTGTCCTTGGTCCCTCCCACCCACCCTTATGTTGTATAAACAGGACATGCACACTTTAACGAACCCATCATTTCAGCGACAGGGTCTGCCACACGACTGTGACTGAAATGACTGGTTGGTTTGGGCCCCCACCAAAAAAGAAGCAATCAATCTCTCCTTGCACAAACTGGCTCTACAGAGGCAAGATGTCCACCTCATCATCATCCTCCGATTCCTCACCCCTTTCACTGTGTACATCCCCCTCCTCACAGATTATTAATTCGTCCCCACTGGAATCCACCATCTCAGGTCCCTGTGTACTTTCTGGAGGCAATTGCTGGTGAATGTCTCCACGGAGGAATTGATTATAATTCATTTTGATGAACATCATCTTCTCCACATTTTCTGGAAGTAACCTCGTACGCCGATTGCTGACAAGGTGAGCGGCTGCACTAAACACTCTTTCGGAGTACACACTGGAGGGGGGGCAACTTAGGTAAAATAAAGCCAGTTTCTGCAAGGGCCTCCAAATTGCCTCTTTTTCCTGCCAGTATACGTACGGACTGTCTGACGTGCCTACTTGGATGCGGTCACTCATATAATCCTCCACCATTCTTTCAATGGTGAGAGAATCATATGCAGTGACAGTAGACGACATGTCAGTAATCGTTGCCAGGTCCTTCAGTCCGGACCAGATGTCAGCACTCGCTCCAGACTGCCCTGCATCACCGCCAGCGGGTGGGCTCGGAATTCTTAGCCTTTTCCTCGCACCCCCAGTTGCGGGAGAATGTGAAGGAGGAGCTGTTGACGGGTCATGTACCGCTTGACTTGACAATTTTCTCACCAGCAGGTCTTTGAACCTCTGCAGACTTGTGTCTGCCGGAAAGAGAGATACAACGTAGGTTTTAAATCTAGGATCGAGCACCGTGGCCAAAATGTAGTGCTCTGATTTCAACAGATTGACCACCCGTGAATCATGGTTCAGCGAATTAAGGGCTCCATCCACAAGTCCCACATGCCTAGCGGAATCGCTCTGTTTTAGCTCCTCCTTCAATGTCTCCAGCTTCTTCTGCAAAAGCCTGATGAGGGGAATGACCTGACTCAGGCTGGCAGTGTCTGAACTGACTTCACGTGTGGCAAGTTCAAAGGGTTGCAGAACCTCGCACAACGTTGAAATCATTCTCCACTGCGCTTGAGTCAGGTGCATTCCCCCTCCTTTGCCTATATCGTGGGCAGATGTATAGGCTTGAATGGCCTTTTGCTGCTCCTCCATCCTCTGAAGCATATAGAGGGTTGAATTCCACCTCGTTACCACCTCTTGCTTCAGATGATGGCAGGGCAGGTTCAGGAGTGTTTGGTGGTGCTCCAGTCTTCGGCACGCAGTGGCTGAATGACGAAAGTGGCCCGCAATTCTTAGGGCCACCGACAGCATCTCTTGCACGCCCCTGTCGTTTTTTAAATAATTCTGCACCACCAAATTCAATGTACGTGCAAAACATGGGACGTGCTGGTATTTGCCCAGATGTAATGCACGCACAATATTGCTGGCGTTGTCCGATGTCACAAATCCCCAGGAGAGTCCAATTGGGGTAAGCCATTCTGCGATGATGTTCCTCAGTTTCCATAAGAGGTTGTCAGCTGTGTGCCTCTTATGGAAAGCGGTGATACAAAGCGTAGACTGCCTAGGAACGAGTTGGCGTTTGCGAGATGCTGCTACTGGTGCCACCGCTGCTGTTCTTGCTGCGGAACGCAATACATCTACCCAGTGGGCTGTCACAGTCATATAGTCCTGAGTCTGCCCTGCTCCACTTGTCCACATGTCCGTGGTTAAGTGGACATTGGGTACAACTGCATTTTTTAGGACACTGGTGAGTCTTTTTCTGAGGTCTGTGTACATTTTCGGTATCGCCTGCCTAGAGAAATGGAACCTAGATGGTATTTGGTACCGGGGACACAGTACCTCAATCAAGTCTCTAGTTGCCTCTGAATTAACGGTGGATACCGGAACCACGTTTCTCACCACCCAGGCTGACAAGACCTGAGTTATCCGCTTTGCAGCAGGATGACTGCTGTGATATTTCATCTTCCTCGCAAAGGACTGTTGGACAGTCAATTGCTTACTGGAAGTAGTACAAGTGGTCTTCCGACTTCCCCTCTGGGATGCCGATCGACTCCCAGCAGCAGCAAAGCAGCGCCAGCAGCAGTAGGCGTTCCACTCAAGGATGCATCGGAGGAATCCCAGGCAGGAGAGGACTCGTCAGACTTGCCAGTGACATGGCCTGCAGGACTATTGTCTTTTCTGTGTAAGGAGGAAATTGACACTGAGGGAGTTGGTGGTGTGGTTTGCAGGAGCTTGGTTACAAGAGGAAGGGATTTAGTGGTCAGTGGACTGCTTCCGCTGTCATCCAAAGTTTTTGAACTTGTCACTGACTTCTGATGAATGCGGTCCAGGTGACGTATAAGGGAGGATGTTCCTAGGTGGTTAACGTCCTTACCCCTACTTATTACAGCTTGACAAAGGAAACACACGGCTTGACACCTGTTGTCCGCATTTGAGTTGAAATAATTCCACACCGAAGAGGTGATTTTTTTTGTATTTTGACCAGGCATGTCAATGGCCATATTCGTCCCACGGACAACAGGTGTCTCCCCGGGTGCCTGACTTAAACAAACCACCTCACCATCAGAATCCTCCTTGTCAATTTCCTCCCCAGCAACACCCATATCCTCATCCTGGTGTACTTCAACAGTGACATCTTCAATTTGACTATCAGGAACAGGACTGCGGGTGCTCCTTCCAGCACTTGCAGGGGGCGTGCAAATGGTGGAAGGCGCAAGCTCTTCCCGTCCAGTGTTGGGAAGGTCAGGCATCGCAACCGACACAATTGGACTCTCCTTGGGGATTTGTGATTTAGAAGAACGCACAGTTCTTTGCTGTGCTTTTGCCAGCTTAAGTCTTTTCATTTTTCTAGCGAGAGGATGAGTGCTTCCATCCTCATGTGAATCTGAACCACTAGCCATGAACATAGGCCAGGGCCTCAGCCGTTCCTTGCCACTTCGTGTCGTAAATGGCATATTGGCAAGTTTACGCTTCTCATCATACGCTTTCAATTTTGATTTTTGGGTCATTTTACTGAACTTTTGTTTTTTGGATTTTACATGCTCTCTACTATGACATTGGGCATCGGCCTTGGCAGACGACGTTGATGGCATTTCATCATCTCGGCCATGACTAGTGGCAGCAGCTTCAGCACAGGGTGGAAGTGGATCTTGATCTTTCCCTATTTTAACCTCCACATTTTTGTTCTCCATTTTTTAATGTGTGGAATTATATGACAGTATCAATAGCCATGGCCTACTACTATATATACTGCGCACAACTGAAATGCACCACAGGTATGGATGGATAGTATACTTGACGACACAGAGGTAGGTAGAGCAGTGGCCTTCCGTACTGTACTGCTATATATACTGGTGGTCACTGTCAGCAAAACTCTGCACTCAGTGGCGCACCCAGGGGGGGTTTCCAAGCACCCAGAAAACTCCCTCCACTAAAAAAAAAAAAAAAAAAATTTTTTTTTTGCTGCATGAGTATTATTAATGGCTGTCTAGCGTCCTCTTCAGCCAGCTGTCTTCCTGGTGGCACTTGTAAGTGCAATAAAAGTTTACTTTATTTTTATTATAGTACATATATATCCATGTGCATATATATATATATATATATATATACACACACACACACACACACACACACACACACACACACACACACGTATATACATACATACATATAAACACACACACACACACACACACACACATATGATATATATACATGTGTATATATACTTGTACTGTATGTGTATATATATATATGTGTGTGTATGCATGTTTAATATGCTATGTATGTGTGTGTGTGTGTGTATATATATATATATATATATATATATATACATACGGTATATATATGTGTAGATATGTGTGTATATATATATATATATACACACACACACACACACACACACACACACAGGCACACTAGTTTTACGGACCCAGCATATACTGGGTCACCTCAGTCCCCACCCCGTGATTGGCTCCACCCAGTTCTGGAAACCCACCCATGCAAATCCTGCGTTTGCCACTGGCACTGTAC
Organism: Pseudophryne corroboree; assembly: GCF_028390025.1. Lineage (NCBI taxonomy): Eukaryota > Metazoa > Chordata > Amphibia > Anura > Myobatrachidae > Pseudophryne > Pseudophryne corroboree. Next base: position 811,438,856 of record NC_086445.1, read on the forward strand.
TCCTCCTATATAATATACTGGTGGTCCCCAGTGCCCACAATAAAGCAGCGTGAGCAGAGATATATGCAGCACACTGAGCACAGATATGGAGTGTTTTTCAGGCAGACAACGTATACTGGTGGTCACCGGTCAGCAAAACTCTGCACTGTACTCCTCCTATATAATACAGCTGCTCCCCAGTCCCCACAATTAAGCAGTGTGAGCACAGATATATGCAGCACACTGAGCACAGATATGGAGTGTTTTTCAGGCAGACAACGCATACTGGTGGTCACTGGTCAGCAAAACTCTGCACTGTACTCCTCCTATATAATACAGCTGCTTCCCAGTCCCCACAATTAAGCAGTGTGAGCACAGATATATGCAGCACACTGAGCACAGATATGGAGTGTTTTTCAGGCAGACAACGTATACTGGTGGTCACTGGTCAGCAAAACTCTGCACTGTACTCCTCCTATATAATACAGCTGCTCCCCAGTCCCCACAATTAAGCAGTGTGAGCACAGATATATGCAGCACACTGAGCACAGATATGGAGTGTTTTTCAGGCAGACAACGTATACTGGTGGTCACTGGTCAGCAAAACTCTGCACTGTACTCCTATATAATACAGCTGCTCCCCAGTCCCCACAATTAAGCAGTGTAAGCACAGATATATGCAGCACACTGAGCACAGATATGGAGTGTTTTTCAGGCAGACAACGTATACTGGTGGTCACTGGTCAGCAAAACTCTGCACTGTACTTCTCCTATATAATACAGCTGCTCCCCAGTCCCCACAATTAAGCAATAAGCAGCACAAATATTATTAATAAACGGAGAGGATGCCAGCCACGTCCTCTCCCTAACATTTTCAATGCACGAGTGAAAATGGCGGCGACGCGCGGCTGCTTATATAGAATCCGAATCTCGCGAGAATCCTACAGCGGGATGATGACGTTCGGGCGCGGTCGGATTAACCGAGCCATACGGGAGAATCCGAGTATGCCTCGGACCCGTGTAAAATGGGTGAAGTTCGGGGGGGTTTGGTTTCCGAGGAACCGAACCCACTCATCACTATAACAAACTAGAGAGTCCCACCTTTCAGGAGGTACTGGGGATTTGGGGATCAGAGTTCAGGAGCCACAGCAATCCACCAACAAACATATAAAACTGCATACCAGGCGTGTGGAGCTGGAGTAGGGACCAGCTGCTGGAAGGCTGATATCTCTGGTTCTGGGCATAGTAGAGACAAGCTGCCAGTGCTCACCAATAGGGGAGAGTCTCAGCTTTTGGAGTGTACCCTCAGAAAATCTCTAAGTCAGACAGAACCCGAGATATCTGGCAGGGAAGAACAATTAACTGGCTTGGATGGGGACCACTCTTTGAAGTCGGATATCTCCGGTTCCCCAGGGCCGATTTGCAAAAATCTGGTACCCCTGGAAAGAGGGGACTCTCAGCTATCAGCCTAGGGCCCTTTTACTCTTGGGGCCCTTGGGCAAGAGCCCATTGAGCCCATACGAAAAGACGGCCCTGCCTAGGGGAGGATTCCCAGCGTAACCTGTCCGTTGGCGGGAAAGGATACGCCATAAGTAACCGTTTGGAAATCTGCACTTTCCTATCAGGAGAATCCCAAGCTTTTTCACATAACTCATTTAACTCATGTGAAGGGGGAAAAGTCACTTCTTGCCTTTTTTCCCCAAACATATAAACCCTCTTGTCAGGGACCGGGTTTACCTCTGAAATGTGCAATACATCCTTCATTGCTATAATCATGTAGCGGATGGCTTTAGCCATTTTAGGCTGCAGCTTTGAATCATCGCCATCGACACTGGAGTCAGAATCCGTGTCGATATCCGTGTCAACAATCTGGGGTAGTGGGCGCTTCTGAGACCCTGACGGCCTCTGCGCTGTAGGATCAGGCATGGGTTGAGACCCTGACTGTCCCAAGGCTTCAGCTTTATCCAACCTTTTATGCAAGGAGTTTACATTATCATTTAACACCTTCCACATATCCATCCAATCAGGTGTCGGCGCCGTCGGCGGCGACCCCACATTCATCTGCACCTGCTCTGCTTCCACATAGCCTTCCTCGTCAAACATGTCGACACAAACGTACCGACACACCACACACACAGGGGATGCTCTATTTGAGGACAGAACCCCCACAAGGCCTTTTGGAGAGACAGAGAGAGAGTATGCCAGCACACACCCCAGCGCTATATAACCCAGGAATTACACAGTAACTTAGTGTTTACCCAGTAGCTGCTGTATTAGTGATTTTGCGCTAAATTTATGTGCCCCTCCTCTCTTTGTACACTCTTTCTACCGTGATTCTGCAGGGGAGAGCCTGGGGAGCTTCCTCTCAGCGGAGCTGTGGAGAGAAAATGGCGCTGGTGAGTACTGAGGAAGAAGCCCCGCCCCCTCAGCGGCGGGCTTCTGTCCTGCGATTTTGTGTAAAATAATAGCGGGGGCTCATGCATATATACAGTGCCCAGCTGTATATATGCTCTATTTTGCCAGGAGGTACTCAATTGCTGCCCAGGGCGCCCCCCCCCCCCCTGCGCCCTGCACCCTACAGTGACCGGAGTGTGCGGGTTAAATGTGGGAGCAATGGCGCACAGCTGCAGTGCTGTGCACTACCTCATGTGAAGACAGGAGTCTTCTGCCGCCAATTTTGAAGTCTTCTTGCTTCTCTCGCCGGCTTCTGTCTTCTGGCTCTACGAGGGGGACGGCGGCGCGGCTCCGGGATCGGACGACCAAGGGTGAGTTCCTGTGTTCGATCCCTCTGGAGCTAATGGTGTCCAGTAGCCTAAGAAGCGCATCCTATCCGCAGTTAGTAGGTTTGCTTCTCTCCCCTCAGTCCCACGTAGCAGAGAGCCTGTTGCCAGCAGATCTCTCTGAAAATAAAAAAATCCTAATAAAATACTTTCTTATTAGCAGGAGAGCTCACTAAAGTGCACCCAGCTCTGACCGGGCACAGATTCTAACTGGGGTCTGGAGGAGGGACATAGAGGGAGGAGCCAGTGCACACCAGTAGTCCTAATTCTTTCTTAGAGTGCCCTGTCTCCTGCGGAGCCCGTCTGTTCCCCATGGTCCTTACGGAGTCCCCAGCATCCACTAGGACGTTAAAGAAATTATCAATGGAAATTAAAATGTATTAACCCATGGAGGTCTGGATTTGGAGTCACACTCAAAATTAAAGTGGAAAAACACTACAGGCTGATCCAACTTTGATGTAATGTCCTTAAAACAAGTCAAAATGAGGCTCAGTAGTGTGTGTGGCCTCCACGTGCCTGTATGACTTCCCTACAACGCCTGGGCATGCTCTTGATGAGGTGGCGGATGGTCTCCTGAGGGATCTCCTCCCAGACCTGGACTAAAGCATCCGCCAACTCCTGGACAGTCTGTGGTGCAACGCCATGTTGATGGATGGAGTGATACATGATGTCCCAGATGTGCTCAATTGGATTCAGGTCTGGGGAATGGGCGGGCCAGTCCATAGCATCAATGCCTTCATCTTGCAGGAACTGCTGACACACTACAGCCACATGAGGTCTAGCATTGTCTTGTATTAGGAGGAACCCAGGGCCAACCGCACCAGCATATGGTCTCACAAGGGGTCTGAGGATCTCATCTCGGTACCTAATGTCAGTCAGGCTACCTGACACATGGAGGGCTGTGCGGCCCCCAAAGAAATGCCACCCCACACCATTACTGACCCACTGCCAAACCGGTCATGCTGGAGGATGTTGCAGGCAGCAGAACGTTCTCCTTGGCGTCTCCAGACTCTGTCACGTCTGTCACATGTGCTCAGTGAGAACCTGCTTTCATCTGTGAAGAGCACAGGGCGCCAGTGGCGAATTTACCAATCTTGGTGTTCTCTGGCAAATGCCAAATGTCCTGCACGGTGTTGGGCTGTAAGCACAACCCCCACCTGTGGACGTCGGGCCCTCATGGAGTCTGTTTCTGATCGTTTGAGTAGACACATGCACATTTGTGGCTTGATGGAGGTCATTTTGCAGGGCTCTGGCAGTGTTCCTCCTGTTCCTCCTTGCACAAAGGTGGAGGTAGCGGTCCTGCTGCTGGGTTGTTGCCCTCCTACGGCCTCCTCCACGTCTCCTGATGTACTGGCCTGTCTCCTGGTAGCGCCTCCATGCTCTGGACACTACGCTGACAGACACAGCAAACCTTCTTGCCACAGCTCGCATTGATGTGCCATCCTGGATGAGCTGCTTGTGTGGGTTGTAGACTCCGTCTCATGCTACCACTAGAGTGAAAGCACCGCCAGCTTTCAAAAGTGACCAAAACATCAGCCAGAAAGCATAGGAGCTGAGAAGTGTCAAAGTCGAAAAATATCGTTATTCTCATGCCTTGTACTAACCCCATGCGCTTGCCCGCTGCACTTGCACATTCTCTCCCGTGCGTGCGCATATTCGCAGTTGCGTGACGGCGCCTCCACAGACATGCGCTCAAGCGCGTGGTATGTGCATTTACGGTAGAGTTTGTGTGCGTCTGGCGGGCGACTCAATTGTCACATAGTTAATCCAAATAGTGCATTTTGTAGGTTATGGTCTCCTTAATAATATCAGTAAGTTTGTTTAGTGTAACTGGTTTATGGACAGAGAAATCCCTCTTTACATGATACGAAGGGTCAGACAGGTTTTGAGCAGTGGTGTTTGGTATGCAACGGTAGAGTATATTATTAGAAACATTCCGGTATTGGTTTGAGAGAAATTAATCGCTCCTGCGAATAGTTATGTCTATAAGAAGTTTATGGACATTCACTATATTTGCAGTTCATTATCCATGCGGCGGGAATCCTGAGATTCCCTCCCACCTGAGCAGTATGAAATAGTCACAGCCCACCTGTTTGAATCAACCTATGACCTTTTGTTATAATGTGAAGACAGATTCCTGTGTCCAATGAACAATGAGATTGTAGGCCCCTTCGTAGTGTACTGTATGCAGTGTATATAAGGCAGCTAGTTTGGGCCAGCTAGTCTACTCTCCACAAAAGGTTTTCATCACTGACTAACTTGAGAGCTGGTGACCAGGACTGCACAGCGATCATTCCCCAGTGTGTAAGTTTTTCTCTGTAACCAACTTGTTCTCTGTTTGTATTTGCCATACTCTCTCTCTCTCTCTGTTATTGTTACGCTGTTGTATATTGTATATGTGTAGTTATTATGTTTAGATATTGATGTTAGTCTGTAGTGTATAAGATGTTAACTGTATTTTCCCTTTTTACATAACTATATCTCGTTAGTAAAGGTTTTGGAACCTTAGCAAGGTATTGTGTGTTTATTACATTGCTGAGAGTATTCAGAGCGTCTCAATCGCTCAAGAGGCTTTTATATAATAGAGGTTAATTAGCATTGCATTGTGTTCACATTACAAAACCAAGGTTTACAGTATAGGCTCAGCCTTTCATTGTGTTGCATACAAGGTTTACTGTGTGTCATCCTGTGAGCATCTGCGCCGCTCGTGTTCCTCTTGTGGGCACAGCGTCCGCTACGCTAGTAGCGTAGCATTACGGTACTCGGACCGCCTATAGCGTGCTCGATACCCAGCGTAAGCCGTGAGCGAACGTGCCGCTCGTGCGTCTCGACCACGGCTAGCGTCTGCTACGCTAAATGCATACCCTTACGGTACCCCGTACGCCCATTGCGTACTGAGTCGCTTACCAATATATAGTGAATGTTATAAGATAAATATTTTGCTTTATCAATTGGCGGCTCGTCCGTCCTCCACATATCCGCTCTAGCGAACACAAGCAGACTTTATCTGTCAGCAAAGGGCGGGAAGGCGTATCCCTTTGTATCCGTGTTGGTGGTGAGGGATACGGTAATGCTGACTAGATAAGCGTCTGCATCGCTACGCTGTAGGAGTGCTAGTGGAATCCGGAACCGGAAGGTAAGAACAGTACGCTATTGTCTTTTAAAACTGTTTTATTTCTGCTTGATACGCATTGCGTACGCAACACACGCACACACCTGCATTTGTCATTTGTGTAATTTTCACATCTCACTCTCCTGTTTGCCATTTATCATTGATAACGTGCTGAGAAAGATTTGTTGCTATTGGTAGTTAAAAGTAAAATTAATACGTAAGGGAGTAATTTGTAAAACACGCACACGGCTTGCCTAAGATACAAGGAAGTTCTGTGTGGTGTTCAGTAAATGATTACAGTTAAAGATCATTTACATTGATATAAACGTGTTACTTGTGTTACTGTGGACGTGTCTGGCCTGTGTACACGTGTCCCTAACAAAGGGCGGGACAAGCGTACGCGACGCAAGGGCTGACGCACGTAGCGTATATTATGCAACGGAGTGTATGGGTACGCCCACGTAATACAAATCCCACAATAGTATTGTTTTAGTAGGCGATACGGAGGCAACGCGATAATAGCGCAAGTCAATCTCAGTGTCCTAAATTTTAGCGTAAATAATCCTTCTCTAGTTGTAACTCCTTTCGGGACTAGACTGTGATACTGAATGAAAGGGATTTCTGCGCAGAAACGAAAGTAAAGAGTATATGAGGTGAAAGAGTGTGTATACATATATATAAGTTTCTCATTTTTGGGTGGAATCACAGGAAATCGAGTTCTCGTGAGGTACATATGTGAAAGTGACAGCACGGTGGCTTGGGAGGTATCCCTTGTTAACATATTAAAATAAGAGCATTAGAGATAACGGACCAGGAGGTCCAGAGACAGACCAGGAGGTCTAGGTACAGCGGACTAGGAAGTCCGCTACAGATAGAGTCAAGAAGCACAACACCAGGAGGGTTGGTGCAATACCCATATAGGCCATTAAGCTCTGGCTGAAGGAATTCGCAGCCACAATTTTCGATTCCACTGGTCATTCCGCACATAAGATTAGTTGCTTATGTGCAGAACGATTGTACCGCATGTAATTGTGTGCATTAGTTAGTAACTTGACCCAGTACCATTTGCGTACGCTAGAGGGGTCATAAACGCTATTTGTACATTCTAACGTGATTTGTGTAATTTTTTTTTATTTTAAGGGAGGTTCGCTGGTCACTCAGGAATTCTCCAGCAACTGATGTTTACTGGGAAGGGTTAAGTGCTCTTCGGATCACACCCACATGTTCCAGTAAATAGAGGTTCAGGTCGCAGGGGCCCTAGGTTGAGTACGCCAGCGCTAAGGCAGTGTGTGGGCGTATTGGTCGACGTGGGCGAGTGAGTGGAGGTACTCGGTAAACTTTCACCGTCAGTCTACCCCAGACATCTTGGTTTTTGTAAGGGTTTGCTGAAGACCCTGATTTGAAGGTCAGAGGTAGCGAAAGCAACACCTGCAAAGATGGGGGCCAGTTGTTCAGGTAGGGGGCGATCAACTCTGGTCCAGGTTGATTCAGTAAACCAACCAATCGGGTCGGCAAGGTATATCATGTGTGAGAAATACGGTTCACACACAGAGGTTTTGTGCGATGAATGGGAAAGAATGACTGTGCATGACGGGGAAAAGTTCCCACGGGTAGGCAGTTTTAGCCCCGAGGTGTTACAAAATCTAAGGAGAAGGATATGTCTCATTAAATCTGCAAAGAGACGGATCAAACATTATGATTATTTACAATTATGGCAACAGGAAGGTGAAATACAGAGAGGATTGGCTCAAGCGGCTGGATCTAACCCTATCAGAAAACTGATAGCCACAGCTCCAACACCACCATACATAACGGGAGAGAAAGTGGTTACAGAGAATGGCACACTGGTGTATGATAAACATGCACTTAGTAACTGTATAGATGTTAAGAATAATGTAACTAAGATTGTTGATGCTAATACTAACTCGTGCAAGCTGTACCCTGTTTTAAACTTTCCCCAGGATTGTGACCAAGAGGATGAACCCACAACAATATCGGCACTCTCTCTAGCAGCCACCATAGCAGAAACAACAGTGGGCACGTCCCAACCAGTAAGAGCAGTATCAAAGGCCCCTAGTGGAGGGACAGGTGAGGTCGTATCAACTGGTAAGTACGGCACTGTACACTATGCTGAAACCATTACACCACATGTTGTAGAATCTACTCAGAATGATGTTATTGAACTTAATCCCGTTAGGATAATTGCAGTACCAAATGGGGAAAACTGACACTTCAGGAGTCACTCCTGTCAGAAACATCGCCATGCACTGCCCCTTTTCCCGAACGGAATTAAGATCAATGGTGTCTGAATTCCCTGATCCTAGGAAAGATCTAGTTGCAAGCCAGAAGTACATTAGAGAGCTAGGACATACTGTAGAGCCCAATAACAAAGATTGGCGGACATTGCTGAGGGCATGTTTACCCTCCAATGTCGACTCAGTGAGTTTTATAACTGACTGTAGACTAGACGAAGAAGTACCCCTTACTGAGGAGTACAATCAAGATAATGTGAAAAGAATTAACTTGCAGCTGGGAGTATATTTCCCAGCTGTTGCTAAATGGAACAAAATTTTCTCCATCAAGCAAAAGGAGGGAGAAACAGCTGCTGATTATTTTCATCGGGCACTACAGGAAATGGCTAAGTATACAAGGATAGAAGACATTAAGACAAATGTGAATCATAGAGAAGTAGCAGTATCTGTGTTAATGGATGGTTTAAAGGAAGTATTGAGGACGAGGGTACAGACCACCCAACCATGTTGGCGAGGTTTGTCGGTGGCTACTTTGAGAGAGGCCGCTATTGATCATGATCGGAACATCACCAGACACAGGGAGTCGCAGAGTGATAAGCTGATGGCTGTAAGTATACAGGCCCTTACCACAAGGCCAACTCAGCATAAGTCTCAGACCCCTGTGGGTAAGTCAAATGTGGTAACTTGTTATTACTGTCATAAAGAGGGACATTTTGCACGAGACTGTAGATTTAAAAGTGCACAAAACTCATATCAACCCCCTAGACAACGACATGACACACGAAATTGGGATCAAGGACCGCAGAGACGGAGTTATGAGCCACACGCAGGGGAAACAAAAAGGTATCCCCCAAGAAGAGACTGGCAAGTCTCTGATAGTTCTCATTTACCCCCTTCACAGGTAATAGCTGCCAGCGCAATGCAGGGACGTCACCACATACAATAGGAGTGGGGCCACACCTGTAGTCTGCAGCCAGTGAAATTAATTGCGAGCCTTGGAAGTGAACCCGAGGTCACAATTGATGTAGCTGGTAAATCTCTAAATTTCCTTGTAGATACGGGGGCGGCCAAGTCGGTGATAAATTCGACCGTGGGCATGAGAACCACTGGTAAAACAATTCCAGCCATGGGAGTAACAGGAGTAGTACAACACTACCCTTTAAGCAAACCTGCAGAGATTACGATAGGGCCTTTGCATACCAAGCATTCTTTTCTGCTGGCTGCATCGGCTCCGACTAATCTCCTAGGGAGAGATTTACTATGCAAAATGGGATGTGTCATATATTGTACTCCTGAAGGTGTGTTCTTGGACATACCCGAAAACCATGCTCAGGAAGTGCAGGATATGCTAGACTCCCCAACAAGATTAATGTCACACACTGTTATTGTAAATAGGTGTCCGTCCAAGGTAGAGGAAATGATTTCCCAGATACCGGAATCACTTTGGACCAAGGATGGACAAGACACTGGATTAATGGCAAACGTAGCCCCAGTAGTTGTACAAGTAAAAGATGGTAGGATAGCTCCAAAAATCCCACAATACCCTCTGAAGCCAGAGGTGGAGTTAGGAGTTTACCCTGTAATAGAGCGCTTGCTACAACAGGGCATTCTGGTAAGGACGTCCAGCACTGCCAACAGTCCCATCTTCCCTGTTAAAAAGAGTGGGGGGAGGGGTTACAGATTAGTGCAGGATCTAAGAGGGCTCAACAAAATAGTTGAGTGTCAATTCCCCGTAGTGCCAAATCCAGCTGTCATCCTTATGCAAATCCCTCCCACTGCCAAATTTTTCACTGTGATTGACCTCTGCTCCGCCTTCTTCTCGGTACCTCTGCACCCTGACAGTCAATACTTATTCGCATTTACATACAGAGGAGTTCAGTACACCTGGACTCGATTACCACAAGGTTTCATTGACAGTCCAAGTATTTTCTCACAGGCCTTGCATGATTGTTTACAGTCTTTTCAACCTGAGAGTGGATCAATATTAATACAGTACGTGGATGACCTACTGCTGTGTTCAGATTCACTGGAATCATCTCTGAGAGATACGAAACAACTCCTGTTTCATCTTTCAAACACCGGACACAAGGTTTCCAAAGACAAGTTACAAGTATGCCAGACCAAGGTAAAATACTTGGGACACTGTCTGACACAAGGACTGAGACACCTTACCACTGATAGAATTCAAGCAATTCGTGACATGACCCTGCCACAAACCCAGCAACAGATTAGAACGTTTTTAGGAATGTGTGGGTATTGCCGTAACTGGATCCCAGGTTTTTCCATACTGGCCTTGCCTTTACAGGAGATGGTCTCCTCAAACAAACCTGATCGGATTTCGCACACAGACGAGTCTGAGATGGCATTTGAGAGACTTAAACAGTGCCTAACGCAGGCGCCAGCATTAGGCATGCCAGATTATGGAAAACCCTTTGAGCTGTACGGAACAGAGAGTGCTGGGTGCGCGGCAGGTGTCTTAACCTAGAAGCATGGTGATGCCAGCAGGCCGGTAGCCTACTATAGCGCTCAACTAGACACGGTAGCGCGATCCCTCCCCACATGCTTGCGAAGCGTTGCAGCAATAGCATTGCTAGTAAGTAAAAGCGAAGATGTAGTGCTAGGACACAACCTCACAATTCATACACCACATGCAGTGTCAGCTTTACTGAATTCGGCCCAAACCAGACACGTCTCATCAGCACGGTTTACAAGATGGGAATTGGCGTTGATGGCCCCCGTAAACATCACCATAAGGAGATGCAGCGCACTAAATCCTGCAACATATCTCCCAGGTGTGCCTGGACAGGCACAAAGGGTGGAGGATGAGAGTGATGGTGAAGCAGGATTTAGTAAGGAAAATGACACACATGATTGTATGGAATATTTGACCCAAAATTTCACGGCAAGGCCTGACATCAGTGACAACCCACTGGAAGATGTAGATTTTACTTTCTACACTGACGGCAGTTGTCACAGACAGACGGACTCGGGAGACTTGTGTACTGGATACGCAATCGTAGATGACCAAGGTACCATAGAAGCGGAACCCCTAGGCCCACCACACTCAGCACAAGTTGCTGAACTGGTTGCCCTAACCAGAGCATGCGAACTGGCTAAAGGCAAGTCAGCCAATATCTACACAGATTCTAGGTACGCCTTCGGAGTAGTCCATGATTTCGGGGCCCTATGGCGCCTCAGAAATTTCATGACGGCAGCTGGCACACCCGTAGCACATGCAGCCCACATCAAAAGACTTCTAACAGCGATACAGGAACCCGACAGAGTGGCTGTTATCAAGTGCAAAGCTCACACGTATAGCCAAGACCCGGTATCACTTGGTAACAGCCGAGCAGACGAAGCTGCTAAATCAGCAGCCAGTAACCCCATACAGACAGACAGCACACAACTGATGGTATTTAATACTGTAAACACACAGAAATTATATGAAATGCAAAATTTGTGTTCACCACAAGAAAAGGCAGTGTGGAGGTCAAAAGGATATGGCCAGGAGTCCTCAGGACTCTGGACAGATGGACAGGGTAAGCCAGTGGCACCCAGAGCATACCTTCCAAGTCTAGCGGAAGCGGCACATGGACTGACTCATCTAGGCAAAGAAGGAATGTGTAAGTTGGTAAGAGCTTATTGGTGCGCCCCAGGATTTTCTTCCCATGCGGGTAAAAGAGCGATGACATGTCTCACCTGCTTGAGGAAGAATATCGGAAAGGCAATACCAACAGAGCCATCCCATATCCCTCCTACAGATGGTCCTTTCCAGGTAATACAAATTGATTTCATACAATTGCCACCTTGTAGAAATTTAAAATATGTATTGGTTTGTATTGACGTGTTCTCAAATTGGGTTGAAGCATTTCCCGCGGCCACAAATACCGCTGTGTTTACTGCAAAGAAAATTGTGCAGGAATTTGTGTGTAGGTACGGTATCCCTAGAATCATTGAGAGTGATAGGGGTACCCATTTTACAGGTGAAGTTTTTCAAGCAATGTGTAAGTTGATGGGAACAAATAGTAAGCTGCACACTCCGTACCGCCCCCAGGCGAGTGCGAAAGTGGAAAGAGTAAACAGCACTATTAAAAACAAATTAAGCAAGGTAATGGCTGAAACAGGATTGTTGTGGCCCAAAGCTTTGCCAATCGTATTATACAGCATCAGAACCACTCCCAGGTCCCCTCTTAATCTGTATCCTTTTGAAATTCTGTTTGGTCGACAACCCCATGTTATGATTAACCCCCAGGATGATTTGAAATGTAACAATGAAGTCACTGTAAAGTATTTGGTTAAAATGAGTAAGCAATTGAGGAATCAGAATGATAATCTAAAGTTGGTGATTCCTGATTTACCAGACAGTAATTGTCATGACATTGAACCTGGGGATTATGTAATGATACGGAATTTTCTTCGCTCAGGTTGCCTTATTGAAAGATGGGAAGGACCATATCAAGTCTTATTGACCAGCACGACCGCATTGAAGGTTGCAGAGAGAGAGACTTGGGTCCATTCGTCTCATTGTAAAAAGGTTGCTGACCCAGAGAGGTCCCGTGATAAAGAACAGACGGTAGAGGTTGTATCACTAGAGTGTCTGTTCCGGGAAGGTTGAGACGACACCTGAGCGCTGAGAATAATAAGACCGGAGGCTTGTCGAGCCAGATTTTTTCCCCCTTTTGTTATTTTCTCCAGTTCCCATCTCCCTCCTATTCTCCTTCCTCCTTCTTATTTGTCTCCTTTTCCTCCTATAAGATGGACTTGCCCCAAGAGACTGTGATCCGGATTTTCCTGTTGACCATGATGTTGACCAGAGCAGTCTGTTTCGGTGAGAGTACCATGGAGGTCGAGAAAGGGTTCTGATGACCAGGATGGAGGCGTAGTTTTCCAAGAGCAACATAATCACAGAGTAAAGGCGAGTATCAGAAAACGATCTGGTAGCATTGACAATAGAAGGAATTGTGAAGGATTGTTAGCTGAAGAGAACTGCATCTGTAGGCATTGTGACAATATAGTTGAGGATGGGTGCATCAAGAAATGTCAGTCCAGTTTTAATGTCCACATGGACCGACATCCATTGAGTGACTATCACTCCTTAGTGGGTAAAGTGTTAAACCAGACAGACTGTTGGGTATGCTCTCAAGTACCTCAAGGTCATAGCAAATCAGGACTAGTACCATTCCCTTTAACTGTAGGAGAGGTACTTGAGTTAAGTGGTGGGAGGCCGGTGGACAAGAGGTTTAATATCTCTAGTCCTCCTAGTTTGAAGCTCCACCAGTATCACGTGGATAAGTCCTTAGTATGCTTTAACATTTCCAATCCCCGAAAGCCGGGAAATTGGGAAGTGTCATGGAGTAATCAAACCATGACATTTTCATATAGAGCCGATAGAATGCCCATAGACACAGAGCTTATACGCCAGATCGCCAACAGTGGAAAATATTTCCGGTATAGGTATACTCTAGGAAGTAGGACCATGCGAGTTGGAGAAGTATCACCAGGATACTGTGCACATATCGTACAACCTGATACGTGTACTAGACAGATGGGAGAGTTAGGGTTAGGAGATTTCACATGGAAAATTTGTAACATGGTAATGTCATACTCTGTCCCATATGTTCTCCCCGATGATGCATATTTCATATGCGGGAGAAAGGCGTATAAGTGGCTTGCCCCAAACTCAGAGGGATTGTGTTACATTGGAAAAGTACTGCCTGAAGTAATGACTGTATCCCATAACAAAATGAAAGACATTCACCGCGGTGCCCAAGCTCCTTATACTCACACTCATTACGAGCACATCGTTAAAAGGCACCTGATAGAGAGGACAGAGCACTCGGCCTCTGATCTGATCCATGAATCCACCGGGATTCAATTCCTACTCGCGTTAGATATCACTCGTACCGCCAGAGGAGTGATAAATTATAAATATATATCTGCGCTAGTGAACTTGTTAGACAATATCACCGAAATGTATGACGATACGTTCAGGTACACTGGGAAAGAGTTACAAGCCTACAAAACAGAGCTGGTTCAGCAAAGGATGATTCTCAATTATCTCACAGCAGTGACAGGCGGGTATTGCGTTACCCTAGCAACTCAGTATGGAGTAAAGTGCTGCACGTATATTACAAACAGCACTGAGGACCCGGCCGAGGTCATAGACCAAAAGATGGATGACATTTTGCAATTGAAGTGGGAGTTTCGAAGGAAACACAATCTCACACTCGCTGCTGTGGGTAGTGAGCTGACCAGTTGGGTGTCATGGTTGAACCCACGAAATTGGTTCTCTGGTTTAGGAGAATGGGCCCAAGGTATTATAATGGATGTAGGGAAATTTCTCTTGTGTATTCTGGGAGTCGTCATATTGGTTGGCCTGATATTTAGATGCGTTCGGACTTTAACGAAGTGTAAAGGTAGTACCGGAGTGATGAGTCTGAGGAGCGAGGACACTGTAATAACAACAACTAATTTGGTTTATGACCCAACGATAGAGACAATGTTGTGATGAAAATGTGATTCCACGGTTCGTTTCTTTCACCCATTTCTCCTTTGTTTCCCTCCAAGGTACAAAGACATCCACTTGGAAGAAGAATTTGACAACCTCTTTTATACAGACCATTGATGAACTATGCCACAAGCCCCAATATCCCTAGTGACTTTAACTTTTACGATAGCCCAATACTTTAGAGACTGTAACTTTATGGACAATGGAAAAGCTTTTGCTCACTATTTATAGCAAAAGCACCGAGAGACATCAGACAACATGTACATCAAGACAAGACATCAGACAAGACCTCAATCGGCGACTGTTTATTTAAACTCACATAGTTTACGACTGCATTTATAATGATTGTTTCTTATCTTCATCTCTACAACCTCCAGGTAATGACACACATAGTCGACAGGGAATATAGACACATATATCAGCATTCACATGTTCCCCCTTCATGTATCATCAACTAAATGTGCTCCCCATTTGTTGCAACCAAAAGCCGAAAAGAGCTCGGTAGAGTTTGACAGCCCATCCACAGACCCTTGATACGGGATAAGAAGGATTCAAATGTATACTTCGCAATACCTCGAAGCTTGATTTAAAACACATACGGCACGATGATACATGACCCCTCAAACATGGATTTCATACACACATGCTTTTACTATCTCACTAGGTCATACTTTTCCTACCTTCTCCTCTCCTCCCCTTACCCAATCATAAAAAGGTGTTTACATGATGACATATATTTTTCTGTTTTGTTTAGGAAGTGGCAGTTATTGGTGACTGCCAAAGGGTGGACTGTCAAAGTCGAAAAATATCGTTATTCTCATGCCTTGTACTAACCCCATGCGCTTGCCCGCTGCACGTGCACATTCTCTCCCGTGCGTGCGCATATTCGCAGTTGCGTGACGGCGCCTCCACAGACAAGCGCTCAAGCGCGTGGTATGTGCATTTACGGTAGAGTTTGCGTGCGTCTGGCGGGCGACTCAATTGTCACATAGTTAATCCAAATAGTGCATTTTGTAGGTTATGGTCTCCTTAATAATATCAGTAAGTTTGTTTAGTGTAACTGGTTTATGGACAGAGAAATCCCTCTTTACATGATACAAAGGGTCAGACAGGTTTTGAGCAGTGGTGTTTGGTATGCAACAGTAGAGTATATTATTAGAAACATTCCGGTATTGGTTTGAGAGAAATTAATCGCTCCTGCGAATAGTTATGTCTATAAGAAGTTTATGGACATTCACTATATTTGCAGTTCATTATCCATGCGGCGGGAATCCTGAGATTCCCTCCCACCTGAGCAGTATGAAATAGTCACAGCCCACCTGTTTGAATCAACCTATGACCTTTTGTTATAATGTGAAGACAGATTCCTGTGTCCAATAAACAATGAGATTGTAGGCTCCTTTGTAGTGTACTGTATGCAGTGTATATAAGGCAGCCAGTTTGGGCCAGCTAGTCTACTCTCCACAAAAGGTTTTCATCACTGACTAACTTGAGAGCTGGTGACCAGGACTGCGCAGTGATCATTCCCCAGTGTGTAAGTTTTTCTCTGTAACCAACTTGTTCTCTGTTTGTATTTGCCATACTCTCTCTCTCTCTGTTATTGTTACGCTGTTGTATATTGTATATGTGTAGTTATTATGTTTAGATATTGATGTTAGTCTGTAGTGTATAAGATGTTAACTGTATTTTCCCTTTTTACATAACTATATCTCGTTAGTAAAGGTTTTGGAACCTTAGCAAGGTATTGTGTGTTTATTACATTGCTGAGAGTATTCAGAGCGTCTCAATCGCTCAAGAGGCTTTTATATAATAGAGGTTAATTAGCATTGCATTGTGTTCACATTACAAAACCAAGGTTTACAGTATAGGCTCAGCCTTTCATTGTGTTGCATACAAGGTTTACTGTGTGTCATCCTGTGAGCATCTGCGCCGCTCGTGTTCCTCTTGTGGGCACAGCGTCCGCTACGCTAGTAGCGTAGCATTACGGTACTCGGACCGCCTATAGCGTGCTCGATACCCAGCGTAAGCCGTGAGCGAACGTGCCGCTCGTGCGTCTCGACCACGGCCTAGCGTCTGCTACGCTAAGTGCGTACCCTTACGGTACCCCGTACGCCCATTGCGTACTGAGTCTCTTACCAATATATAGTGAATGTTATAAGATAAATATTTTGCTTTATCAGAAGTAGTCTGTGATCACCACCTGCAGAACAACTCCTTTATTGGGGGTGTCTTGCTAATTGCCTGTAATTTCCACCTGTTGTCTATTCCATTTGCACAACAGCATGTGAAATTGATTGTCAATCAGTGTTGCTTCCTAAGTGGACAGTTTGATTTCACAGAAGTGTGATTGACTTGGAGTTACATTGTGTTGTTTAAGTGTTCCCTTTATTTTTTTGAGCAGTATATTATATATATATATATATATATATATATATACATACACACACACACACACACACACACACACACACACACATACATACATGATCTTTCCCAGACCAACCTCCTGAACCTAAGATAAGCACTTTCTACACATTTATTACAAACCGATGTGTACCTTGTACTTTTAGATTTTTTCTTCTCTTTTTATCACATTTTCGTGTATTTTTTATGCATTTTTAATGAATTCTTATGCTTAAGCATTTTTTTTAAATCAAAGTATATCAGTGTTTTTACTCATGTAAAATAAATATGCTCTTTCTTTTTATATAAAAAAATATTTTTACGTTCTTTTACTATAGACACCATTGGTCGCTTGTGCCCATATTCTTGGTTTCTATAACACTTTTTACAGCAGCTTACCACTGCTGTTTTTATTTAGGGGCCTGCTGACACCCTTTGTACCAAGGGAGTGTATTTTTGGACATATATTATACATAACTGTGAAGGTTAACATACCACAAGTGGCGCTATTTTTTCCTTTTTTGCAAATACATACATATATATATAAACATAGAGGGTCCACACTCCCGTTTGCATATGAGAAAAGTGCTGGGGTGACATCCAATGAGGGAGAGAAAATCCCACTCCAATACAATTCCAAATTAAGGGAGCACTCACCAGTCTTCAAGTAGAAAAAGGTAACTTATTGAGACCATCAGCATATAATTTATGTCGACGTTTCGGTCATAATTCTGACCTTTGTCAAGATACCAGTGCAGTAAACTAGTGTTACCTATATACCCATATAGGTCCCTCCCTCCAATTAATCTCAGCAACTCCCCCACGACCCACATAACAAACAGTTACACTTATTAAACATTCAACAAACGTATATTAAAATCAAGAGGTCACTGTATTTTGTTCTATCTCCTTATTGGTAATCTCTCACTTACCCCCTATTGCAGCCACCATCATGTGTTTGTGCAGTAAAATCAATAAACACGGCGTGCGTTCCACCGCCGCCCGCACTTCCGGTCCGTGGAACGCATCCACCGCATTAACATACAGGACATTGTCATAGTATGGCCTCTAGCCGCGGGTAACATGAATGGCGCTTCAAGGCGCTACCTAGCAACAGGTACGCTAAGGCTACATGCGTTCCACCATATACCGGACATCCGGACCGTGGGACGCAGAAAGCCACTGCCACATAAATGGTGCGTCTTAAAGGCGCACCACACTCATATTACGTTTATAATGTACTATTGGCAACACAATATGGTATAAGTCAATTTAGGCAGATCACCATAGGTGTGCGCAGGGGGGGTGCCTGGTGCGCACAGGCACCCCCTAATGTCTGGCACCCCGATCTCACATGCCTGATGCAGCGATCGCCAAGCAAGCTGATTACTGTCCCCTCTGCGCTGCACCCTGTCAGGACTGCATTTCTGACTGGGCGCCTGAGTTAATCAAGGGTGCCACTGGCACTGATTTTCAAACTCCTGGCTCCACCTCCATGTATAAAAACAGCGTGATGTGATTACGTCATGCTGCTTGCACGCCCACCCGCCACCCCCCCCCACCTCTCTCCTTCTTTTCTATGCCAACGCCAGCCACTGATGAGGATCAGCATGCAGCCAGCGTTCCTCTTAGGAAGACAAATTCAATACTAGAAGGCAGTCGGCAGCAACATTGACACGTCACTCATTTTTCCAGCAGCAGCAGTACTAGTCTGCGACTGCAAGTGTCAGTGAGTGACTGACTTGTAAGTAAACTGCTGCAGCTTGCAGAGGAAAGAGAGGGGGAGCCAGACCAGGCTGAGGAGGAGCAGTGTAATTGCAGTGAGTGCTATCAGGGGTGTTTGTTTGGTGCACACCACAACATCTGACAATGTATCTGCTTTATTAGGACTGGTACAAGGGTGGATATTTTATATTGCGTTGACCGTCAATAGATGGTGCCAGACACGCCCAAAAGGCAGTGCTAGACACATCCCTCCGACGGTGCACCCCCTAATAAAATGTGCTGCGCACGCCTATGCAGATCACTTGTATATAGAGAAAAATATATATCTAACTAAGGCTGCAAAGGGAGCAAGTGTTTTATAGGAGAGATTAACATATAACAGGTATCATTATAAAGACCATCATATAACAGCTTTAACTATATTCGGTCCTAACTTACATATATAATGGATCCCGTCCTAATCACTAATATGCATGATTCCCCAGGGATCCCATATATGCACAATAGGATCCTATTTCTCATTACAGATTTTCGGTTTCAAAACATTGTATAGGACAAAAAAATGAAAATAGATAACTGACGACAGGAACAATAAAAAAATTTAAAAATATAAATATAAAGAAAATGACCATGGAGCCATAGTGGGACTATCATTCCAAAAAGATACTATAGTGCACAGGTTCTCAAATTCGGTCCTCAGGACCCCACACGGTGCATGTTTTGCAGGTCTCACAAAATCACAAGTGAAATAATTAGCTCCACCTGTGGAGCTTTTAAAATGTGTCAGTGAGTAATTAATACACATGTGCACCTGCTGGGTTACCTGCAAAACATGCACTGTGTGGGGTCCTGAGGACCAAGTTTGAGAACTCCTGCTATAGTGTATTCCATCATTGAGGCCACGGAGTCGTATTGTATCCAGTCTGTGAATCCACGCAGCTTCTCGTTTCAGTAGGAGTTTTGCTCGATCCCCACCTCTTTTGGGCAGCTCCACTCTATCAATCACCATACTCCTCTGTGACGCCAAAGGATGTTGTGCTTCACAAAAGTGTCTGGCCACCGGTTTATCTGAATTGCCACTTGTTATAGCATTCCTGATAGAAAGTCGGTGATTAGCCATTCTTTCGCGGAATGGACGAATAGTCTTTCCCACATATACTAAGGAGCATTGGCATGTCAGGGTATACACCACATAATCCGAGGTACAGCTCAGTCTATGGCGAATAGATATTTTTGCGCCTGTATGTGGATGATGGTAAAATTGACCTGTGGTCATGCTTCTGCATGTGGTGCAATTTATACACCTAAAACATCCTAGTGTTTTAGGCATCAGCCACATATCTGAAGCTTGTGGCATTGGTCTATCAGGCTGCATCAGGATGTCCTTCAAATTATGAGCACGTCTGAAGCTTAATAATGGTTTGTCAGGTAGTTTTTTCATGAGAACCGGATCTGTTCTTACTACTGGCCATAGCTTTTTGACCGCTTTTCGAATGGCCGGACCGGCCGTATTAAATGTGGTGGAGATGACAAAAGGGTTATCCTCCTTATGTTTTCTATGTGAGGCTACCTTATGAATGTTTTTAGCCTTGCATATGCACCTGCTGATGGTCTATTTGTCATATACCCTTGCCTCAAATCTCACTTTCATCTCCTCCAGTTGCATGACAGCCACTTCATCTGAATTATTTCTAAGGACCCTCAAAAATTGGGATATGGGTAGATTTTGCTTTAATGAGCCAGGGTGATGACTGTCAAATGACAGTATGGTGTTCCTGTCAGTCGGCTTTTTATACAATCTGAAACCATAGCCCTCATTGGTAGTGCATATACTGACATCTAGAAAATCTACTGTTTCAGTACTCGAGTGCATAGTAAACCTAATCGTTGATTCAAGACCATTCAGATACTCCAACATATTCATTAGGGCTTCCTGGGTATCCACCCATATAAGGAAAACATCATCAATGAATCTTCGGTAGAAGGCGATACTATCCCCAAACGGCGGACAATTAGACAGCTACTCTTCTTCTGAGAGGGATTCTTCAGACTCCCAGACACATAAAAAAAAACGTTACCAAGAGCTAATACCCGCTCACGGTTTGGTGAGCAGAATTTAAACGCAGAAGGCCCCACCTCCGGCAGGGAAAATACAAAAGAAAAGAAAAAAACAACCAAAACTCTGAAGAATCAGTGATAAATCTATCTGCATATAAACTTTCATCAGCAGAAATGAGTGTATTGTCCAAGGGTTTGAGCTTCATACCTACCCCTAAATTTAATGACCTTGAGTGGTCTATAGATAGGTTCAAAATGGGCAGGAAATTGAGACTTGCTGAGAAATTTGAGAATGTGAAACCCAGTACTGAAACTGTTAAACCATTCAAGAATAAAAGTACCTATGATCCTATATCACATAATCCAAGTATAAAGACCTTTACCAGAATGCTTGATTCTGATATTAAGAAATCCTTAGCTAAGCAAAAAAAGATTAGATATAATCTTTCTGTGGTAGAAAGGAGGGCACTACATGAAATAAAAAATAATCCAAACATCACAGTGAGACCCGCGGATAAGGGGGGAGCAGTTGTTGTATTAAACACTGCAGACTACAACACTGAAGTATTGAGACAACTAGCGGATACTAAGACATACAGATTGCTACCTGGGGACCCAGGTTTGGCCTTTAAAAACCGTTTAGATAATGTCTTAGATAAGGCATTTTCCCAGGGATGGATAGATGAGGATACTGTTGGTTTTCTGAAGACTGATTTTCCGATTACTCCGATTATATATCTGATACCTAAAATACATAAAACTTTGGACAGGCCTCCTGGCCGTCCAATTATATCTGCACGTAATTCGCTCTTTTCTAAAGTGGCACAATATGTTGATAGCTGTTTGCAGGTCTGTGTCAAGAAAACCAACAGTTACCTAAGAGATACGGAGGATTTCTTGAGATTACTAAATCTACAATCCCATGTTGGCCAGAGGATTCTGGTCACCATGGATGCAGTATCACTATATACAGTAATACCCCATACAGAAGGGTTGGCTACGACTAGACGAGCGTTGATTGCATCACATAAGGGTTCCCCTCCGGTTGATTTCTTGATGAATTTATTGGAATTGATTCTGACCTGTAATTATTTCACCTATGGGGGGGCGGTACTATCTCCAAACGGCTGGTACAGCGATGGGGAGTAATATAGCCCCATCATATGCAAATCTATATATGGATGCGTATGAAACTATGAACATCATCCCGCCGTTTGGGGATAGTATTGCCTTCTACCGAAGATTCATTGATGATGTTTTCCTTATATGGGTGGATACCCAGGAAGCCCTAATGAATATGTTGGAGTATCTGAATGGTCTTGAATCAACGATTAGGTTTACTATGCACTCGAGTATTGAAACAGTAGATTTTCTAGATGTCAGTATATGCACCACCAATGAGGGCTATGGTTTCAGATTGTATAAAAAGCCGACTGACAGGAACACCTTACTGTCATTTGACAGTCATCACCCTGGCTCATTAAAGCAAAATCTACCCATATCCCAATTTTTGAGGGTCCTTAGAAATAATTCAGATGAAGAAGTGGCTGTCATGCAACTGCAGGAGATGAAAGTGAGATTTGAGGCAAGGGGATATGACAAACAGACCATCAGCAGGTGCCTATGCAAGGCTAAAAACATTCATAAGGGAGCCTCACATAGAAAACATAAGGAGGATAACCCTTTTGTCATCTCCACCACATTTAATACGGCCGGTCCGGCCATTCGAAAAGCGGTCCAAAAGCTATGGCCAGTAGTAAGAACAGATCCGGTTCTCATGAAAAAACTACCTGACAAACCATTATTAAGCTTCAGACGTGCTCATAATTTGAAGGACATCCTGATGCAGCCTGATAGAACAATGCCACAAGCTTCAGATATGTGGCTGATGCCTAAAAAACTAGGATGTTTTAGGTGTATAAATTGCACCACATGCAGAAGCATGACCACAGGTCAATTTTTCCATCATCCACATACAGGAGCGAAAATATCTATTCGCCATAGACTGAGCTGTACCTCGGATTATGTGGTGTATACCCTGACATGCCCATGCTCCTTAGTATATGTGGGAAAGACTATTCGTCCATTCCGCGAAAGAATGGCTAATCACCGACTTTCTATCAGGAATGCTATAACAAGTGGCAATTCAGATAAACCGGTGGCCAGACACTTTTGTGAAGCACGACATCCTTTGGCGTCCCTGAGGAGTATGGTGATTGATAGAGTGGAGCTGCCCAAAAGAGGTGGGGATCGAGCAAAACTCTTACTGAAACGAGAAGCTGCGTGGATTCACAGACTGGATACAATACGACTCCGTGGCCTCAATGATGGAATACACTATAGTATCTTTTTGGAATCATAGTCCCACTATGGCTCCATGGTCATTTTCTTTATTTATATTTTTATATTTTTTTGATTGTTCCTGTCGTCGGTTATCAACTTTCATTTTTTTGTCCTATACAATGTTTTGAAACCGAAAATCTGTAATGAGAAATAGGATCCTATTGTGCATATATGGGATCCCTGAGGAATCATGCATATTAGTGATTAGGACCGGATCAATTATATATGTAAGTTAGGACCGAATATAGTTAAAGCTGTTATATGATGGTCTTTATAATGATACCTGTTATGTTATTCTCTCCTATAAAACACTTGCTCCCTT
Source organism: Pseudophryne corroboree (assembly GCF_028390025.1). Lineage (NCBI taxonomy): Eukaryota > Metazoa > Chordata > Amphibia > Anura > Myobatrachidae > Pseudophryne > Pseudophryne corroboree. Next base: position 811,462,338 of record NC_086445.1, read on the forward strand.
TGCAGCCTTAGTTAGATATACACTGCTCAAAAAAATAAAGGGAACACTAAAATAACACATCCTAGATCTGACTGAATGAAATATTCTTATTAAATACTTTGTTCTTTACATAGTTGAATGTGCTGACAACAAAATCACACAAAAATTATCAATGGAAATCAAATTTATTAACCCATGGAGGTCTGGATTTGGAGTCACACTCAAAATTAAAGTGGAAAAACACACTACAGGCTGATCCAACTTGATGTAATGTCCTTAAAACAAGTCAAAATGAGGCTCAGTGGTGTGTGGCCTCCACGTGCCTGTATGACCTCCCTACAATGCCTGGGCATGCTCCTGATGAGGTGGCGGATGGTCTCCTGAGGGATCTCCTCCCAGACCTGCACTAAAGCATCCGCCAACTCCTGGACAGTCTGTGGTGCAACGTGGCGTTGGTAGATGGAGCGAGACATGATGTCCCAGATGTGCTCAATTGGATTCAGGTCTGGGGAACGGGTGGGCCAGTCCATAGCATCAATGCCTTCGTCTTGCAGGAACTGCTGACACACTCCAGCCACATGAGGTCTAGCAATGGGCTGTGTGGCCCCCCAAAGAAATGCCACACCACACCATTACTGTCCTACTGCCAAACCGGTCATGCTGGAGGATGTTGCAGGCAGAACGTTCTCCTTGGCATCTCCAGACTCTGTCACGTCTGTCACATGTGCTCAGTGAGAACCTGCTTTCATCTGTGAATAGCACAGGGCGCCAGTGGCGAATTTGCCAATCTTGGTGTTCTCTGGCAAATGCCAAACGTCCTGCACGGTGTTGGGCTGTAAGCACAACCCCCACCTGTGGACGTCGGGCCCTCATACCACCCTCATGGAGTCTGTTTCTGATTGTTTGAGTAGACACATGCACATTTGTGGCTTGCTGGAGGTCATTTTGCAGGGCTCTGGCAGTGCTCCTCCTGTTCCTCCTTGCACAAAGGCGGAGGTAGCGGTCCTGCTGCTGGGTTGTTGCCCTCCTACGGCCTCCTCCACGTCTCCTGATGTACTGGCCTGTCTCCTGGTAGCGCCTCCATGCTCTGGACACTACGCGGACAGTCACAGCAAACCTTCTTGCCACAGCTCGCATTGATGTGCCATCCTGGATGAGCTGCACTACCTGAGCCACTTGTGTGGGTTGTAGACTCCGTCTCATGCTACCACTAGAGTGAAAGCACCGCCAGCTTTCAAAAGTGACCAAAACATCAGCCAGAAAGCATAGGAGCTGAGAAGTGGTCTGTGGTCATCACCTGCAGAACAACTCCTTTATTGGGGGTGTCTTGCTAATTGCCTATAATTTCCACCTGTTGTCTATTCCATTTGCACAGCAGCATGTGAAATTAATTGTCAATCAGTGTTGCTTCCTAAGTGGACAGTTTGATTTCACAGAAGTGTGATTGACTTGGAGTTACATTGTGTTGTTTAAGTGTTCCCTTTATTTTTTTGAGCAGTGTATATTTTTCTCTATATACAAGTGATCTGCCTAAGTTAACTTATACCATATTGTGTTGCCAATAGTACATTATAAACGTAATATGAGTGTGGTGCACCTTTAAGACGCACCATTTATGTGGCAGTGGCTTTCTGCGTCCCACGGACCAGATGTCCGGTCTATGGTGGAACGCATGTAGCCTTAGCGTACCTGTTGCTAGGTAGCGCCTTGAAGCGCCGATCATGTGACCCGCGGCTAGAGGCCATACTATGACAATGTCCTGTATGTTAATGCGGTGGATGCGTTCCACGGACCAGAAGTGCGTTTAGCGGTGGAACGCACACCGTGTTTATTGATTTTACTGCACAAACACATGATGGTGGCTGCAATAGGGGGTAAGTGAGAGATTACCAATAAGGAGATAGAACAAAATACAGTGACCTCTTGATTTTAATATACGTTTGTTGAATGTGTAATAAGTGTAACTGTTTGTGGTGTGGGGGAGTTGCTGAGATTAATTGGAGGGAGGGACCTATATGGGTATATAGGTAACACTAGTTTAATGCACTGGTATCTTGACAAAGGTCAGAATTATGACCGAAACGTCGACATAAATTATATGCTGATGGTCTGAATAAATTACCTTTTTCTACTTGAAGACTGGTGAGTGCTCCCTTAATTTGGAAAATATATATATATATATATATATATATATATATATATTTTTTTTTTTTTTACATTTACATACATATACATATACACACACATACATAAGTGTGTATGTGTGAAAAAACACCATAAAATGAATGCGTTTGCCCCTGGACTATTTGCAGCATGCACAGAAATAATAAGATTTTAAACCCACTGGTAAATCTTTTTCTCCTAGTCCGTAGAGGATGCTGGGAACTCCGTAAGGACCATGGGGTATAGACAGGCTCCGCAGGAGACATGGGCACGCTAAAGACTTTAGATGGGTGTGCACTGGCTCCTCCCTCTATGCCCCTACTCCAGACGTCAGTTAGATCCTGTGCCCAGAGGAGACTGGAGGCACTGCAGGGTAGCTCTACTGCGTTTCTCTGAAAAAGACTTTTGTTAGGTTTTTTATTTTCAGGGAGCATTGCTGGCAACAGGCTCCCTGCATCGTGGGACTGAGGGGAGAGAAGCAGACCTACTTAAATGATAGGCTCTGCTTCTTAGGCTACTGGACACCATTGGCTCCAGAGGGTCGGAACACAGGTCTCACCCTCGTTGTTCGTCCCGGAGCCGCGCCGCCGTCCTCCTCACAGTTAAAGAACTGTGCCCAGAGGAGACGGACAGTACGAGGAAAGGATTTGTGTTTTTGATAAAGCTAAATATTTATCGTATATAAAACACTTTAAGAGGTCTAAGAACACTATACGCTATCTACGTAAGAAGTACCGTAAGGGTACGCAAGTTGTGTAGCGATCGCTCAACCGTAGTCGAGGATTGATAAAGCTAAATATTTATCGTATATAAAACACTTTAAGAGGTCTAAGAACACTATACGCTATCTACGTAAGAAGTACCGTAAGGGTACGCAAGTTGTGTAGCGATCGCTCAACCGTAGTCGAGACGCTCAAGCGTCACGTTCGCTTACGGCCCAGTGATCACAGGCAGGCACGCTATTGGCTGCCGGCTAACGTGATGATTCGCTATAGCGTAGCGTACGCTCGGGACCACGAGGAGATCACCAGCGGTGCAGACGCTTACAACGTTAAAACCTTTATATCTATACCTTTAACAATGAGATACACAGTATACCTTAGTGTGGAGACAGAGTGTAAGTGCAACCTGGTGTAACCTGATTAACTACAAAGCTGCTTGAGCGTCACCGACGCTCAGAGAATACTTAACACTATAAAGAATACACAGATACCTGGGCTTAGGGTCCAAAACCTATTATATGTATTATAACTATTATACTTGCAAAAGGAATCACAGTACAAATGATACACTACAATATAACATAAACCAACTAACCAGATAACTACACAGGAAATACAATACAATACAATTTAAAGGAAAATACGAGAGAGATAGAGAGAGAGAGAGAGATAGAGAGAGAGAGAGAGATAGAGAGAGATGGCTCACAGTAAGACAATATGATTACGGAGAAAACTTACGCACAAGGGGAACGATCGCATGCGCCTCGATATCCAGCTCCCGATTATCAGCAATGAGAACCGTTGAAGAGAGTGAAGTTGGATATGGTCGGCTTGCCTATTTATGCCCCACACACAATACAATTCAATGGTCCCTACAATCTCATTGTTCATTGGACACAGGAATTCGGCTTCGCATTATAACAAAAGGTCATAGGTTGATTCATACAGGTGGGCTGTGACTATTTCCAACTGCTCAGGTGGGAGGGAAACTGGGTTTCCCGCCGCATGAGTAATAAAGTGCAAATAAAGTAAATGTTCATAAACTTCTTATGTCCATAACTATTCGCACGAGCGATTGATCTGCTTCAAACCAACACCGGAATATTTCTAATTAAATATTCTTCCGATGGATACTAAACACCACTGTATTACTCCTGTCTGACCCTTCGTATCAAACAAAGAGGGATTTCTCTGTTCATGAACATTCTATATTAACCAAACTTTCAGAATCTATCAAAGGGACCATGATCTACAAAATACATTATTAGTGAAAATATGTAATGATTGAGTCGCACGCTACGATCGCATAAACTCTACCGTAAATACGCATACCATGCGCCTGCGGGTGCCCGCGACTGTGAGTATGCGCACGTACGGGAGAGCGTACGCATGCGCAGCACGGACCTGTGTGAGGTGCAAATATGGCAGTGTGCATAGAGATATTTTTCTGACTTTGACAGTCCACCCTTTGGCAGTCAATAATAACTACCACTTCCTGAAAACATTTCAAAAGGAGAAAAATATATGTCAGGGGTTAATTCATTTCCATGGTTGGGTAAGGGAGGAGAGAGGAGTAGGTGTGAAGAGGGTATGACCTAGTGAGATAGCAGAAGCATGTGTGTATGAGTCCATGTTTGGGGGGTCATGTATCATCGTGCCGTACGTGTTGTAAATCAAGCTTCGAGGTATTGCGAAGTATACATTTGAATTCCTTCTTATCCCGTGGTACGGGTCTGTGGATGGGCTGTCAAACTTTACCGAGCTCTTTTCGGATTTTGAACAAAATGGGGAGCACATTTTAGTTGATGATACATGAATGGGGGAATATGTGATTGCTGATATCTGTGCCTGTATTCCCTATACTATGTGTGTCATTACCTGAGGGTTGTAGAAATGAAGAAAAGACATAATTACGGTAAATGCGGTGGTATTCTATGTCAGGTTAATGTACATCTGTCGGTTGAAGTTTTGTTCGGTATCAGTTGAAAGTCGTCTTCTTTGCGCTGTGTTGCCCATTAGGTGTGAGCAAAAAGCTTTGTCAATGCCATTAGATTTACAAAAAAATGTTGGGCTAGCGTAAGTTTAAGAATTCTAGGGAAACTGGGGATCCATGGCAAAGTTCATCAAATGTCCGTATCTCAAGTGGTCAAAACTTCTTCTTTGGTCTATCCGTTGTCTGTATAGCGTCTCGTCAACTTCCTCGTCCAAGTGGGTCTTTTTATCTTGGAGAAAAGCAGAAAAACAGGTGAAAGAAACGGACCGTATAATCGCATTTTCATTACATCATTATTTCTATCATTGGGTCATAAATCAAATCCAGGTTAATTACAGTTTCCTCACTCCTCAAACTCATTACCCTGGTACGATGTTTGCACTTTATTAAAGCCTGACCGCATCTAAATATCAAGCCAATTGATATGACAACACCTAAGATACATAGGAGAAACTTCCCAACATCCATTATGACTCCTTGAGCCCAGTCTCCCAAACCGGAGAACCAATTTCGCGGGTTCAACCATGACACCCAACCAGTCAGCTCATTACCTACAGCAGCAAGAGTGAGATTGTGTTTTCGGCGAAATTCCCACTTCAATTGGAGAATATCGTCCATCTTTTGGTCTATGACCTCGACCGGATCCTCGATGCTATTCGTGATATACGTGCAACACTTCACGCCGTACTGTGTTGCCAATGTAACACAATATCCGCCTGTCACTGCTGTGAGGTAATTGAGAACCATTCTATGCTGCACCAGTTCTGTTTTATAAGCTTGAAGTTCCCTTCCAGTATATCTAAACGTGTCATCATACATTTCAGTGATATTGTCTAACAAATTTGCGAGCGCCGATATGTATTTATAATTTAGCACTCCTCTAGCGGTGCGGGTGAAATCTAACGCGATTAAGAATTGAATCCCGGTGGATTCACTTATCAGATCAGAGGCCGGATGCTCTGTCTTCTCTATCAGGTGCCTTTTAACAACGTGCTCGTAATGGGTGTGAGTATAAGGAGCTTGGGCACCACGATGTATGTCTTTAATTTTATCATGTGTTACAGTCATTACTTCAGGCAATACTTTTCCAATATAACACAATCCTTCAGAGTTTGGGGCAAGCCACTTGTACGCCTTTCTCCCGCATATGAAATATGCATCATCGGGGAGAACATATGGGACGGAGAAGGACATAACCATATTACACACCTTCCAGGTGAACTCTCCTAATCCTAATTCTTCCATCTGCTTAATACACGTATCAGGTTGTATGATATGTGCACAGTATCCTGGTGATACTTCTCCAACTCTCGTAATCCTATTTCCTAAGGTGTACCTATACCGGAAAGATTTTCCTCTACTGGCTATGTGGCGTACAAGCTCTGTATCTGTAGGCATTCTATCTGCTCTATGCGAAAAGGTCATGGTGTGGTTACTCCATGACACTTCCCAATTTCCCGGCTTTCTGGGATTGGAGATGTTGAAACATAATAGGGACCTATCCACATGGTATTGGTGGAGCTTCAAACTAGGAGGGCTGGAGATATTAAACCTCCTGTCCACCGGTCTCCCACCATTTAACTCAAGTACCTCCTCTATCGTTAAAGGAAATGGCACTAGCCCTGATTTGCTATGACCTTGAGGTACTTGAGAGCATACCCAACAATCTGTTTTGTTTAACACATTACCCACTAAGGAGTGATAGTCACTCAATGGATGCCGGTCCATATGGATATTAAAACTGGATTGGCATTTCTTAATGCACCCATCTTCAATGACATTGTTACAGAGCCTACAGATACAGTTTTCTTCAGCTAACAATCCGTCACAATTTCTTCTATGGTCAATGCTATCGGATCGTTTTCTGATACTCGCCTTTGCTTGTTGGTTAGGTTGATCTTGGAAAACTACGCCTCCATCTTTATCATCAGGACCCATTCCAGAACCTCTATCGACTTCCATGGTACTCTCGCCGGAACAGACTGCTCTGGTCAACATCATGGTCAACAGGAAAATCCGGATCACAGTCTCTTGGGGCAAGTCCATCTTATAGGAGGAAACGGAGAAGAATGAGAAGGAGGAAAAAGAAATTTGAGGGAGAGGGGATGGGAAGTGGAGGAAAATAATAAAAGGGAGTGGGGAGTCGACAACAGCTGTCGGTCTTCAAGGCTCGGGTGCCGCCTCAGTCCTCCTGGAACAGACACTCCAGTGATACAACCTCTACCGTCTGTTCCTTATCACGGGACTTCTCTGGATCAGCAACCTTCTTGCAGTGGGATGAATGGACCCAAGTCTCTCTCTCAGCAACCTTCAGTGCTGTAGTGCTAGTCAATAAGACCTGGTATGGTCCTTCCCATCTGTCAATAAGGCAACCTCAGCGTAGAAAATTCCGTATCATTACATAATCCCCAGGTTCAATGTCATGACAATTACTATCAGGTAGATCAGGAATCACCAACTTCAGATTATCATTTTGATTCCTTAACTGTTTACTCATGTTAATCAAGTACTTTACAGTTACTTCATTGTTACATTTCAAATCATCCTGAGGGTTAATCATAACATGCGGTTGTCGACCAAACAAGATTTCAAAGGGAGACAGATTAAGAGGGGACCTGGGAGTGGTTCTGATACTGTACAATACAATGGGTAAAGCTTCTGGCCATGTCAATCCTGTCTCTGCCATCACTTTACTCAATTTATTTTTAATAGTGCTGTTCACTCTTTCGACCTTCGCACTCGCCTGTGGACGGTACGGAGTGTGCAGCTTGCTATCAATTCCCATCAACTTACACATTCCTTGAAAGACATCACCTGTAAAATGGGTACCCCTATCACTTTCGATTATTCTAGGGATACCATATCTACATACAAATTCCTGCACAATTTTCTTAGCAGTAAACATAGCGGTATTTGTAGCCGCAGGAAATGCTTCGACCCAATTTGAGAAAACATCTATACAAACAAGTACATATTTCAAATTCCGACAAGGGGGTAATTGTATAAAGTCAATTTGTATTACCTGGAAAGGGCCGCCGGCAGGTGGGATATGGGATGGTTCTGTAGGTATTGCCTTTCCAATATGCTTTCTCAAACAGGTAAGGCATGACATTGCTCTTTTACTCGCATGAGAGGAGAATCCTGGGGCGCACCAATATGCTCTCACCAATTTGCACATCCCTTCCTTGCCTAGATGAGTCAGCCCGTGAGCTGCTTCAGCCAGACATGGAAGATATGCTCTGGGGGCCACTGGTTTACCATGTCCATCCGTCCAGAGTCCTGAGGACTCCTGGCCACATCCCTTTGCCTTCCAGACTGCCTTTTCCTGTGTGGAACACAAATTTTGCATTTCACACAACTTCTGTGTGTTAATGGTATTAAATACCATCAATTGTGTGGTGTCTGTCTGTATGGGGGTAGCAGCTGCTAACTTAGCAGCTTCGTCTGCTCGGCTGTTACCAAGTGATACCGGGTCTTGGCTATATGTGTGTGCTTTACATTTGATAACAGCCACTCTGTCGGGTTCCTGTATCGCTGTTAGAAGCCTTTTTATGTGAGTTGCATGCGCTACCGGTGTACCAGCGGCCGTCATGAAATTTCTGAGACGCCATAGGGCTCCGAAATCATGGACTACCCCGAATGCGTATCTAGAATCGGTGTAGATATTGGCTGACTTACCCTTAGCCAATTCACATGCTCTGGTTAGGGCGACCAGTTCAGCAACCTGGGCTGAGTGAGGTGGGCCTAGCGGTTCCGCTTCTATGGTGTCTTGGTCATCTACGACTGCGTATCCAGTACACAAGTCTCCCGAGTCTGACTGTCTATGACAACTACCGTCCGTGTAGAACGTGAGTTCTGCATCTTCCAGTGGGTTGTCACTGATGTCAGGCCTTGCGGTAAAATTTTGGGTCAAATATTCCATACAATCATGTGTATCTTCCTTTGTATTAAATCCTCCTTCCCCATCACTCTCACCTTCCACCCTTTGTGCCTGACCAGGCACACCTGGGAGATACGTTGCAGGATTTAATGCACTGCATCTCCTTATGGTGATGTTTACGGGGGCCATTAGTGCCAATTCCCATCTTGTAAACCTCGCTGATGAGACGTGTCTGGTTTGGGCAGAATTCAATAAGGGTGATACTGCATGTGGCGTATGGATTGTGAGGTTGTGGCCTAGCACGACATCTTCGCTTTTTGTCACTAGCAATGCTATCGCAGCAACGCTTCGCAAGCATGTGGGGAGGGATCGCGCTACCGTGTCTAGCTGAGCGCTGTAGTATGCAACTGGCCTACTGGCATCACCGTGTTTTTGGGTTAGTACACCTGCCGCGCAACCAGCACTTTCTGTTCCGTATAGTTCAAAGGGTTTCCCATAGTCTGGCATACCTAGTGCTGGTGCCTGCGTTAGGCACTGTTTGAGTCTCTCAAATGCTGTTTCGGACTCGTCTGTATGCGAAATCCTATCAGGTTTGTTTGAGGAGACCATTTCCTGCAAAGGTAACGCCAAAATGGAAAACCCTGGGATCCAATTACGGCAATACCCACACATTCCTAAAAACGTTCTGATCTGTTGCTGGGTTTGTGGCAGAGTCATGTCTCTAATTGCTTGGATTCTATCAGCGGTCAGGTGTCTCAGTCCTTGTGTTAGACAGTGTCCCAAATATTTTACCTTAGTTTGGCATAATTGTAACTTGTCTTTGGACACCTTGTGTCCTGTGTCTGAAAGATGAAACAGGAGCTGTTTCGTATCCTTCAGAGATGCTTCCAGTGAATCTGAACACAGTAGTAAATCGTCCACATACTGTATCAATACTGATCCACTGTCTGGTTGGAAAGACTGTAAACAATCATGCAAAGCCTGAGAAAATATACTTGGACTATCTATGAAACCTTGGGGTAATCGAGTCCACGTGTATTGGACTCCTTTGTATGTAAATGCAAACAAATATTGGCTGTCAGGGTGTAGAGGTACCGAAAAGAAAGCGGAGCAGAGGTCAATAACAGTGAAAAATTTGGCAGTGGGAGGGATTTGCATTAGGATGACAGCTGGATTTGGCACTACGGGGAACTGACTCTCAACTATTTTGTTAATCCCCCTTAGATCCTGCACTAGTCTGTAACCCCTCCCCCCACTCTTTTTCACAGGGAAGATGGGACTATTAGCAGTGCTGGACGTTCTTACCAGAATGCCCTGTTGTAGCAAGCGCTCTATTACTGGGTAAACTCCTAACTCCACCTCTGGCTTCAGAGGGTACTGTGGGATTTTTGGAGCTATCCTACCATCTTTTACTTGTACAACTACTGGAGCTACGTTTGCCATTAATCCAGTGTCTTGTCCGTCTTTTGTCCAAAGTGACTCTGGTATCTGAGATGTCATCTCTTCTATTTGGGATGGATTCCTATTTGTCATAATGGTATGTGACATTAATTTTGATGGGGAGTCTAACATGTCTCGCACTACCTGAGCGTGTTTCTCAGGTATGTCCAAGAATACACCTTCAGGAGTACAATAAATGACGCACCCCATTTTACACAGTAAGTCTCTTCCCAGGAGATTGGTTGGTGCCGATGCAGCCAGCAAAAAGGAATGCTTGGTATGCAAAGGCCCTATTGTAATCTCGGCTGGTTTGCTAACAGGGTAGTGCTGGACTACTCCTGTTACTCCCATGGCTGGAATTGTCCTACCAGTGGTTCTCATGCCCACTGTCGAATTTATCACCGACTTGGCCGCCCCTGTGTCTACAAGAAAGTTTAAAGTTTTACCAGCTACATTAATTGCGATCTCGGGTTCACTTCCAAGGTTGGCAATTAACTTTACTGGCTGCAGATTACAGGTATGGCCACACCCCTATTGGGTATGGTGACCTTCCTGAATCCCGCTGGCAGCAACTACTTGTGAGGGAGTTAGCTGGGAACTACCAGAGGCATGCCAGTCTCTGTTCGGGGGATATCTTTTTGTTTCCCCTGTATGTGGCTCATAACTCCGTTTCTGTGGACCCCGATCCCAATGTCGTGTGTCGTGTCGTTGTCTAGGGGGTTGGTATGAGTTTCGTGGATTCTTTACTCTACAATCTCGTGCCATGTGTCCCTGTTTGTGACAAGAATAACAAGTAACCATACTTGACTTACCCACAGGATTTGGTGATACAAACAAAGGCTGCCTTGTGGTCAGAGCCTGTATACTTACTGACATTAATTTATCACCTTGTTGTTCCCTGTGTCTGGTGATGTTTCTATCGTGATCAATAGCAGCCTCTCTCAAAGTAGCCACAGACAGACCTCGCCAACATGGTTGCGTGGTCTGTACCCTAGTCTTCAAAGACTCTTTTAAACCATCCATCAGTACCGATACTGCTACTTCCCGATGGTTTGTGTCTGTTTTAATGTCCTCTATGCCTGTGTATTTTGCCATTTCTAATAATGCTCTGTGAAAATACTCTGCAGCTGTCTCTGACTCCTTCTGTTTAATGGAGAATATCTTATTCCATTTAGCTACTGCTGGGAAATACTCTTTTAGCTGCAAGTTTATTCTTTTCACATTATCTTGGTTGTACACATCTGTAAGAGGTACATCATGATCTAGTCCGCAATCAGCTAAAAATTGAGTTGCGTCGACATTTGAGGGTAAACATGCTCTCAGCAATATCTGCCAGTCTTTATTGTTGGGCTCTACAGTGTTACCTAAGTCTCTGATGTATTTTTGACTGGCAACTAAATCTTTTCTAGGGTCAGGAAATTCAGACACTATGGTCCTTAATTCCATTCGGGAAAATGGGGTGTACATGGCAATGTTCCTAATGGGAGTGGCTCCTGATGTGTCTGTTTTCCCATTTGGCACTGCTATTACTCTAACAGGTGTAATTCTAACAACCTCATTCTGTGTAGATTCTACAGGCTGTGGTGAAATAGTCTCAGCATAATGCATGGTGCCGTACTTACCAGTTGATACGACCTCACCTATCCCTCCGCTAGGGGCCTTTACTAATCTCGTGGGTGGAGCTGTGCCTACTGTGGTCTCTGCTATGGTGGCTGCTAGAGAGAGCGCTGAAATCGTTGCCGATTCGTCCTCTTGATCACACTCCTGAGGAAAGTTCAAAACAGGGTACAACTTGCACGGGTTAATACTTGCATGGGTTAACATTATCATTAACATTTACACAGTTACTAAGTGATTTTGTGTTACACCTTAGTGCGTCTTTCTCCGCAATCAACTTCTCTCCTGATATATATGGTGGCGGTGGGGCCGTGGCAATCAGTTTTCTGTTAGAGCCAGATCCCGCCGCCTGAGCCAAACCTCTCTGTATCTCACCTTCCTGTTGCCACAACTGTAAATAATCATAATGCTGGATTCGTCTCTTTGTTGATTTTATGAGACATATCCTCCTCCTTAAATTTTGTAACACTTCTGAGCTGAAGCTCCCTACTCTTGGGAATTTCTCCCCGTCATGTACAGTCATTCTCTCCCATTCATCACATAAAGTTTCTGTGTGACTTCCGTATTTCTCACACATTATATACCTGGCCGACCCAATTGGTCGGACCACTGAATCAACCCGAACCGAGGTTGATCGCCCCCTACCTGAACAAGTGGCCCCCATAGTTCGAAAGTGTTGCTTTATTTAGCCAACCCTTACGCAAAACCAAATGTCCACAATAGGCTGACGGTGGCGGTTTACCGAGTACCCCACTCACTCGCCCACGCCGACCAATACGACCTGATCACACCGATATGGTGCTGGCGTACTCGACCTAGGGCCCCTGCGACCTGAACCTCTATTTACTGGAACCTGCGAGGGTTATCCGAAGAACACTTACTCTTTCCAGTAACTATTGGTTGCTGGATAGTTCCTGAGTGAGCAGCAAACTTCCCTTAAAATAAAAAAATTACACAAATCACGTTAGAGTGTACAAATAGCGTTTGTGACCCCTTTACTCTAATGGTATTAGGTCAGATTACTAACTACTGCACACACTTACGTGCGGTCCAGTCGTTCAGTACACAAACAACTAAGCTTATGTACGGAAAGACCAATGGAATCGAAACTTACGACTGCGAATTCCTTCAGCCAGAGCTTATATGGCCTATATGGGTGTTGCACCAACCCTTTTCGGTGTTGTGCCTGTGAACTGTATAGCGGACTTCCTTGTCGGCTGTACCTGGACCTCCTGGTCTGCTATGACCTCCTGGTCTTGTTACAGTATGACCTCCTGGTCTTGTTACAGTATGACCTCCTGGTCTGCTATACTCTAATGCTCAAAATTGTATATTTAACCAGAGATGCCTCCCTAGCCACCGTGCACGTCACTTACACGCATGTACCTCACGAGTACTCGACTTTTCTTGTGGTTCAACCTTTAAAAATTGTAAAAACACTCACTCATCACATGTACACTTTTGTTTCTATTTCTATTTCTGCGCAGAAATTTTTCTTTAGATCAGGTGTGTTACCAATTAGGAGCAGGATCTGTTAATTAAAATTTCGGACACCCAAAAATAGACTTGCGTTATTTCTCGCCTCGCGTTATTTATCGCTTTGCGTTATTTATCGCTTTGCGTTAAAAATCAACTTATCGTGACTTGAGCTACGTGGGCGTAACCGGACGCTCCGTTGCGTAATATACGCTGCGTGCGTCGGCCTTTGGATTGCGTACGCAGGTCTTTGTTATAGACACGTATACGCAAAGCAAAGATCCACCGTAACACAATTTATACTTTTATCAATGTAGATGATCCTTGATCATCTACCACACAACACACTGACTTCGCCTTATCTCCCAGGCAAAACTGTGTGTTTGTCTATCCTTTAACTATGTTATCTATTCTTAAACTATGAAATAACGGCAACTCTCTTTTAGCACTTCTATCAACTATAAAACTGGCAGACAGGAGAGTGATATACGAAAATGAAAAAGAAATGCAGATATATATGTGTGCGTGCGTGTGTACGCAAGACAGAAAAATAAACAGTTTTAAAAGGCACTAGCGTTTTGTTCTTACCTCCGGTTCCCGGATTCCTTCAGCACTCTTTACTTAAGCGAAGCAGACGCTTATCCTGTCAGCACTACGAGGGATACAACCTCCCGCCCTTTGCTGAGGGATAATGTCTGCTGATCTACCTAGTGCAGATATGTGAAGGACGGGCGAGCCTCCAATTGATAAAGCTAAATATTTATCGTATATAAAACACTTTAAGAGGTCTAAGAACACTATACGCTATCTACGTAAGAAGTACCGTAAGGGTACGCAAGTTGTGTAGCGATCGCTCAACCGTAGTCGAGGATTGATAAAGCTAAATATTTATCGTATATAAAACACTTTAAGAGGTCTAAGAACACTATACGCTATCTACGTAAGAAGTACCGTAAGGGTACGCAAGTTGTGTAGCGATCGCTCAACCGTAGTCGAGACGCTCAAGCGTCACGTTCGCTTACGGCCCAGTGATCACAGGCAGGCACGCTATTGGCTGCCGGCTAACGTGATGATTCGCTATAGCGTAGCGTACGCTCGGGACCACGAGGAGATCACCAGCGGTGCAGACGCTTACAACGTTAAAACCTTTATATCTATACCTTTAACAATGAGATACACAGTATACCTTAGTGTGGAGACAGAGTGTAAGTGCAACCTGGTGTAACCTGATTAACTACAAAGCTGCTTAACACTATAAAGAATACACAGATACCTGGGCTTAGGGTCCAAAACCTATTATATGTATTATAACTATTATACTTGCAAAAGGAATCACAGTACAAATGATACACTACAATATAACATAAACCAACTAACCAGATAACTACACAGGAAATACAATACAATACAATTTAAAGGAAAATACGAGAGAGATAGAGAGAGAGATAGAGAGAGATAGAGAGAGATGGCTCACAGTAAGACAATATGATTACGGAGAAAACTTACGCACAAGGGGAACGATCGCATGCGCCTCGATATCCAGCTCCCGATTATCAGCAATGAGAACCGTTGAAGAGAGTGAAGTTGGATATGGTCGGCTTGCCTATTTATGCCCCACACACAATACAATTCAATGGTCCCTACAATCTCATTGTTCATTGGACACAGGAATTCGGCTTCGCATTATAACAAAAGGTCATAGGTTGATTCATACAGGTGGGCTGTGACTATTTCCAACTGCTCAGGTGGGAGGGAAACTGGGTTTCCCGCCGCATGGGTAATAAAGTGCAAATAAAGTAAATGTTCATAAACTTCTTATGTCCATAACTATTCGCACGAGCGATTGATCTGCTTCAAACCAACACCGGAATATTTCTAATTAAATATTCTTCCGATGGATACTAAACACCACTGTATTACTCCTGTCTGACCCTTCGTATCAAACAAAGAGGGATTTCTCTGTTCATGAACATTCTATATTAACCAAACTTTCAGAATCTATCAAAGGGACCATGATCTACAAAATACATTATTAGTGAAAATATGTAATGATTGAGTCGCACGCTACGATCGCATAAACTCTACCGTAAATACGCATACCATGCGCCTGCGGGTGCCCGCGACTGTGAGTATGCGCACGTACGGGAGAGCGTACGCATGCGCAGCACGGACCTGTGTGAGGTGCAAATATGGCAGTGTGCATAGAGATATTTTTCTGACTTTGACATTTTTATCTAAGGGCAAGATTCATACCAGCCCACACCATCCACACCGTATAACATGGAATATACGCAACCAGTTAACAGTATGAACAAAACAGCATCAGCCAAAGACTGATCTTAACTGTAACATAACCCTTATGTAAGCAATAACTATATACAAGCCTTGCAGAAATATGTCCGCACTAGGACGGGCGCCCAGCATCCTCTACGGACTAGGAGAAAAAGATTTACCGGTAGGTTTAATATCTTATTTTCTCTAACGTCCTAGTGGATGCTGGGGACTCCGTAAGGACCATGGGGAATAGACGGGCTCCGCAGGAGACAGGGCACTTTAAAAAAGAATTAGGATACTGGTGTGCACTGGCTCCTCCCTCTATGTCCCTCCTCCAGACCTCAGTTTGAATCTGTGCCCGGACGAGCTGGGTGCATCTTAGTGAGCTCTCCTGAGCTTGCTAAAAAGAAAGTATTTTGTTAGGATTTTTTATTTTCAGAGAGATCTGCTGGCAACAGACTCTGCTACGTGGGACTGAGGGGAGAGAAGCAGCCCTACTGACTAGAAGATAGCTCCTGCTTCTTAGGCTACTGGACACCATTAGCTCCAGAGGGATCGTACACAGGAACGCACCCTTGGTCGTCCGATCCCGGAGCCGCGCCGCCATCCCCCTCGCAGAGCCAGAAGACAGAAGCCGGCGTGAGAAGCAAGAAGACTTCGAAACCGGCGGCAGAAGACTCCAGTCTTCATATGAGGTAGCGCACAGCACTGCAGCTGTGCGCCATTGCTTCCACACTAAACCCACACACTCCGGTCACTGTAGGGTGCAAGGCGCAGGGAAGGGGGGGCGCCCTGGGCAGCAATTGGGAACCTCTTGGCAAAAAGCAGCATATATACAGTTGGGCACTGTATATATGCATGAGCCCCCGCCATAATTTTACACACAAAATGCGGGACAGAAGCCCGCCGCTGAGGGGGCGGGGCTTCTTCCTCAGTACTCACCAGCGCCATTTTCTCTCCACAGCTCCGCTGAGAGGAAGCTCCCCAGGCTCTCCCCTGCAGAATCACGGTAGAAAGAGGGTAAAA
The DNA here is from genome assembly GCF_028390025.1 of Pseudophryne corroboree. Classification (NCBI taxonomy): domain Eukaryota; kingdom Metazoa; phylum Chordata; class Amphibia; order Anura; family Myobatrachidae; genus Pseudophryne; species Pseudophryne corroboree. The sequence goes on from NC_086445.1 coordinate 811,478,908, forward strand.
AAAGAGGGGGGCACATAAATTTGGCGCAAAAAGCAGTATATACAGCAGCTACTGGGTTAACACTAAGTTACTGTGTGATTCCTGGGTCATATAGCGCTGGGGTGTGTGCTGGCATACTCTCTCTCTGTCTCTCCAAAAGGCCTTGTGGGGGAACTGTCTTCAAATAGAGCATCCCCTGTGTGTGTGGTGTGTCGGTACACTTGTGTCGGCATGTTTGACGAGGAAGGCTATGTGGAAACAGAGCGGGTACAAATGAATGTGGGGTCGCCGCCGACACCCGATTGGATGGATAGGTGGAAGGTTTTAAATGATAGTTAATTCCTTGCATAAAAGGTTGGATAAAGCTGACGCCTTGGGACAGTCAGGGTCTCAACCCATGCCTGATCCTACAGCGCAGGGGCCGCCAGGGTCTCAAAAGCGCCCACTATCCCAAATTGTTGACACAGATATCGACACGGATTCTGACTCCAGTGTCGATGGCGATGATGCAAAGTTGCAGCCCAAAATGGCTAAAGCCATCCGCTACATGATTATAGCAATGAAAGATGTGTTACACATCACAGAGGAAACCCCAGTCCCTGACGAGAGGGTTTATATGTATGGGGAAAAAAGGCAAGAGGTGACCTTTCCCCCTTCACATGAATAAAATGAGTTATGTGAAAAGGCTTGGGAATCTCCAGATAGAAACTGCAGATTTCCAAACGGTTGCTTATGGCGTATCCTTTCCCGCCAACGGACAGGTTACGCTGGAAATCCTCCCCTAAGGTAGACAAAGCTTTAACACGCTTATCCAAGAGGGTAGCCCTGCCATCACAGGATACGGCCACCCTAAAAGATGCTGCGGATAGAAAGCAGGAGGGTATCCTGAAGTCCATTTATACACATTCAGGTACCCTACTAAGGCCGGCTATTGCGTCGGCCTGGATGTGTAGTGCTGTAGCAGCATGGACAGATACCTTATCTGAGGAACTTGATACCTTGGACAAGGATACTATAGTACTGACCCTGGGGCATATAAAAGACGCTGTCCTATATATGAGAGATGCCCAAAGAGACATTAGCCTACTGGGCTCTAGAATAAATGCAATGTCGATTTCTGCCAGAAGGGTCCTGTGGACTCGGCAATGGACAGGCGATGCCGACTCAAAAAGGCACATGGAGGTTTTACCTTACAAGGGTGAGGAATTGTTTGGGGACGGTCTCTCGGACCTGGACTCCACAGCTACGGCTGTAAAGTCAAATTTTTTGCCATATATTCCCTCACAACCTAAGAAAGCACCGTATTACCAAATGCAGTCCTTTCGATCACAAAAAGGCAAGAAAGTCCGAGGTGCGTCCTTTCTTGCCAGAGGCAGGGGTAGAGGAAAGAAGCTGCACAATACAGCTAGTTCCCAGGAACAGAAGTCCTCCCCGGCTTCCTCTAAATCCACCGCATGACGCTGGGGCTCCACAGGCGGAGCCAGGCCCGGTGGGGGCGCGTCTCCGAAATTTCAGCCACAAGTGGGTTCACTCACAGGTGGATCCCTGGGCTATAGAGATTGTGTCTCAGGAATACAAGCTGGAATTCGAAGTAATGCCCCCTCACCGTTACCTCAAAATCGGCCCTGCCAGCTTCCCCCATAGAGAGGGAAATAGTGTTAGCTGCAATTCACAAATTGTATCTCCAGCAGGTGGTGGTAAAGGTTCCCCTCCTTCAACAGGGAAGGGGTTACTATTCGACAATGTTTGTGGTACCGAAACCGGACGGTTCGGTCAGACCCATATTGAATTTAAAATCCCTGAACATATACCTGAAAAGGTTCAAGTTCAAGATGGAATCGCTCAGAGCGGTCATCGCAAGCCTGGAGGAGGGGGATTTTATGGTGTCTCTGGACATAAAGGATGCTTACCTTCATGTCCCCATTTATCCACCTCATCAGGAGTACCTCAGATTTGTGGTACAGGATTGTCATTACCAATTCCAGACGTTGCCGTTTGGTCTGTCCACGGCACCGAGAATATTTACCAAGGTAATGGCAGAAATGATGGTGCTCCTGCGAAAGCAAGGAGTCACAATTATCCCATACTTGGACGATCTCCTCATAAAGGCGAGGTCCAGAGAGCAGTTGCTGATTAGCGTAGCACGCTCTCGGGAAGTGTTACAACAGCACGGCTGGATTCTGAATATTCCAAAGTCGCAGCTGATTCCTACGACGCGTCTGCCCTTCCTGGGCATGATTCTGGACACAGACCAGAAGAAGGTTTTTCTCCCGACGGAGAAGGCTCAGGAACTCATGACACTGGTCAGAGACCTCTTAAAACCAAAACAGGTGTCGGTGCATCACTGCACACGAGTCCTGGGGAAGATGGTGGCGTCATACGAGGCCATTCCCTTCGGCAGGTTCCATGCGAGGACCTTTCAATGGGATCTGTTGGACAAGTGGTCCGGATCGCATCTACAGATGCATCGACTGATCACCCTATCCCCCAGGGCCAGAGTGTCTCTTCTGTGGTGGCTGCAGAGTGCTCAACTTCTCGAGGGCCGCAGATTCGGCATTCAGGACTGGGTCCTGGTGACCACGGATGCAAGCCTCCGAGGGTGGGGGGCAGTCACACAGGGAAGAAATTTCCAGGGTCTGTGGTCAAGTCAGGAGACTTGCCTTCACATCAATATCCTGGAGCTAAGGGCCATATACAACGCCCTAAGTCAAGCGGAGACCCTGCTTCGCAACCAATCGGTGCTGATTCAATCAGACAACATCACCGCAGTGGCTCATGTAAACCGCCAAGGCGGCACAAGGAGCACGGTGGCGATGGCGGAAGCCACCAGAATTCTCCGATGGGCGGAGAATCACGTACGAGCACTGTCAGCAGTGTTCATTCCGGGAGTGGACAACTGGGAAGCAGACTTCCTCAGCAAGCACGACCTCCACCCGGGAGAGTGGGGACTTCATCAAGAAGTCTTCGCGCAGATTGCAGGTCGGTGGGAACTGCCACAGGTGGACATGATGGCATCCCGCCTCAACAAAAAGCTACAGAGGTATTGCGCCAGGTCAAGAGACCCTCAGGCGATAGCTGTAGACGCACTAGTGACACCGTGGGTGTTCCAGTCGGTTTATGTGTTTCCTCCTCTTCCTCTCATACCCAAGGTGCTGAGAATCATAAGAAAAAGAGGAGTGAGAACAATACTCATTGTTCCGGATTGGCCAAGAAGGACTTGGTATCCAGAGCTGCAAGAAATGCTCACAGAGGACCCGTGGCCTCTGCCTCTAAGACAGGATCTGTTGCAACAGGGGCCCTGTCTGTTCCAAGACTTACCGCGGCTGCGTTCGACGGCATGGCGGTTGAACGCCGGATCCTAGCAGAAAAAGGCATTCCGGATGAGGTTATTCCTACGCTGATAAAGGCTAGGAAGGACGTGATGGCTAAACATTATCACCGTATATGGCGAAAATATGTTGCTTGGTGTGAGGCCAGGAATGCCCCTACAGAGGAATTCCAGCTGGGCCGTTTCCTTCACTTCCTACAGTCGGGAGTGACTTTGGGCCTAAAATTGGGGTCCATTAAGGTCCAGATTTCGGCCCTATCCATTTTCTTTCAAAAAGAACTGGCTTCTCTTCCCGAAGTTCAGACGTTTGTAAAGGGAGTGCTGCATATTCAGCCACCGTTTGTGCTTCCAGTGGCACCTTGGGGTCTTAACGTGGTGTTGAGTTTCCTGAAATCACACTGGTTTGAGCCACTTAAATCCGTGGAGTTAAAATATCTCACGTGGAAGGTGGTCATGCTATTAGCCTTGGCTTCGGCTAGGCGTGTGTCAGAATTGGCGGCTGTCACATAAAAGCCCCTATCTGGTTTTCCATATGGACAGAGCAGAATTGCGAACACGTCCGCAATTTCTGCCAAAAGTGGTGTCATCTTTTCATATGAACCAACCTATTATGGTGCCTGTGGCTACTCGTGACTTGGAGGATTCCGAGTTACTAGATGTAGTCAGGGCTTTGAAGATTTATGTAGCCAGAACGGCTAGAGTCAGGAAAACTGAGTCGCTGTTTATCCTGTATGCATCCAACAAGCTGGGTGCTCCTGCTTCAAAGCAAACTATTGCTCGCTGGATCTGTAATTGCCGCTTCCAAAATCAGTAAAAGCCCACTCCACACGGAAGGTGGGCTCTTCTTGGGCGGCTGCCCGAGGGGTCTCGGCATTACAGCTTTGCCGAGTGGCTACTTGGTCAAGTTCAAACACTTTTGCAAAGTTCTACAAGTTTGATACCTTGGCTGAGGAGGACCTTGTGTTTGCTCATTCGGTGCTGCAGAGTCATTCGCACTCTCCCGCCCGTTTGGGAGCTTTGGTATAATCCCCATAGTCCTTACGGAGTCCCCAGCATCCACTAGGACGTTAAGAGAAAATAAGAATTTACTTACCAGAAAATCTATTTCTCGTAGTCCGTAGTGGATGCTGGGCGCCCGTCCCAAGTGCGGACTTCTTCTGCAATACTTGTATATAGTTATTGCTTAAATAAGGGTTATGTTATGGTTGCATCAGGGTTTATCTGATGCTCTGTTGTTGTTCATAGTGTTGACTGGGTATGTTTATCACGAGTTATACGGTGTGATTGGTATGGCTGGTATGAGTCTTACCCTGGATTCCAAAATCCTTTCCTTGTACTGTCAGCTCTTCCGGGCACAGTTTCCTTAACTGAGGTCTGGAGGAGGGACATAGAGGGAGGAGCCAGTGCACACCAGTATCCTAATTCTTTCTTAAAGTGCCCTATCTCCTGCGGAGCCCGTCTATTCCCCATGGTCCTTACGGAGTCCCCAGCATCCACTACGGACTACGAGAAATAGATTTACCGGTAAGTAAAATCTTAAATCTCTTACGTCCTAGAGGATGCTGGGGATTCCGTAAGGACCATGGGGATTATACCAAAGCTCCAGACCGGGCGGGAGAGTGCGAATGACTCTGCAGCACCGATTGAGCAAACATGAGGTCCTCATCAGCCAGGGTATCAAACTTGTAGAATTTTGCAAAAGTGTTTGAACCCGACCAAGTCGCCGCTCGGCAAAGCTGTAATGCCGAGACGCCTCGGGCAGCCGCCCAAGAAGAGCCCACCTTCCTAGTGGAATGGGCCTTTACCGAATTTGGTAACGGCAATCCAGCCGTAGAATGAGCCTGCTGAATCATGTTACAGATCCAGCGAGCAATAGTCTGCTTAGAAGCAGGAGCGCCAACCTTGTTGGCTGCATACAGGACAAAAAGTGCCTCTGTTTTCCTAACCCAAGCCATCCTGGCTACATAAATTTTTTAAGGCCCTGACTACATCAAGGGACTTGGAATTCTCCAAGTCACCCATAGCCACAGGTACCACAATAGGTTGGTTCATATGAAACGATTAAACCACCTTAGGCAAAAATTGAGGACGAGTCCTCAACTCTGCTCTATACACATGGAAAATCAGATAGGGGCTTTTGTGAGATAAAGCCGCCAATTTGGACACCAGCCTTGCAGATGCCAAGGCCATCAACATGACCACCTTCCAAGTGAGAAACTTGAATTCAACCGTTTGAAGAGGTTCAAACCAGTGAGATTTTAAGAACTGTAACACCACGTTAAGGTCCCATGGTGACACTGGGGGCACAAAAGGAGGCTGGATGTGCAGCACTCCCTTTACAAAAGTCTGGACTTCTGGGAGAGAAGCCAATTCCTTCTGAAAGAAAATTGATAGGGCCGAAATCTACCTTAGTTGAGCCTAACTTTAGGCCCATATCCACTCCTGTCTGTAGAAAGTGGAGAAAACGGCCCAGATGGAAATCTTCCGTAGGAGCATTCTTGGCTTCACACCAAGATACATACTTCCTCCCGATACGGTGATAATGTTTCGCCATCACCTCCTTCCTAGCCTTCATCAGAGTAGGGATGACTTCCTCCGGAATACCTTTCCCAGCTAGGATTTGGTGTTCAACCGCCATGCCGTCAAACGTAACCGCGGTAAGTCTTGGAACACGCAGGGCTCCTGCTGCAACAGGTCCTCCCTGAGAGGAAGAGGCCACGGATCTTCTGTGAGTATGTCCTGAAGATCTGAATACCAGGCCCTTCGAGGCCAATCTGGAACAATGAGTATTGTCTGCACTCTTTTTCATCTTATGATTCTCAATATTTTTGAGATGAGCGGAAGAGGAGGGAACACATAGACCGACTGAAACACCCATAGTGTCACCAGGGCGTCCACCGCTACTGCCTGAGGATCTCTTGACCTGGCACAATACCTCCGAAGCTTCTTGTTGCGGCGTGACGCCATCATGTCTATTTGAGGAAGTCCCCAATGACTTGTTATCTCTGCAAAAACTTCTTGATGAAGTCCCCACTCTCCTGGATGGAGATTGTGTCTGCTGAGGAAGTCTGCTTCCCAGTTGTCCACTCCCGGAATGAAGACAGCTGACAGAGCGCTTATGTGATTTTCCGCCCAGCGAAGAATCCTGGTGGCTTCCGCCATTGCCACTCTGCTCCTTGTCCCGCCTTGGCGGTTTACATGAGCCACGGCTGTGACGTTGTCTGATTGAATCAGAACCGGTAGGTCGCGAAGAAGATTCTCCGCTTGTCGTAGGCCGTTGTATATGGCCCTCAATTCCAGTACATTGATGTGTAGACAAGCCTCCTGGCTTGACCATAGTCCCTGAAAATTTCTTCCTTGTGTGACTGCTCCCCATCCTTGGAGGCTCGCATCCGTGGTCACCAGAACCCAGTCTTGAATGCCGAACCTGCGACCCTCGAGAAGGTGAGCACTCTGCAGCCACCACAGGAGACACACCCTGGCCCTGGGGGACAGGCTTATTTTCTGATGTATTTGTAGATGGGACCCCGACCACTTGTCCAGAAGGTCCCACTGAAATGTCCTCGCATGGAACCTGCCGAAGGGGATGGCCTCGTAGGCCGCCACCATTTTTCCCAGTACTCGAGTGCATTGATGGACAGACACTCTTTTTGGTTTTAGCAGGTCTCTGACCATGTTCTGGAGTTCCTGGGCTTTTTCCACTGGGAGAAAAACCCTCTTCTGTTCAGTGTCCAGAATCATGCCTAAGAAAGATAGCCGAGTCGTTGGATTCAACTGTGACTTTGGTAGATTTAGAATCCAGCCGTGCTGCTGCAGCACTCTCAAGGAGAGCGACACGCTTTTCAGCAATTGATCTCTCGATCTCGCTTTTATCAGGAGATCGTCCAAGTACGGGATAATTGTGACTCCCTGACTGCGCATGAGCACCATCATTTCCGCCATTACCTTGGTGAAAATCCTCGGGGCCGTGGAAAGCCCAAACGGCAACGTCTGAAACTGGTAATGACAGTCCCGTACAGTGAATCTAAGGTACACCTGATGAGGATATATGGGGACATGAAGGTATGCATCCTTTATGTCTAGTGTCACCATAAAATCCCCCCCTTCCAGGCTGGAGATAACTGCCTGGAGCGATTTCATCTTGAATTTGAACTTTTTTAAGTACAGGTTTAGGGATTTTAGATTCAGAATGGGTCTGACCGAGCCATTCGGTTTCGGGACCACAAACAGGGTTAAACAGTACCCTTTCCCCTGTTGGACTAGGGGCACCTTGATAATCACTTGCTGTTGATACAGCTTTTGAATTGCAGCTAAAAATATTTCCCTCTCTGGGGGAGAAGCTGGCAAAGCAGACTTGAAAAATCGGCGAGGAGGCACCTCTTTGAATTCCAGTTTGTAGCCTTGGGATATAGTTTCCATCGCCCAAGGATCCACGTCTGACAGAACCCAGACCTGGCTGAAGAGTCGAAGACGTGCCCCCACCGGCGCGGACTCCCTCAGTGAAGCCCCAGCGTCATGCGGTGGATTTAGTAGAAGCCGGGGAAGACTTCTGCTCCCGGGAACTAGCCGTAGCAGGCAATCTTTTCCCTCTACCCTTACCTCTGGCGAGGAAGGAAGAGCCCCGACCTCTTCTGGACTTATGCGACTGAAAGGACTGCATCTGATATTGTGGTGTTTTCTTTTGCTGTGGGGGAACATAAGGCAAAAAAGAAGATTTACCCACAGTAGCCGTGGAAACCAGGTCCGCGAGACCCTCCCCAAATAAGACCTCACCCTTGTAAGGTAAAACTTCCATATGTCTCTTTGAGTCGGCATCACCCGTCCATTGGCGGGTCCACAGGGCTCGCCTAGCAGAAATAGCCATGGCGTTGGCTCTTGAACCTAACAGCCCGTCTCTCGCAGTGTCTCTCATATATAAGGCTGCGTCTTTAATGTGACCCAAGGTCAATAAAATGCTATCCCTATCTAGGGTGTCAATGACAAGTTAACTGCCCATGCTGCTACTGCGCTACATACCCATGCCGACGCTACTGCCGGTCTGAGCAAGGCACCAGTATGTGTATAAATTGATTTTAAGGTAGTTTCCTGTCTGCGATCAGCAGGATCCTTGAGGGCTGCCGTGTCCGGAGATGGTAGCACCACCTTTTTGGACAAGCGCGTTAAAGCCTTGTCCACCCTGGGCGAGGATTCCCACTGTAACCTGTCCTGCTCGGGGAAAGGGTACGCCATAAGAATTCTCTTGGGACTCTGCAGTTTCTTGTCTGGTGTTTCCCAAGCTTTTTCAAATAAAGCGTTCAGCTCATGAGACAGGGGAAAGGGTACCTCAGGTTACATTTCTTTAAACATGCATACCCTCGTGTCAGGGACAGAGGGGTCATCTGTGATATGCAAGACATCTTTTATAGCAATAATCATATAATGAATTCTTTTGGCCACCCTTGGGTGTAACCTCGCATCATCGTAGTCGACACTGGAGTCAGAATCCGTATCGGTATCAGTGTCTGCTACGTGGGACAGGGGACGTTTCTGAGACCCTGAAGAACCCTGTGACACAGCCAAAGGCATGGATTGACTCCCTGTGTTTTCCCTGGACTCTGCTTTGTCCAATCTCTTATGTAATAAAGACACATTTGCATTTAAAACATTCCACATATCCAACCAATCAGGTGTCGGCGTCGCCAACTGAGACACCACAATCATCTGCTCTACCTCCTCCTTAAATGAGCCTTCCGCTTCAGACATGCCGACACACACGTACCGACACCCCCACACTCTCAGGGATATATATCTATATGGAGACAGTCCCCCAATAAGGCCCTTTGGAGAGACAGAGAGAGAAAGAGAGAGAATATGCCAGCACACACCCAGCGCCACCGGAATACAGTCCCAGTCAGTACAGCGCTTATTTATTTATTTATTTATATATATATATATATATATATATATATATATTAACACACTCACTGCGCCAAATAAATGTGCCCCCCCCCCCTCTTGTGCGCCCTCTGTACTTGTGTTCAGCAGGGGAGAGTCCAGGGAGCCAGCTTCTCTGCAGCGTGCTGTGGAGAAAATGGCACTGGTTAGTGCTGGAGGATCAAGCTCTGCCCCCTCAACGGCGGGCTTCGGTCCCGCTCAAATCTTTATACTGGCGGGGGTTTCTGTAATATACTGCCTCCGCAGTATATATATATATGTATATATATATATATATATATATATATATCTATGCCAGTGTTCCTAGAAGTTTATAATTGCTGCCCAGGGCGCCCCCCCTGCGCCCTGCACCCATACAGTGCAGTCAGTGTGTGTGAATGCGGGAGCAATGGCGCGCAGCATTACCGCTGCGCGGTACCTCAGTGAAGATCAGAAGTCTTCTGCCGCCTTTGAAGTCTTCTTTCTTCTTATACTCACTCGGCTTCTATCTGCCGGCTCTGTGAGGACGGCGGCGCGGCTCCGGGACGAACAACGAGGGTGAGAACTGTGTTCCGACCCTCTGGAGCCAATGGTGTCCAGTAGCCTAAGAAGCAGAGCCTATCATTTAAGTAGGTCTGCTTCTCTCCCCTCAGTCCCACGATGCAGGGAGCCTGTTGCCAGCAGTGCTCCCTGAAAATAAAAAACCTAACAAAAGTGTTTTTCAGAGAAACGCAGTAGAGCTCCCCTGCAGTGCATCCAGTCTCCTCTGGGCACAGGATCTAACTGACGTCTGGAGGAGGGGCATAGAGGGAGGAGCCAGTGCACACCCATCTAAAGTCTTTAGAGTGCCCATGTCTCCTGCGGCACCCGTCTATACCCCATGGTCCTTACGGAGTCCCCAGCATCCTCTAGGACATAAGAGAAAAACCCTTCTTCGCTGTGGAGAGGATTGAGGATAATAGTAGGAATGCACTTTACTCTGGTAGAATAAACTTCAATATTTCTATACTTGGTACAGTATCTTCAGTGTTTGAAGTTTGTGTGTCAATTTTAGAATGAACGCTCTCTTTAATCACTTACAGACTGGGCGTCGGAACTCAGCGTAGATCACAAGCCCAGCATGCCTACAAAACAGGGATGACATACCATTTTGTAGAACGGTCCTGGTTACTTGCCCCCAAACACCACAGAATAGGTTGGATCGCAAAACGCGGTCCAACCGCAAAAATGACAAAGAAGATGCGGGCACCTCGCAGTAAATGCAAACACCTGCCTGTCAATCAGGCAGAAGCATCCACGGGGCGGCAATACTCCATTTACTAGGTGGACACGGAGCATTGCGGGGGCGGCGTCTGGAAAAAAAAGGAGGCAGCAAATGAACGGGTGGGCCTGGCGTGATCGGGGTGGCTGCATGACATCACACACAGCCGCTGCGATCACAAAAATGGCGGCAGGCCTCCTGAGTTCGATGCCAGGCTTCACCGGCATGAGGCTTCAACAAATTCTGCAATCATGCTGAAATTGTGGTGCGTCCGCAATTTCAGCGTGGTCGCAGGGGGTAGGAGGCGGGTAGCATGCTGGCCGGCCCCATGCATGCGATCAAAAGTACTGCAAATTCTGCTAATAAGCAGAATTTGCAATCCTTACTGAATGAAGTCCAATGTCAATAATGCTGCAGATAAGGGGAAGGGCAAGCAATCACACAGAACTTGTTCTGCACCTGAACAGACCTAAACATACACAAAGTGCTGCAGAAGTTTTCAGCTGATTTGACCGCTGACATTTAGGCTACAATTCATGCTGTCCAAATGTTAGGTGACCATACTGACCATTTCAAAAATAATATGCAGGAGCTGGTGGCTTCTCATGATGATATAACAGCCCACAACACTACCCTGATGGAACAGTCTTCAATTACATGTGAGCTAGAGAGTGAATTTGGAGGACTGATCAAGGCACAATATTATTAAAGTGAAAGGAAATCCAGGGGCCGTTTGCAATGCCGAGCTTCAAAGCTATACCCTCACCCTGTTCCGCCACCACCTATCCACCTTGGAAGACAAAGGCCTCATTATAGATAAGAGTCACCACCTTCTAAAACCATGTTGAAGGGGAATTGTTGGTTGACAACAAAGACATCTTGGGATCTCTACAGCTTTTCCTGACATGTCCGTAATTACAATTAATAAACGTCACTACTACCTTTGGCGACAGGATATTTCGAATAGATGGGGATTTTCAGTAATACTCCTTATCCACAAAGACGGTTCCACATATATTTTAGCATTAGGCTTGCCGCATCATCTCTTTAATATGGGATGCATATGATTTACACGGGATGCGGTCAGCATCCTGGCGGTCTAGCAACAACAGTAAAGATGTTTGAGGACACATCTGTACATATTAGTTAAGGAGATGGGACCCCTGCCTCCCATTCACTATGTAATCTCCCTCCTACCCTTAAAGAAGCCCCTCCAACCAGTATGTGAGCACTTTGGGCTTCTTATGTACAACTGTCAAAACAACTATATTATTCTCTGGCTTCTGTCTGTTATCTATTGTAGAGAAAGAGAATGGGGTTGTACTGCTAGGTGCACAAAAATATTGATTAAAATTTAACTTTTATTTACATTCATTTAAGAGACCGAGCATCGGTCTCTTAAATGAATGTAAATAAAAGTTAAATTTTAATCAATATTTTTGTGCACCTAGCAGTACAACCCCATTCTCTTTCTCTACAATAGGTGTTGTTAATGGTTGTCTTAGGTAGCACCCCCGACCTATATTGATGGGATTTGTCCAAATACATTAAGTGGGGTTTTTCAATCCTTCATCTTATTAGATCTTTGTGAGTGCAGATTCTCTTTTGTTTCTGTCTGTTATCGCAACTGTCTTTGATGTGGGCCTGCATGCCCTCCTGTACCCCCTTCCCTCCTCCCCTGTACCCCTTTCCCTATGTTTTGACAAAAATTTAATTAACCATTTAATGGAACAAAAACAAAACGAAACAATTACACCACTACAAATTCTAATATGTATTGGCTAGATCAGTGGTTCCCAAACTATGTGCCGTGGCACCCTGGGGTGCCTCGGGACACTTGGAGGGGTGCCTTGGATTGGTGGTCCAGGACCAGACAAAATAATTTCTGGTCAATGTAATAGGCAATACCAGTGCTGGTGGCTGCTAATCATAAAATATGTGAACAAACAGAAGCAAATCTTGTCCCTCACCACACAATTTAACTTACGGATGACACATAAACACAATTTATTTTAATATTTCTTTGTCCTGGAGGTGCTGTGAAAAAAAATTCTTATGCTCTAAGGTGCCGTGATTCCAAAAAGTTTGGGAACCACTGGGCTAGATGCATCATCGCTTGGAGAGTGATAAAATGGAGAGAGAAAAAAGTGCCAGCCAATGAGCTCCTAACTGTCATGTCACAGGCCCTGTTTAAAAAATAACAGTTAGGAGCTGGTTGGCTGGTAATTTCTCCCTCTCTATTTTATTACTCTCCATGCGATGATGCATCTAGCCATATGTCTGCACAATTTATTATTTTTAAAGGTAATATAAAACACAACACATTCCAGGTATTAATAGAATAACACTTATTTTTTTTAATAACAACAAAAACAGCAATATCTACTTACATGGGATTCCAATAATAGCCAAAACTGGATAGAACACTTTCTGCAACCAGACCATCCAGTGCTTATCCGCCATCGTGTCCAACACCAGTTACAAGAACGATCATGTTTCTAATGATCTTAACATGAAGCATATAAATTTGTAATGTTTTACTATAGGGTTGCTTCTTCTAATTAGATATTTAATGAAATCATGTCTTCAATATGCTTCGGTACACAAAACAAAATACACAATAAAAAGTTGGTTAATTATTAACCAATGGGGATTGGCAAATAACGGCCAAGATAGCTGAATGTCAAGTAGCGATGGTATTGTCATAAAGCTCCAATTTAAAGACTTTGAGACTAATTAGCATTACAGGCTGTAGCTCACTGCAGGTGAAATATTAGACACAGGAGTTTGCAATCTTATTTGCCTTAAGTAAAGCTAGGTACACATTGGAGCGACGCTGGGCCGATTTTTAATTTTGTAATGACAAATTGCCTACATAGCTCAGTAAGTACAGGCGCTAGAGATGGACACTAGGTTTGATGTGCTGCACTTCAACCCTAGAGCCATCGATAGCAACCTTGTTTTAGCTTATAGAGGATGGAACATGATTGTTCCGTCCATCATTAAAGTCGTTCCAGTGTGTACACAGAATCTAGGCTCAAGCATTAACGAATGCCCCGTTGCTCCAGTGTGTACCTAACATCTGTGTGGAACACTGAGCCCATCATTCAGCTCTTTACGCCTTACATATAATATGTATGCAAATGCATCACGTTCTACAGTGTAAGTCTAATAGATTAACAATATGCAGTCAAATTCGAATACAAGAAGTATTCACAGACCTCCCCTTTCCAAAAACAATATAGAAAAATAAAGAGCCAGGCTAACAGAAGTTTATTTTTTATTCACAAATCTCAAAAGCAGGTTTTAAAATGAACAAATTCTGCGTTGGTGCATCCATGTGTAAGGTAAATCAGTATAAATGTCAGAAATGATTTGCGTACTGCTTATATACAGCAAATTTACTTTGCACAATTGTAACTTAAAACAAAAACTAAAAAAATCTATAGTTAAAAAATAAAACTATAGTTTCTCCTAGCATATATACGTACTTTTCCACATGGAACAAATAAGAAACAGAGGACCAAATCACAAAGAGTTCATCATTCAGAGCACAATGTGAGAGAACCAAAAGGGAAAAAGGGCAGATCACCAACATTTTCTTTTAGTGACCTTCTGTTAGGAGGGTGTCAGGTCTGTCCATATGTGGGCAGCATATTTACACCACAGATTTATCTTGATGCACTCCAAACCTTCAATGAGCCTCTTGCCTATCATGCAGTACTATTGTACATAGTCAGTAGGAGATCACTAGTAAATAAGGAGACTATTCATTGTATAATGTGGTGCCTTGCAGTTACTACAGTAACCGTGCAATACAAGGACATGTAAAGACAACCAGCCTGTGCAGACGTTTGTACTGAACTACTGTATATGTACAGATACCATTATGAAACATTGAGTATGGCAGGCCTGCTTAACTTTATCGTATTTTCATTCTTTTCTATTTTTCCCTTTTAAAAAGAGGTCTGATACCATTGAAGTTTAATTCAATAAAGTAGAATATAAAAAAATAAAAATCCCATGTTTGTTGGTAATTATATGTATCTTTCCTTTAGGTGCAGTACTTGTACGCAGTGGCTGAATTACTGACACTCTTACTTGGTTTACCTTATAGTGGGGGTAACTAATTACCTGCGATAATGACGCGGTCGCGAAAAAACATAGGTCCGCAGCTTTTTGCAGGAGCTATTTATTTTCGCGGCACTTATCGCGGGTGCACTTGGCGCGCCTCAGCATAATCTCCGATAAGTGCCGGCATAAGGGATAAGCTCCGTCTTATCGGGGCTAATTGGATAGCCCCCGGCAAACCAATTAGTCGCAGTAAATTACCGCGGCTAATTGGATACCGCCCATAAACCACCAAGAAAATGGCAGCCCTGACGCATATTTTGTCACCTTAGTAAGAATACAGACAGGTCGCATTCTAGAGGGACCTATACACATTAGCATTGGTATCTGTAAAAATAGAAACCATTACCATAAGCATACTGTATTTATGTTAATATATAATGCAAAAAGGGCCTGAAAGGGTTTTTGCTTTTAGTCTTCTTCCAGCATTCTCCTCAATGACAGACACAGTAATACTACACTCTTCCTTTACATTCAGAGGACTGTGATTTCATACAAGGCTATTCTCTAATACTGCAATCTCTGACTAACAAAATGTGCAATTTTCATATTTGTAATAAACATATAATCAATGGCGAAACATCTGAGAACTCAGGAGTCAGAAACTAAAATAAATCAACTTTTTCCAACCTTTCAGTTTACTTACAAAACATGTTGTTTTTATATGAGGAGTTTACACTTTCTCAAATGAAAGTAAGGAAATATACAGAAAAGTAATCATTTCGTCCAACTTTCTAATTAAAGATTAATCTTCACCATCATACTTGTATGCACTTAAGATAACAATAAAATTATCCACACATTCAGTACAAGTCACACCATGGGGGTAATTCTGAGTTGATCGCAGCAGGATTTTTGTTAGCAGTTGGGCAAAACCATGTGCACTGCAGGGGAGGCAGATATAACATGTGCAGAGAGAGATAGATTTGGGTGTGGTGTGTTCAATCTGCAATCTAAATTGCAGTGTAAAAATAAAGCAGCCAGTATTTACCCTGCACAGAAACAAAATAACCCACCCAAATCTAACTCTCTCTGCACATGTTATATCTGCCCCCCCTGCAGTGCACATGGTTTTACCCAACTGCTAAAAAATGTCCTGCTGCGATCAACTTGGAATTACCCCCCATGTCCACATTTATAATATTTTAGCATCTTCATTTTCTTTGGTATCCGATGGGGTCACTTAGAGAAAATATCCATACACAGACACTAGACCTTGGTTGAAAAGGGATATTTTGGATGCCACCAGTCTATGAGATGGACACTGTGTACGGGATCCAAAACAATCTGTACTCCTTGATCTCCACGAGGCTTCTTGCCATTCAACAATGGACAGTCATGGAAGACCAGTCTCACTCGGTGGTGCCTCATATCGGTACTGACATTCATAGTCAACTATATTAAACCAATAAAAAGACGACATTAGAATACTACACGACTAGAAGAGCTGTTTAACATGACTACAGCAACGATGAAGGACACATCTATATTCCTAGAAGAAATGTACTGTGTGCTAGGGTGTCACTTGAAGATGTTTAAAAACTACTGAAGTACAGTTGACTAACACAGAATGCTGTGCAGGGCAATATGCAAGGGAGAGTGCGGATATAGTATTCTTAATATTAAGTAGTTCATTACATACTGATGTGTCCTCTTACATCTTTCCTCTGTGCGCTACAAATCGTGTTACAAATAACGCGTGAGTGTCGTGCAACTCGGTAGCGCAGAGTGTCTTTTTTTTGCATTTTTTCTGTGAAAAAAAAGCGTCTTAGATGCAAAGTAATGTAAGAAGAAGCACAAGCAGCTTCTGCCGATTAAAATATGCAGCATGCCCATATTATTTGCATATTGAATGTATTTGCATACAAAATGCTATGCTACAGGGTTTTCATAGAAAACACTAATGTGGCATTTCAAATGCAGATAGAGCCGCAATTACACACAGAATATAGGCATGCTGCATATCATTTTAAATCAGCAGAAGCTCTCTCGTGCATCCTATTACAGTGTCTAAGACACATTTCCATTGAAAATCGCAAAAAGACGCTCAGCGCTAGAGTCCCACCACGGCATGACGCGACTTCAGGGGCTGTTAAGCGTGACAGCAGCAAGGATGTAAGAGGACACATCTGTATGTACGGAATATATATATTACTTATGTAGTGCTACAAAGCCTTTGTGGAGCGATATAAAATAAAATTACTAAATTTTCAGATTAAGCTCTTACATGCAGAGATTATATATAAACTGTAGTCTATATGGCAAGTGCTCGGCAACAATGTGTTTTCTACTATACTGTATATACAATATATTCTATGGTAAATCACTTTTTCGGGGTACTAGCATTAACAGCACACTGACATTTGGGGTTCCAGCTTATGAAACATAACTACAATAAATAAAACATAATAGTAAAAAACAATTAAAGTGGATTACTCTTCATGTGATGACTTCGCACTGCAGGAAGTACAGAGCTCCCAGAATCCGACTGTTAAATGTCTAGCATTATTCATCGATCAGCGTGTCTGGACCACAGTCAGTGACCAACACTAGCCAAGCTGTGTCATAAGGAGAATGTATCAAGCCTTCTAAAGAATGGAGCAGTTGCCCATATCAACTAATCAGCTTTGAGTTGGCATCTATAAAGTATGTTCTAGAAAATGATAAAGAAGCAGATGGGTTGCTATGAGCAACTTCTCCACTCTTTAAAAAGTGTGATACATCTCCCCCATAGTGCTGGCAGCGGTTATACCCACTAGGTGGCACAGACACCTCATATGCAGAGCTGTGGAAGTTGTTTGAACTGGCAAGCCTTGAGGAGAGGTCTGACTAATGGGAAAACACTCAGGACCTACTATGAGTGAACTTAAGGGAATACATATATATTCCCGGCGGACGGGATGGCAGCCGTCAGTATCCAGATAGTGGCATCCTGCCCACCAGAATGCGGGACAAGTGCTCCAAGACCCCTTGCGCGCTCACCATGCTGCGGGCTTGGTGGCTTGCTGCGCTCGCACGGGATCTATTCCAACTCTGTGGGTGGTGTAGATTCCGGCTGGCGGCATTGTCGAATGTCAGGGTTCCGGCGTCGGTACCCTGACCGCCGGGTTCCCATCAGCCGGCAAATTCATTGCCTCCTAACTTAGGGACATGTAAATCTCTAGCAAGAATGCATATAGTAGAAATCTTGAATCAGAGAAACAAAATGACAATGTTACCAGAAGACAGAGGCGCTTTATTTGAATCTCATATTCTTAATGTGGATAAAGTATCAAACAGTCACTATGTAAACACTTGTGTATAAGGGGAGTTGTTTAGCGGGTATATCATACTTTGGACAGTATTAAATTATTTTCACGCCCTTCCACACCCGTTCTGTTTCTGTTGACTGGTGTGGTATAATCATTTTAGCTCACTACCCCTGGCGTAGCGAAGGCACCCAACCCTTTACGCAGCTAAACCTGATTACTATGGGCCAGATATGCGCAATAACGGGGATCACTTTAGAAAGGAGATTTGGTGTGATAACATTTGAATACCACCCTTTGAATATGAACAGTCAGGAGTGACATACAGTCACTACCACAGTACTACAGAACTAAATTTAAGGACTATATGATTTTTCCATTAAAAGTAAACTTTGGATATCCTTCAGTCTAACAATGAAGGTAACTGAATTATTAGCTTCTGGTGTATATAGCTTTCTTGATTTGAGTACTCTCAATGTTAGCTGTAACTAGAATAGTCTGGCTTTCAGGATAGGGATGGAAAGCCGCCACCCCACCATCACATGTGGTGGGTGCATCTACATACCAACAATTATTTAATTGCAGAGGAAATGGTTGCATGCTCTGTAGACACCAGAGAAGAAGAACCTGTTGGGATGCCACTGTAAACATGTGACTGTATTGTGTACAGACCTGTGATGCCAATGTACAGGCAAGCACAATAAATCTTGACGTGTGAATGGGTGATGCCATCATTGTGCCAAGAACTTTGAAAGTGCTTGGCTTTATAAGCCTCCATTCTGGAGCTCTTTATTCTGACCTCTCATCCTCTGGGCAACAAGTCCTATCGTTCTTCCACAATCTACAGTATACAGAGGGTACACTATTCTCTGCATACACAAGCAAGGCAGGAATGAACACGCAAGCAAGACAAAAAAGGAAGGGACTAGTGGTGACTAAAGAAAGGCTGGACAAAGGAACTAGCAGTGATTAGGGAAATGCTAAAGGAAGGAACTAATAGAAGAACTAGGAAAAGCGATAAATAAGGAAAGAGCCAAAAAGGAGCAATTAAGAGTAACAAAAATGATAGCAATGGTATAAAAAAAAAAAATAACAGCAGCTACATGGATCAGAGCAGACCAAGTACATTTAAGGACCAGTACTGAAGTGGTCAATGGAAGCTTATACATGTTGAAGAGTATTAGGAGTGTACTGTAACAGATACATTTTTGTGTAATTGTCCAGGAGATTATATATATATATATATATATATATATATATATATATATATATATATACATATATACACACACACACACACATATATATATATATTATATATATATATATATATATATATATACACACATACACACACATATATATATATATATATAATATAAATATATATATATATATATATATATATATATATATATATATATATATATATACACACACATACCCACACACACCCAGTTGAGTGCAATATTGCTGCAGCCACTCGTTTGTGGTTATTCTGCAAAAGTTGTATTTAAATGGTACAGAGCCAGATTAGTACAAGGAAAAGGGTGTAAGGTTTGTGAATATGCAATGTAGTATAGAATTATCAAGTGCATCTTCACTATACTCCTTTCTATATACAATAGATGTGGCATAGTGTACCAGTCACAAAATGTGCCATTATTATTCATACGGTATGCTCCTTATTGCCTTTCAGGCTATCCTCTCTCCAAGATAATCCATTCTTCTAACAAAGCTTAACCCCCTGCCAATAGTGGTCTGCCTGATTGGACAAGCTTTATCATGGAGAATAAATCACCCAGTGGTGACTGTCAGAGGCTGGGTACCTTGGCATAGAACTAACAGAGACTGAGGGTGGTAGAAAGACTTGGCTAAAAATTATAGAAGGCTTAACTTTACTAAGAAATCCTTCATGTTCCTAAAGTCAAAGAACAAGGCTATCTGTCCATCTACCTAACTACTGGATGCCAAAGTAATATTTAAATAAAATCTTTACACTGAACACCGCCATCTTCTCTTATCCATTTTGTCCTCAGCTCGAACACAGTACATGTTTAACCTACACTATGGTTAAATAAAAAAAAACAAAAAAATAATAAAAAAAACCCCCTAAAAATAAAAAATAAGATTTTACTCACCGGTAAATCTATTTCTCGTAGTCTGTAGTGGATGCTGGGGACTCCGTAAGGACCATGGGGAATAGACTGGCTCCGCAGGAGACTGGGCACTCTAAGAAAGATTTAGGAATACTGGTGTGCACTGGCTCCTCCCTCTATGCCGCTCCTCCAGACCTCAGTTAAGGAAACTGTGCCCGGAAGAGCTGACATTACAAGGAAAGGATTTTGGAATCCAGGGAAAGACTCATACCAGCCACACCAATCACACCGTATAACTTGTGATAAACTTACCCAGTTAACAGTATGAACAACAACCAAGCATCAACCACAGATGCCAACATTACATAAGCAATAACTATATACACGTATTGCAGTAAGTCCGCACTTGGGACGGGCGCCCAGCATCCACTACGGACTACGAGAAATAGATTTACCGGTGAGTAAAATCTTATTTTCTCTAACGTCCCAGTGGATGCTGGGGACTCCGTAAGGACCATGGGGATTATACCAAAGCTCCCAAACGGGCGGGAGAGTGCGGATGACTCTGCAGCACCGAATGGGCAAACACAAGGTCCTCCTCAGCCAGGGTATCAAACTTGTAGAATTTTGCAAAGGTGTTTCAACCCGACCAAGTAGCTGCTCGGCAAAGCTGTAATGCAGAGACCCCTCGGGCAGCCGCCCAAGAAGAGCCCACTTTCCTTGTGGAATGGGCCTTTATTGATTTTGGATGCGGCAATCCTGCCGCAGAATGAGCCTGCTGAATCGTGTTACAGATCCAGCGAGCAATAGTTTGCTTTGAAGCAGGAGCACCCAGCTTGTTGGATGCATACAGGATAAACAGCGAGTCAGTTTTCCTGACTCCAGCCGTTCTGGCCACATAAATCTTCAAAGCCCTGACTATATCAAGCAACTTGGAATCCTCCAAGTCACGAGTAGCCGTAGGCACCACAATAGGTTGGTTCAAATGAAAAGATGACAACACCTTTGGCAGAAATTGTGGACGAGTCCGTAATTCTGCCCTGTCCACATGGAAAACCAGATAGGGGCTTTTACATGACAAAGCCGCCAATTCTGACACACGCCTAGCCGAAGCTAAGGCCAATAGCATGACCACCTTCCACGTGAGATACTTTAGCTCCACGGTCTTAAGCGGCTCAAACCAGTGGGATTTCAGGAAACCCAACACCACGTTGAGATCCCAAGGTGCCACTGGAGGCACAAAAGGGGGCTGAATATGCAGCACTCCCTTAACAAACGTCTGAACCTCAGGAAGAGAAGCCAGTTCTTTTTGAAAGAAAATGGATAGGGCTGAAATCTGGACCTTTATGGACCCCAACTTCAAGCCCATAGTCACTCCAGACTGTAGGAAGTGCAGGAACCGGCCCAGCTGGAATTCCTCTGTAGGGGCCTTCCTGGCCTCACACCAAGCAACATATTTTCGCCATATACGGTGATAGTGTTTTGCTGTCAAGTCCTTCCTAGCCTTTATTAGCGTAGGAATAACTTCAGCCGGAATGCCTTTTTCTGCTAGGATCCGGCGTTCAACCGCCATGCCGTCAAACGCAGCCGCGGTAAGTCTTGGAACAGACAGGGCCCCTGTTGCAACAGGTCCTGTCTGAGAGGCAGAGGCCATGGGTCCTCTGTGAGGATTTCTTGCAGTTCCAGGTACCAAGTCCTTCTTGGCCACTCCGGAACAATGAGTATTGTTCTCACTCCTCTTTTTCTTACGATTCTCAGCACCTTGGGTATGAGAGGAAGAGGAGGAAATACATAGACCGACTGGAACACCCACGGTGTCACTAGTGCGTCCACAGCTATCGCCTGAGGGTCCCTTGACCTGGCGCAATACCTTTTTAGCTTTTTGTTGAGGCGGGATGCCATCATGTCCACCTGTGGCAGTTCCCATCGATTTGTAATCTGCGTGAAGACTTCTTGATGAAGTCCCCACTCTCCCGGGTGGAGGTCGTGCCTGTTGAGGAAGTCTGCTTCCCAGTTGTCCACTCCCGGAATGAACACTGCTGACAGAGCTTGCACGTGATTCTCCGCCCAACGAAGAATCCTGGTGGCTTCTGCCATCGCCACCCTGCTTCTTGTGCCGCCCTGGCGGTTTACATGAGCCACTGCGGTGATGTTGTCTGACTGAATCAGCACCGGTTGGTTGCGAAGCAGAGGCTCCGCTTGACTCAGGGCGTTGTATATGGCCCTTAGTTCCAGGATATTTATGTGCAGACAAGCCTCCTGGCTTGACCACAGACCCTTGGAAGTTTCTTCCCTGAGTGACTGCCCCCCATCCTCGGAGGCTTGCATCCGTGGTCACCAGGACCCAGTCCTGTATGCCGAACCTGCGGCCCTCGAGAAGGTGAGCACTCTGCAGCCACCACAGAAGAGACACCCTGGCCCTGGGGGATAGGGTGATCAGCCGATGCATCTGAAGATGCGATCCGGACCACTTGTCCAACAGATCCCACTGAAAGATCCTCGCATGGAACCTGCCGAAGGGAATGGCTTCGTATGATGCCACCATCTTTCCCAGGACTCGCGTGCAGTGATGCACCGACACCTGCTTCGGTTTTAAGAGGTCTCTGACTAGAGTCACGAGCTCCTGAGCCTTCTCCGCCGGGAGAAACACCTTCTTCTGGTCTGTGTCCAGAATCATGCCCAGAAAGGGCAGACGCGTCGTAGGAATCAGCTGCGACTTTGGGATATTCAGAATCCAGCCATGCTGTTGCAACACTTCCTGAGAGTGTGCTACGCTGATCAGCAACTGCTCTCTGGACCTCGCCTTTATGAGGAGATCGTCGAAGTATGGGATAATTGTGACTCTTTGCTTTCGAAGGAGCACCATCATTTCCGCCATTACCTTGGTAAATATTCTCGGTGCCGTGGAGAGCCCAAACGGCAACGTCTGGAATTGGTAATGACAGTCCTGTACCACAAATCTGAGGTACTCCTGATGAGGTGGATAAATGGGGACATGCAAGTAAGCATCCTTGATGTCCAGAGACATCAGAAAATCCCCCTCTTCCAGGCTTGCAATGACCGCTCTGAGCGATTCCAGTTTGAACTTGAATCTTTTCAGATAAATGTTCAGGGACTTTAAATTCAATATGGGTCTGACCGAACCGTCCGGTTTCGGTACCACAAACATTGTGGAATAGTATCCCCTTCCCTGTTGAAGGAGGGGAACCTTTACCACCACCTGCTGGAGATATAACTTGTGAATTGCCGCTAACACTACCTCCCTTTCCATGGGGGAAGCTGGCAGGGCCGATTTGAGGTAACGGTGAGGGGGCATCATTTCGAATTCCAGCTTGTATCCCTGAGACACAATCTGTATAGCCCAGGGATCCACCTGGGAGCGAACCCACTGGTGGCTGAAATTTCGGAGACGCGCCCCCACCGCTCCTGGCTCCACCTGTGGAGCCCCAGCGTCATGCGGTGGATTTAGCGGAAGCCGGGGAGGACTTCTGTTCCTGGGAACTAGCTGTATGGTGCAGCTTCTTTCCTCTACCCCTGCCTCTGGCAAGAAAGGATGCACCTCTGACTTTCTTGCTTTTTTGTGATCGAAAGGACTGCATTTGGTAATACGGTGTTTTCTTAGGCTGTGAGGGAATATATGGCAAAAAATGTGACTTCCCAGCCGTAGCTGTGGAAACCAGGTCCGAGAGACCGTCCCCAAACAATTCCTCACCCTTGTAAGGTAAAACCTCCATGTGCTTTTTGGAGTCGGCATCACCTGTCCATTGCCGAGTCCACAGGACCCTTCTGGCAGAAATTGACATTGCATTTATTCTAGAGCCCAGTAGGCAAATGTCCCTCTGGGCATCCCTCATATATAGGACAGCGTCTTTTATATGCCCCAGGGTCAGTAAAATAGTATCCTTGTCCAAGGTATCCAGTTCCTCGGACAGATTATCTGTCCATGCTGCTACCGCACTACACATCCAGACCGACGCAATTGCCGGCCTCAGTAGAGTACCTGAATGTGTATAAACAGACTTCAGGATACATTCCTGCTTCCTATCCGCAGGATCCTTTAGGGAGGCCGTATCCTGTGACGGCAGGGCCACCTTCTTAGATAAGCGTGTCAGAGCTTTGTCTACCCTAGGGGAGGATTCCCAGCGCATCCTGTCCGCTGTCGGGAAAGGGTACGCCATAAGTAACCTTTTGGAAATCAGCACTTTCCTATCAGGGGAATCCCACGCTTTTTCACATAACTCATTTAACTCATGTGAAGGGGGAAAAGTCACCTCTTGCTGTTTCTCCCCATACATATAAACCCTCTTGTCAGGGACAGGGTTTACCTCTGATATGTGAAATACATCCTTCATTGCTATAATCATGTAGCGGATGGCTTTAGCCATTTTAGGCTGCAATTTTGCATCATCGCCATCGACACTGGAGTCAGAATCCGTGTCGATATCTGTGTCAACAATTTGGGATAGTGGGCGCTTCTGAGACCCTGACGGCCTCTGCGCTGTAGGATCAGGCATGGGCTGAGACCCCGACTGTCCCAAGGCATCAGCTTTATCCAACCTTTTATGCAAGGAGTTTACATTATCATTTACAACCTTCCACATATCCATCCAATCAGGTGTCTGCGCCGTCGGCGGAGACACGTCATTCATCTGCACCGCCTCCACATAGCCCTACTCGTCAAACATGTCGACACAAGCGTACCGACACACCACACACACAGGGGATGCTCTATATGAGGACAGGACCCCCACAAGGCCTTTTGGAGAGACAGAGAGAGAGAGTATGCCAGCACACACCCCAGCGCTATATAACCCAGGAATTACACAGTAACTTCGTGTTTACCCAGTAGCTGCTGTATATATGATTAATGCGCTAAATTTATGTGCCCCCCCTCTTTTTTTACCCTTTTTCTACCGTGAGTCTGCAGGGGAGAGCCTGGGGAGCTTCCTCTCAGCGGAGCTGTGGAGAAAAAATGGCGCTGGTGAGTGCTGAGGAAGAAGCCCCGCCCCCCATAGCGGCGGGCTTCTGTCCCGCGATTTTGTGTAAAAATAATGGCGGGGGCTCATGCATATTACAGTGCCCAGCTGTATATATGCTGCTTTTTGCCAGGAGGTACTCAATTGCTGCCCAGGGCGCCCCCCCCTGCGCCCTGCACCCTACAGTGACCGGAGTGTGTGGGTTAGTGTGGGAGCAATGGCGCACAGCTGCAGTGCTGTGCGCTACCTCATATGAAGACAGGAGTCTTCTGCCGCCGATTTTGACGTCGTCTTGCTTCAACCCGCCGGCTTCTGTCTTCTGGCTCTGCGAGGGGGACGGCGGCGCGGCTCCGGGAACGGACGACCAAGGTTAAGTTCCTGTGTTCGATCCCTCTGGAGCTAATGGTGTCCAGTAGCCTAAGAAGCGCAACCTAGCCGCAGTTAGTAGGTTTGCTTCTCTCCCCTCAGTCCCACGTAGCAGAGAGTCTGTTACCAGCAGAAGCACTCTGAAAATAAAAAAACCTAAACTAAAATACTTTAATAGCAAGCTCAGGAGAGCTCACTAAAATGCACCCAGCTCCTTCCAGGCACAGATTCTAACTGAGGTCTGGAGGAGGGGCATAGAGGGAGGAGCCAGTGCACACCAGAAGTACTAAATCTTTCTTAGAGTGACCAGTCTCCTGCGGAGCCCGTCTATTCCCCATGGTCCTTACGGAGTCCCCAGCATCCACTAGGACGTTAGAGAAAAATCAATCATGCATGCACAAAATACTTACATATGTTAGGGTCATACCCATGACCACTGGGATGAAAATAAAGTTTAGTGTGGTAATTTGAAGAAGGCAACATTCATGATCTGGGTTAAAGAGGACGTCTCTGTACTCTGCAGGTGGCTGCAGTCCAAGAAGACAGTGGTTCTTCTGCTTTGGAGGCTAAATAATATATGGAACCAATAATAACCATTATAAAATTAATGACACACTTAAGACAATAATGTAATCAGCTAAAAGAAAATTGGCAGTAAAGTAGGAAACAATAGGATAAATTAAATTAATCTTTATTAGATCTGTTAATATTCCCCCAATTTGGAAGCTTTTCCTTATACAGCCGCAACATTCAACCAGATTTCTGTAGTGATAGCAATAACAGCTGCGATCAATTTAAGTAATTTACAACAAAAGTATTTAAAGATTATAAAACTATTCACAAGTATTATTATTTTAATCTCAGAATGAAAGTATCAAAAATAAGAACACAATGGGGGATATCCAATTAGCCCCAGTAATTTAACAAGGCTAATTGTCCCGCCGGGGGCTATCCTATTACCACCGATAAGCCAGAATGATTGGTGGCTTAGAAGAAGGAGTCACCTGATGCTGCACTGGGTGCCGGCTGCTGACAGCTCACGGTGCAGCGCTGCTCCTCCAGCTCCCCCTGGTCACATGGGCGCTTCCCCGTCAAGTGACTGCTGCCGGGGGAGAGGGGGGATGCGGTCAGGGCGCTGCCCCTGCTTCCCCGCGCCGAGTAGCAGCTTCCGGGCCGTGCCACCATACCTGCAGTCCCAGCCTGCTGCAGCGAGCATCGGACGTTGCAGGTTGTCTGCGGTCATCAGGGATTTTGTCATATCCCCAGAAACAGCGGGGCTGTTTCTACAGAAAACATACAGGTTTCACTGAACCTGTGTGTTTTTAGGGAGAAAGGGCGTTAGTTTTTTTTTTTTGTTTTTTTTTTTACAAGCGGTCAATCTAGATAGCCTGAAAAAAAAAATATATATATATAATAATAATAAATAAATAAATAATAATAATATCGGTGAAACATCCGGAATGTTTTACTGGGACTAATAGGATATCCCCCAATGTGGGTAGATATGTAGTGAATAATACTGAAGAATCAGAAAATGTTGATCATATACAAAAAAAACCTATCCTACCTGCTTTTTAAATTTGAAGTTAAACTCCCATAATGGATCAGGCCGGGTCCCAGTTACTTTTTTGCACCAGAAAAGTAAACACTGAAAAAGCAGATATAAAATACATTAGATGTAAAAAGTACTGGTCAGAGAAACAAAACTTAAGGTGCGTACACAATGGCCGATATACTGGTCGTTCTATGGGAATGGGATATATTGCAGGTCCATTGGCCAGTGTGTACAAGAGATATATGTTTGAACACAGTCGTTCAGACATATCGGGTTGGCCCCGCAGCACAGCCAATGGCCAATATATCTAACAACTGCCCATACACTTACTGCAGACACTGGCGGTGATTGACAGCACAGCTTGGCGGATGCATGTAAATGCTCACACAGTTCGTCACGTCAGTACCGACAGATGGTGCAGTGTGTATGCACAACAAACTGCCCAGTCCGTCTGTAGATATAAAAGCAGATCAACTGATCTGCAGATATATCTACAAATGTGTACCCAGCATTAATGTTTGTGGACACAGAAAAGTCAAGGTCATAAAGTTTGTTATAAAAAATAAGATTTTAAACCTACCGGTAAATCTTTTTCTCGTAGTCTGTAGAGGATGCTGGGACTCCGTAAGGACCATGGGGATAAACGGGCTCCGCAGGAGACATGGGCACTTTAAGAAAGACTGACTCTGGGTGTGCACTGGCTCCTCCCTCTATGCCCCTCCTCCAGACCTCAGTTAGAGAAACTGTGCCCAGAGGAGATGGACAGTACAAGGAAAGGATTTTTGTAATCCAAGGGCAAGATTCATACCAGCCACTCCAATCACACCGTATAACTTGTGATTTACTACCCAGTTAACAGTATGAAAAACAACATAGCATCAGTCCAAGACCGATGAAACTATAACATAACCCTTATGTAAGCAATAACTATATACAAGTCTTGCAGAAGTAGTCCGCACTTGGGACGGGCGCCCAGCATCCTCTACGGACTACGAGAAAAAGATTTACCGGTAGGTTTAAAATCTTATTTTCTCTAACGTCCTAGAGGATGCTGGGACTCCTTAAGGACCATGGGGATTATAGCAAAGCTCCCAAACGGGCGGGAGAGTGCGGATGACTCTGCAGCACCGATTGAGCAAACAGGAGGTCCTCCTCAGCCAGGGTATCAAACTTATAAAACTTTGCAAAGGTGTTTGACCCCGACCAAGTAGTAGCTCGGCACAACTGTAGTGCCGAGACCCCTCGGGCAGCCGCCCAAGACGAGCCCACCTTCCTAGTGGAATGGGCCTTAACCGATTTTGGCAACGGCAATCCTGCCGTAGAATGCGCCTGCTGGATCGTGTTACAGATCCAGCGAGCAATAGTCTGCTTTGAAGCAGGGCCGCCAACTTTGTTGGCTGCATACAGGACAAACAGTGCTTCTGTTTTTCTGATCCTAGCCGTTCTGGCCACGTAAATTTTCAAAGCCCTGACCACATCAAGGGACTCTGAATCCTCCAAGTCACGAGTAGCCACAGGCACAACAATAGGTTGGTTCATATGAAAGGATGAGACCACCTTAGGTAGGAATGGAGGACGGGTCCGCAACTCCGCTCTATCCATATGGAAAACCAGATAGGGGCTTTTATGTGATAAAGCCGCCAATTCCGAAACTCGCCTAGCCGAAGCCAAGGCCAACAACATGACTACCTTCCAAGTGAGATATTTCAACTCCACTGTTTTCAGTGGTTCACACTAATGTGACTTAAGGAAACTTAACACCACGTTAAGGTCCCAAGGCGCCACCGGAGGTACAAAAGGAGGCTGAATATGCAGTACTCCCTTCACAAAAGTCTGTACTTCAGGTAAAGAGGCCAATTCCTTTTGAAAGAAAATGGATAAGGCCGAAATCTGAACTTTAATGGAGCCTAATTTTACGCCCAAATTCACTCCAGTTTGTAGGAAGTGAAAAAAACGGCCTAGATGGAATTCCTCCGTAGGAGCATTCCTGGCCTCACACCAAGAAACATATTTTCGCCATATTCGGTGATAAATGTGTAGACGTCACCGCCTTCCTAGCCTTTATTAGCGTAGGAATTACCTCATCCGGAATACCCTTTTCCGCTAGGATCCGGCGTTCAACCGCCATGCCGTCAAACGCAGCCGCGGTAAGTCTTGGAACAGACCGGGACCTTGTTGTAACAGGTCCTGCCTTAGAGGAAGAGGCCACGGATCTTCAGTGAGCATTTCTTGCAGATCCGGATACCAGGTCCTTTGTGGCCAGTCTGGAACAATGAGAATTGTTCTCACTCCTCTTTTCCTTATTATCCTCAACACCTTGGGTATGAGAGGAAGAGGAGGAAACGCATATACCGACTGGAACACCCACGGTGTCACTAGGGCGTCCACAGCTACCGCCTGCGCAATACCTTTGTAGCTTTTTGTTGAGACGGGATGCCATCATGTCTATTTGGGGTAGTCCCCACAGACTTGCAATCTGCGCGAAGACTTCCTGATGACGTCCCCACTCTCCCGGATGCAGATCGTGTCTGCTGAGGAAGTCTGCTTCCCAGTTGTCCACTCCCGGAATGAACACTGCTGACAGAGCGCTTACATGATTCTCCACCCAGCGAAGAATTCTGGTGGCTTCCGCCATTGCCACTCTGCTCCTTGTGCCGCCTTGGCGGTTTACATGAGCTACTGCGGTGATGTTGTCTGGCTGGATCAGAACTGGTCGATTGCGAAGCAAGATCTCCGCTTGCCGTAGGGCGTTGAATATGGCCCTTAGTTCCAGGATGTTGATGTGAAGACAAGTCTCTTGACTTGACCAAAGTCCTTGGAAATTTCTTCCCTGTGTGACTGCTCCCCAACCTCGGAGGCTCGCGTCCGTGGTCACCAGGATCCAGTCCTGAATGCCGAACCTGCGGCCCTCTAGAAGGTGAGCACTGTTTAGCCACCACAGGAGAGATACTCTGGTCCTGGGGGACAGGGTGATCCTCTGATGCAATTGCAGATGTGACCCGGACCATTTGTCCAATAGGTCCCATTGGAAGGTCCTTGCATGGAATCTGCCGTATGGAATGGCTTCTTATGTTGCCACTATCTTTCCCAGAACTTGAGTGCAATGATGTACTGACACTTGGTTTGGTTTCAACAGGTTCATGACTAGAGTCATGAGTTCCTGCGCTTTTTCCGTCGGAAGAAAAACCCTCTTCTGGTCTGTGTCCAGAATCATGCCCAAGAAGGGCAGACGAGTTGTAGGATTCAGCTGCGACTTTGGAATATTGAGAATCCAGCCGTGTCGCTTTAACACATTCAGTGAAAGTGATACGCTGTTCAGTAACTTCTCACGTGATCTCGCTTTTATGAGGAGATCGTCCAAGTACGGGATAATTGTGACACCCTGCTTGCGCAGGAGCACCATCATTTCCGCCATTACCTTGGTGAAAATTCTCGGGGCCGTGGAAAGCCCAAACGGCAACGTCTGAAATTGGTAATGACAATCCTGTACCGCAAATCTGAGGTACGCCTGATGAGGAGGATATATGGGAACATGCAGGTATGCATCCTTTATGTCCAGAGATACCAAAAAATCTCCCCCTTCTAGGCTGGCGATGACCGCCCTGAGTGATTCCATCTTGAACTTGAACCGTTTTAAGTAAAGGTTCAGGGATTTTAAATTTAAAATGGGTCTGACCGAACCGTCCGGTTTCGGGACCACAAACAGAGTTGAGTAGTACCCCTGCCCTCTTTGCAGCAGGGGAACCTCTACCACCACTTGTTGAAGACACAATTTGTGAATCGCATGTAATACTATCTCCCTTTCCAGAAGGTTTTTCGGTAGGGCCGATTTGAAAAACCGGCGAGGAGGCACCTCTTCGAATTCCAGCTTGTAACCCTGGGAAACAATTTCTATTGCCCATGGATCCACCTGTGAGTGGACCCAGACGTGGCTGAACAGTTGAAGACGTGCCCCCACAGGAGCGGACTCCCTCAGGGGAGCCCCAGTGTCATGCGGTGGATTTTGCAGAGGCCGGGGAGGACTTCTGTTCCTGGTAACTAGCTGTGTTGTGCAGCTTTTTCCCTCTGCCCTTACCCTCTGGCAAGAAAGGACGATCCACGTGCTCTCTTGCTTTTATTGGAACGAAAGGACTGCATTTGATAATGAGGCGCTTTCTTAGATTGTGAGGGAATATATGGCAAAAAATTTGATTTACCTGCCGTAGCCGTGGAGACGAGGTCCGAGAGACCCTCTCCAAACAATTCCTCACCCTTGTAAGGCAACAACTCCATATGTCTCTTGGAGTCGGCATCACCAGTCCACTGTCGGGTCCATAAGACACGCCTAGCAGAAATAGACATAGCGTTTATCCTGGAACCCAGTAAACTAATGTCTCTTTGAGCATCCCTCATATACAAGACAGCATCTTTTATATGCCCTAGGGTCAGTAAAATGGTATCCTTATCAAGAGTCTCAATATCCGCTGATAAGGAATCTGTCCATGCTGCTACAGCACTACAAACCCAGGCCGACGCAATAGCCGGTCTGAGTAACGTACCAGAATGTGTGTAAATGGACTTCAAGGTAACCTCCTGCTTGCGGTCAGCAGGATCCTTGAGGGTAGCCGTATCTTGGGATGGAAGCGCTATCTTTTTTGATAAGCACGTCAAGGCTTTGTCCACCCTAGGGTAGGATTCCCACCGTATCCTGTCCTGCGACGGGAAAGGATACGCTGTTAGGATTCTTTCGGGAATCTGCAGTTTTTTGTCTGTGAGATTCCCACGCTTTTTCACATAATTCGTTCAGCTCATGTGAGGAGGGAAAGGAGACCTCAGGTCTCTTTCCCTTATACATGTGTACCCTCGTGTCAGGGACAGGGGGTTCCTCACGGATATGCAAAACATCTTTTATTGCGATAATCATATATCGAATACATTTAGCCACCTTTGGCTGTAATTTTGTATCATCGTAATAGACACTGGAGTCTGAATCCGTGTCGGTATCTGTGTCAACTATTTGGGATAGTGGGCGCTTCAGAGACCCCGAAGGTCCAGGCATGGGTTGACTCCCTGACTGTGCCCCCGCTTCGGCTTTGTCTAACCTTTTGTGCAATAAATTAACATTTGCACTTAAAACATTCCACATATCCATCCAGTCCGGCGTCGGCACTGCCGACGGAGACCTAACATTCATAAACTCCCCCTCCTCCTTAGGTGAGCCTTCAACCTCAGACATGTCGACACACACGTACCGACACACCACACACACACACACACACACACACACACAGGGAAGGGTCTTTTCTGAAGACAGGTTCCCCACCAGGCCCTTTGGAGAGACAGAGGTAGAGTATGCCAGCACACACCCCAGCGCTATATGACCCTGGAAAAAAAACACAGTATGTTTACCCAGTAGCGCTGTTTTGTGTATATGCGCCAATTATGTGCCCCCCCTCTACTTTAAAACCCTCTGTCACCGTGTGTCAAGCAGGGGAGAGTCCGGGGAGCTTCCTCTCAGCGGTGCTGTGGAGAAAATGGCGCTGGTGAGTGCTGAGGGAGAAGCCCCGCCCCCTCGGCGGCGGGCTCCTGTCCCGCTCAAATTTTTCAATAACATGGCGGGGGCTCTTTATATACATGTACAGTGCCCAGGTGTGTGTGTGTGTGTGTGTGTGTGTGTGTGTGTGTGTGTGTGTGTGTATATATATATATATATATATATCTTTGCCATAAGAGAGGTTTATATTGCTGCCCAGGGCGCCCCCCCCCCCTGCGCCCTTACAGTGACTGAAGTGTGTGAGGTGAAGGGAAGCAATGGCGCACAGCTGCAATGATGTGCGTTACCTCAGTGAAGATCAAAGTGTCTTCTGCCGCCTCAGATGGTCTTTTACTCACATACTCACCCGGCTTCTTTCTTCCGGCTCTGCGAGGAGGACGGCGGCGCGGCTCTGGGACGGACGGCGAGGGTGAGACCTGCGTACCGATCCCTCTGGAGCTAATGGTGTCCAGAAGCCTAAGAAACAGATCCCTGAAACTCAGAGAAGTGGGTCTGTTTCTCTCTCCTCAGTCCGTCGATGCAGGGAGTCTGTTGCCAGCAGGCTCCCTGAAAATAAAAAACCTAACAAAAATGCTTTCTTACAGGAAACTCAGGAGAGCTCCTGAAATGCACCTAGTCTCCACTGGGCACAGTATCAAACTGAGGTCTGGAGGAGGGGCATAGAGGGAGGAGCCAGTGCACACCCAGAGTCAAAGTCTTTCTTAAAGTGCCCATGTCTCTTGCGGAGCCCGTCTATCCCCATGGTCCTTACGGAGTCCCAGCATCCTCTAGGACGTTAGAGAAAACTACAATTAAATGTGAAGTGGCTCTCTAGCTAGAATCACCCTGAATCAGCAGGTATAGTGGGGGCTAGTACACAAATCAGAATTAAGCTGTCTGGAGTGATAAATTAACACTAATATTGGTGTATCCATAAGTCTTGGGTTCAAGGGGATCTCCTAAGACGAAAAAAAAACAAAAAGACCCACACATCTCAGAAGCATACTTCAGAGTGGTTCTTTAGCTGTGATGGAAATAGAAGGCAATCACACTTCTGCATCATGTGCACTTTACACATTCTTCATATGTGAATTTAAAACCAAGGTGTAAATTTACTAAGATGGGAGTTCTATTTAAGATGGGATGTTGCCTATAGCAACCAATCAGATTCCAGGTATTATCTTCTAGAAGGTGCTAGATAAAATAAGATTTTAAACCTACCGGTAAATCTTTTTCTCGTAGTCCGTAGAGGATGCTGGGACTCCGTAAGGACCATGGGGAATAGACGGGCTCCGCAGGAGACGTGGGCACTTTAAGAAAGACTTTGACTCTGGGTGTGCACTGGCTCCTCCCTCTATGCCCCTCCTCCAGACCTCAGTTAGAGAAACTGTGCCCAGAGGAGATGGACAGTACGAGGAAAGGATTTTTGTTAATCCAAGGGCAAGATTCATACCAGCCACACCAATCACACCGAATAACTTGTGATAAACTACCCAGTTAACAGTATGAACAAACAACATAGTCTCGGTCCAAAAACCGATCAAACTAAAACATATCCCTTATGTAAGCAATAACTATATACAAGTTTAGCAGAAGAAATCCGCACTTGGGACGGGCGCCCAGCATCCTCTACGGACTACGAGAAAAAGATTTACCGGTAGGTTTAAAATCTTATTTTCTCTAACGTCCTAGAGGATGCTGGGACTCCGTAAGGACCATGGGGATTATACCAAAGCTCCCAAACGGGCGGGAGAGTGCGGATGACTCTGCAGCACCGATTGAGCAAACAGAAGGTCCTCCTCAGCCAGGGTATCAAACTTATAGAACTTTGCAAAGGTGTTTGACCCCGACCAAGTAGCTGCTCGGCACAACTGTAGTGCCGAGACCCCTCGGGCAGCCGCCCAAGAAGAGCCCACCTTCCTAGTGGAATGGGCCTTAACCGATTTTGGCAAAGGGAAACCTGCCGTAGAATGCGCCTGCTGAATCGTGTTACAGATCCAGCGAGCAATAGTCTGCTTTGAAGCAGGAGCGCCAATCTTGTTGGCCGCATATAGAACAAACAAAGCTTCTGTCTTCCTGACCCTAGCTGTTCTGGCCACATAAATCTTCAAAGCCCTGACCACATCAAGGGACTCGGAATCCTCCAAGTCACACGTAGCCACAGGCACTACAATAGGTTGGTTCATATGAAAAGATGAGACCACCTTAGGAAGGAAGTGAGGACGAGTCCTCAATTCCGCCCTATCCACATGAAAAACTAGATAGGGGCTTTTATGCGACAAAGCCGCCAATTCCGAAACTCGCCTTGCTGAAGCTAAGGCTAGTAACATGACCACCTTCCAAGTGAGGTACTTCAACTCCACCGCGTTGAGTGGTTCAAACCAATGTGAGTTAAGGAAACTTAACACCACGTTAAGGTCCCAAGGCGTCACCGGAGGTACAAAAGGAGGCTGAATATGCAGTACTCCCTTCACAAATGTCTGAACTTCAGGAAGAGAAGCCAATTCCTTTTGAAAGAAAATGGATAAAGCTGAAATTTGAACCTTTATGGACCCTAATTTTAGGCCCAAATTCACTCCTGTTTGAAGGAAGTGAAGGAAACGGCCCAAATGGAATTCCTCCGTAGGAGTATTCCCGGCCTCACACGAAGAAACATATTTTCTCCATATGCGGTGATAATGTTTCGATGTCACGTCCTTCCTAGCCTTAATCAGGGTAGGAATGACCTCCTCCGGAATACCTTTTTCCGCTAGGATCTGGCGTTCAACCGCCATGCCGTCAAACGCAGCCGCGGTCAGTCTTGGAACATACAGGGCCCCTGTTGCAGTAGGTCCTGTCGTAGAAGAAGAGGCAACGGATCTTCTGTGAGCAACTCCTGCAGATCCGGATACCAAGTCCTTCGTGGCCAATCCGGAGCGACGAAGATTGTTCTCACTCCTCTTCGTCTTATTATTCTCAACACCTTGGGTATGAGAGGAAGAGGAGGGAACACATAGAGCGACCTGAACACCCAAGGCGTCACCAGGGCGTCTACCGCCACCGCCTGAGGGTCCCTTGACCTGGCGCAATACCGCTTTAGCTTTTTGTTGAGACGGGACGCCATCATGTCTATTTGGGGCAGTCCCCACCGACCCACGATCTGTGCGAAGACTTCCTGATGAAGTCCCCACTCTCCCGGATGCAGATCGTGTCTGCTGTGGAAGTCCGCTTCCCAGTTGTCCACTCCCGGAATGAACACTGCTGACAGTGCGCTTACATGACCTTCCGCCCAGCGAAGAATCCTGGTGGCTTCTGCCATTGCCACCCTGCTCCTTGTGCCGCCTTGGCGGTTTACATGAGCCACTGCTGTGACATTGTCCGACTGAATCAGAACTGGCTTGTTGCTAAGTAATGCCTCCGCTTGACGTAGGGCGTTGTATATGGCCCTCAACTCCAGGACGTTGATGTGGAGACAAGTCTCTAGACTTGACCAGAGACCTTGGAAATTTCTTCCCAGGGTGACTGCTTCCCAACCTCGGAGGCTTGCGTCCGTGGTTACCAGGATCCAGTCCTGAATGCCGAACCTGCGGCCCTCTAGGAGGTGAGCACTGTGCAGCCACCACAGGAGAGATACCCTGGCTCTGGGAGACAGGGTGAGCCTTTGATGTATTTGTAAATGAGACCCGGACCACTTGTCCAGTAGGTCCCATTGAAAAGTCCTCGCGTGGAACCTGCCGAAGGGGATGGCATCGTAAGATGCCACCATCTTCCCCAGGACACGTGTGCAGTGATGCACTGAAACCTTTTTTGGCTTCAACAGGTTCTTGACCAGAGCCATGAGCTCCTGAGCCTTTTCCATCGGAAGAAAACCCTTTTTCTGGTCTGTGTCCAGAATCAGGCCCAAAAAGGTCAGACGCGTTGTAGGAACCAGCTGTGACTTTTGAATATTGAGAATCCAGCCGTGTTGCTGTAACGTCTTCACAGACAGCGAAACTCTGTCCAGTAACTTCTCTCGAGATCTCGCCTTTATGAGGAGACCGTCCAAGTATGGGATAATTGTGACACCCTTTTAAGCACAGGTTCAGGGATTTTAAATTCAAAATGGGTCTGACCGAACCGTCCGGTTTCGGTACCACAAACAGGGTTGAGTAATACCCCTTTCCCTGTTGCAGAAGGGGAACCTTGACTATCACCTGTTGAAGACACAATTTTTGAATTGCATTTAACACTAACTCCCTCTCTGAAGGAGAAGCTGGCAGAACTGATTTGAAAAACCGGCGAGGAGGCACCTCTTCGAATTCCAGCCTGTATCCCTGAGAAAATCTCTAGTGCCCAGGGATCCACCCGTGAGTGAACCCAGATGTGGCTGAAAATTCGAAGACGTGCCCCCACTTGAGCTGACTCCCCCAGGGAAGCCCCAGCGTCATGCGGTGGATTTTGCAGACGCAGGGGAGGACTTCTGCTCCTGGGAACTAGCTGTGTGCAGCTTCTTCCCCTTGCCCTTACCTCTGGCAAGAAAGGACGATCCCCGTACCTTTTTGCCTTTATTTGAACGAAAGGACTGCATTTGATAATGAGGCGCCTTCTTAGGTTGCAGGGGAACATAAGGCAAAAAATTAGATTTACCTGCTGTAGCAGTAGAGACAAGGTCCGAGAGGCCTTCTCCAAACAACTCTTCCCCCTTGTAAGCCAACGACTCCATATGCCGTTTTGAGTCGGCATCCCCCGTCCACTGCCGGGTACACAAGAGTCGCCTAGCAGAAATAGACATAGCATTTATTCTAGAGCTTAGTAAACAAATGTCTCTTTGAGCATCCCTCATATATAAGGCAGCATCTTTTATATGCCCTAGGGTCATTAAAATGGTATCCTTATCCAGAGTTTCAATCTCCGCTGATAAGGAATCAGTCCATGCTGCGACAGCACTACAAATCCAGGCCGATGCCATAGCCGGCCTAATAATAGTACCAGAATGCGTGTAAATGGACTTCATGGTAACTTCTTGTTTGCGATCAGCAGCATCTTTGAGGGTAGCAGTATCCTGGGATGGCAGTGCCACCTTTTTTGATAAGCGTGTTAACACCTTGTCCACCTTAGGCGAAGATTCCCATCGGATCCTGTCCTTTTGTGGGAAGGGATTTGCCATAAAAATCCTTTTGGGAATTTGCAGTCTCCTGTCTGGAGATTCCCAAGCCTTTTCGCACAATTCGCTTAACTCATATGAGGAAGGAAAGGTGACCTCAGGTTTTTTCTCTTTATACATGTGTACCCTCGTGTCCGGGACAGGGGGTTCCTCAGTGATATACAAAACATCTTTTAATCGCAATAATCATATAACGAATACCATTAGCCACTTTTGGCTGTAATTTTGCATCCTCCTAATCGACACTGGAATCTGAATCCGTGTCGGTATCTGTGTCAGTGATTTGGGATAATGTGCGCTTCTGAGACCCGGAAGGTCCCGGTGCTACTGGGACAGGCATGGTCTGACTACCTGCCTGTTCCCTAGCCTCAGCTTTGTCTAATCTCTTATGTAATAAAATAAGAATTTACTTACCGATAATTCTATTTCTCGTAGTCCGTAGTGGATGCTGGGGACGCCGTAAGGACCATGTGGAATAGCGGCTCCGCAGGAGACTGGGCACAAAAGTAAAAGCTTTAGGACTACCTGGTGTGCACTGGCTCCTCCCCCTATGACCCTCCTCCAAGCCTCAGTTAGGATACTGTGTCCGGACGAGCGTACACAATAAGGAAGGATTTTGAATCCCGGGTAAGACTCATACCAGCCACACCAATCATACCGTACAACCTGTGATCTGAACCCAGTTAACAGCATGATAACAGAGGAGCCTCTGAAAAGATGGCTCACAACAATAATAACCCAATTTTTTGGTAACAATAACTATGTACCAGTATTGCAGACAATCCGCACTTGGGATGGGCGCCCAGCATCCACTACGGACTACGAGAAATAGAATTATCGGTAAGTAAATTCTTATTTTCTCTAACGTCCTAAGTGGATGCTGGGGACTCCGTAAGGACCATGGGGATTATACCAAAGCTCCCAAACGGGCGGGAGAGTGCGGATGACTCTGCAGCACCAAATGAGAGAACTCCAGGTCCTCCTCAGCCAGGGTATCAAATTTGTAGAATTTTACAAAACGTATTTGCTCCTGACCAAGTAGCTGCTCGGCAAAGTTGTAAAGCCGAGACCCCTCGGGCAGCCGACCAAGATGAGCCCACCTTCCTTGTGGAATGGGCTTTTACAGATTTTGGCTGTGGCAGGCCTGCCACAGAATGTGCAAGCTGAATTGTACTACAAATCCAACGAGCAATAGTCTGCTTAGAAGCAGGAGCACCCAGCTTGTTGGGTGCATACAGAATAAACAACGAGTCAGATTTTCTGACTCCAGCCGTCCTGGAAACCTATATTTCCAGGGCTCTGACAACGTCCAGCAACTTGGAGTCCTCCAAGTCCCTAGTAGCCGCAGGCACCACAATAGGTTGATTCAGGTGAAACGCTGAAAACCCCTTAGGGAGAAACTGAGGACAAGTCCTCAATTCCGCCCTGTCCGAATGGAAAATCAGATGAGGGCTTTTACAGGATAAAGCCGCCAATTCTGACACGCACCTGGCCCAGGCCAGGGCCAACAGCATGACCACTTTCCATGTGAGATATTTTAACTCCACATATTTAAGTGGTTCAAACCAATGTGACTTTTGGAACCCAAAAACTACATTTAGATCCCAAGGTGCCACTGGAGGCACAAAAGGAGGCTGTATATACAGTACCCCTTTTACAAACGTCTGAACTTCAGGGACTGAAGCTAGTTCTTTTTGGAAGAAAATTGACAGGGCCGAAATTTGAACCTTAATGGACTTCCATTTCAGGCCCATAGACACTCCTGTTTGCAGGAAATGTAGGAATCGACCTAGTTGAAAATTCCTCCGTCGGGGCCTTACTGGCCTCGCACCACGCAACATATTTTCGCCAAATGCGGTGATAATGTTTTGCGGTTATATCTTTCCTGGCTTTGATCAGGATAGGGATGACTTCATCCGGAATGCCTTTTTCCTTCAGGATCCGGCGTTCAACCGCCCTGCCGTTAAACGCAGCCGCGGTAAGTCTTGGAACAGACAGGGTCCTTGCTGGAGCAGGTCCCTTCTTAGAGGTAGAGGCCACGGATCCTCCGTGAGCATCTCTTGAAGTTCCGGTTACCAAGTCCTTCTTGGCCAATCCGGAGCCACGAATATAGTGCTTACTCCTCTCCATCTTATAATTCTCAGTACCTTGGTTATGAGAGGCAGAGGAGGGAACACATACACTGACTGGTACACCCACTGTGTTACCAGAGCGTCTACAGCTATTGCCTGAGGGTCCCTTGACCTGGCGCAATACTTGTCGAGTTTTATAAACATGTGGAAGACTTCTGGGTGAAGTCCCCACTCTCCCGGGTGGAGGTCGTCCACTCCCGGAATGAATACTGCCGACAGTGCTATCACATGATTTTCCGCCCAGCGAAGAATCCTTGCAGCTTCTGCCATTGCCCTTCTGCTTCTTGTGTCACCCTGTTTGTTTACGTGGGTGACTGCCGTGATGTTGTCCGAATGGATCAACTCCGGGTGACCTTGAAGCAGAGGTCTTGCTGAGCTTAGAGCATTGTAAATGGCCCTTAGCTTCAGGATATTTATGTGAAGTGATGTCTCCAGGCTTGTGAGAATTCAATCGTGCTGCCGCAACACTACCTGAGATAGTGCTACACCGACCTCCAACTGTTCCCTGGATCTTACCCTTATCAGGGAATCGTCCAAGTAAGGGATAACTAAAATTCCCTTCCTTCGAAGGAGTATCATCATTTCGGCCATTACCTTGGTAAAGACCCGGGGTGCCGTGGACCATCCATACGACAGCGTCTGAAACTGATAGTGACAGTTCTGTACCATAAACCTGAGGTACCCTTGGTGAGAAGGGTAAATTTGGACATGAAGGTAAGCATCCTTGATGTCCCGAGACATCATGTAGTCCTCTTCTTCCAGGTTCGCAATCACTGCTCTGAGTGACTCAATCTTGAATTTGAACCTCTGTATGTAAGTGTTCAAAGATTTTAGATTTAGAATCGGTCTCACCGAGCCGTCCGGCTTCGGTACCACAACAGTGTGGAATAATACCCCGTTCCCTGTTGCAGGAGGGGTACCTTGATTATCACCTGCTGGGAATATAGCTTGTGAATGGCTTCCAAAACTGTCTCCCTGTCAGAAGGAGACATCCGTAAAGCCGACTTTAGGAAACGGCGAGGGGGAGACGTCTCGAATTCCAATTTGTACCCCTGAGATATCACCTGAAGGATCCAGGGGTCTACTTGCGAGTGAGCCCACTGCGCGCTGAAATTCATTGAGAC
Organism: Pseudophryne corroboree; assembly: GCF_028390025.1. Taxonomy (NCBI): domain Eukaryota; kingdom Metazoa; phylum Chordata; class Amphibia; order Anura; family Myobatrachidae; genus Pseudophryne; species Pseudophryne corroboree. The sequence continues at coordinate 811,519,654 of NC_086445.1, forward strand.
GGGCCCCCACCGTGCCTGATTCTGCTTGTAAAGCCCCAGCGTCATACTGAGGGCTTGGCAGAGGCGGGAGAGGGTTTCTGTTCCTGGGAACTGGCTGATTTCTGCAGCCTTTTTCCTCTCCCTCTGTCACGGGGCAGAAATGAGGAACCTTTTGCCCGCTTGCCCACGAAAAGACTGCGCCTGATAATACGGCGTCTTCTCATGTTGAGAGGCGACCTGGGGTACAAACGTGGATTTCCCAGCTGTTGCCGTGGCCACCAGGTCTGAAAGACCGACCCCAAATAACTCCTCCCCTTAATAAGGCAATACTTCCAAATGCCGTTTGGAATCCGCATCACCTGACCACTGTCGTGTCCATAACCCTCTACTGGTAGAAATGGACAACGCACTTAGACTTGATGCCAGTCGGCAAATATTCCGCTGTGCATCACGCATATATAGAAATGTATCTTTTAAATGCTCTATAGGCAATAATATACTGTCCCTATCTAGGGTATCAATATTTTCAGTCAGGGAATCCGACCACGCCAACCCAGCACTGCACATCCAGGCTGAGGCGATTGCTGGTCGCAGTATAACACCAGTATGTGTGTAAATACCTTTTAGGATGCCCTCCTGCTTTCTATCAGCAGGATCCTTAAGGGCAGCCATCTCAGGAGAGGGTAGAGCCCTTGTTCTTACAAGCGTGTGAGCGCTTTATCCACCCTAGGGGGTGTTTCCCAACGCACCCTAACCTCTGGCGGGAAAGGATATAATGCCAATAACATTTTAGAAATTATCAGTTGTTATCGGGGGAAAACCACGCATCATCACACACCTCATTTAATTTCTCAGATTCAGGAAAACTACAGGTAGTTTTTCCTCACCGTACATAATACCCCTTTTTGGTGGTACTCGTATTATCAGAAATGTGTAAAACATTTTTCATTGCCTCAATCATGTAACGTGTGGCCCTACTGGAAGTCACATTTGTCTCTTCACCGTCGACACTGGAGTCAGTATCCGTGTCGGCGTCTATATCTGCCATCTGAGGTAACGGGCGCTTTAGAGCCCCTGACGGCCTATGAGACGTCTGGACAGGCACAAGCTGAGTAGCCGGCTGTCTCATGTCAACCACTGTCTTTTATACAGAGCTGACACTGTTACGTAATTCCTTCCAACAGTTCATCCACTCAGGTGTCGACCCCCTAGGGGGTGACATCACTATTACAGGCAATCTGCTCCGTCTCCACATCATTTTTCTCCTTATACATGTCGACACAAACGTACAGACATACAGCACACACACAGGGAATGCTCTGATAGAGGACAGGACCCCACTAGCCCTTTGGGGAGACAGAGGGAGAGTTTGCCAGCACACACCAGAGCGCTATATATATATACAGGGATAACCTTATATAAGTGTTTTTCCCCTTATAGCTGCTGTATCTTTAATACTGCGCGTAATTAGTGCCCCCCCTCTCTTTTTTAACCCTTTCTGTAGTGTAGTGACTGCAGGGGAGAGCCAGGGAGCTTCCCTCCAACGGAGCTGTGAGTGAAAATGGCGCCAGTGTGCTGAGGAGATAAGGCCGCCGATAAGGGGGCGGAGCCTATCTCCCGTTTTTCTATGTATTTTGGCAGGGGTTAAATTCATCCATATAGCCCAGGAGCTATATGTGATGCATTTTTTGCCATCCAAGGTGTTTTATTGCGTCTCAGGGCGCCCCCCCCCAGCGCCCTGCACCCTCAGTGACCGGAGTGTGAAGTGTGCTGAGAGCAATGGCGCACAGCTGCAGTGCTGTGCGCTACCTTGATGAAGACAGGAACGTCTTCTGCCGCCGATTTTCCGGACCTCTTCTGTCTTCTGGCTCTGTAAGGGGGCCGGCGGCGCGGCTCTGGGACCCATCCATGGCTGGGCCTGTGATCGTCCCTCTGGAGCTAATGTCCAGTAGCCTAAGAAGCCCAATCCACTCTGCACGCAGGTGAGTTCGCTTCTTCTCCCCTTAGTCCCTCGATGCAGTGAGCCTGTTGCCAGCAGGTCTCACTGAAAATAAAAAACCTAAAACTAAACTTTTCACTAAGCAGCTCAGGAGAGCCACCTAGTGTGCACCCTTCTCGTTCGGGCACAAAAATCTAACTGAGGCTTGGAGGAGGGTCATAGGGGGAGGAGCCAGTGCACACCAGGAAGTCCTAAAGCTTTTACTTTTGTGCCCAGTCTCCTGCGGAGCCGCTATTCCCCATGGTCCTTACGGAGTCCCCAGCATCCACTTAGGACGTTAGAGAAATTTACATTAGCACTCAAGACATTCCACATATCCATCCAGTCCGGTGTCGGCGCTGCCGACGGCGACCTGACATTCATGCACTCCCCCTCCTCCTTAGGTGAGCCTTCAGCGTCAAACATGTCGACACACACGTACCGACACACTCCACACACACAGGGAATCTCTTTTCTGAAGACCGGTTCCCCCTAGGCCCTTTGGAGAGACAGAGAGAGAGTATGCCAGCACACACCCCAGCGCTATAATCCAGGAAAAAAAACACAGTATGTTCCTTCCAATAGCGCTAAAACACTTGTATACCGCCAATTATGTGCCCCTCCCCCCCCTCTTGAAAACACACTGTCACTGTCTGTAAGCAGGGGAGAGTCCGGGGAGCTTCCTCTCAGCGCTGTGCTGTGGAGAGAAATGGCGCTGGTGAGTGCTGAGGGAGAAGCCCCGCACCCTCGGCGGCGGGCTTCTGTCCCGCTCAAAATATGTAAAACATGACGGGGGCTCTTTTATATACATGTACAGTGCCCAACTTTACATGTGCATATCTCTTTTTGCCATAGGAGAGGTTTATAATGCTGCCCAGGGCGCCCCCCCTGCGCCCTGCACCCTTACAGTGACCGGAGTGTGTGAGGTGTATGGGAGCAATGGCGCACAGCTGCAGTGCTGTGTGTTACCTCAGTGAAGCTCACGAAGTCTTCTGCCGCCTTTGAAGCCTTCCTACTTCTCATACTCACCCGGCTTCTTTCTTCTGGCTCTGTGAGGAGGACGGCGGCGCAGCTCTGGGACGAACATCCCGGACGAACCTGTGTTCCAATACCTCTGGAGCTAATGGTGTCCAGTAGCCTAAGAAACAAGACCTTGCAACTCAGAGAAGTAGGGTTGCTTCTCTCTCCTCAGTCCCTCGATGCAGGGAGTCTGTTGCCAGCAGTGCTCCCTGAAAATAAAAAACCTAACAAATATACTTTCTTAGCAGGAAACTCAGGAGAGCTCCCTGCAGTGCACCCATCTCCTCTAGGCACAGTCTCAAACTGAGGTCTGGAGGAGGGGCATAGAGGGAGGAGCCAGTGCACACCCAGAGTAAAAGTCTTTCTTAAAGTGCCCATGTCTCCTGCGGAGCCCGTCTATTTCCCACGGTCCTTACGGAGTCCCAGCATCCTCTAGGACGTTAGAGAAATGAGAATTAGAATCTGATTGGTTGCTATGGGCAACATCCCATTTTAAATAGAACTCCCATCTTAGTAAATTTGCCCCCAAGTCTAATCAAGCAAGCAAAAACTACTGGGAATCTCTGGTCTGCAATAAGCTTACCAGAGTAAAATATCACAAAATTTGAATGGAGTTTGCAATTAAAGTAGTAAATTACTAAAGGCTATCATTGACACAATCTGTGGCAACACAGGCAGATATTCTGCACTTTTTGAGATTGTAACAAATTGAATGGGCCCCTTAGTGGCCGGGTGCATTATGTTTCTGCAAACATCACAGCACTGCCAATTACAGTAATGAAAACACTGCTAAGTTTGCAGCTAACTAAATTTTCCCCTTAGAATGGCTGGTGTGTCTGGCCACCTCTGTGTTTTTGTTGAATAATAATAATAATAATAATAATAATAATAATAATAATAATATATACAGTATATATATATATATATATATATATATATATATATATATACACACACAGTATATATATATATATATATATATATATATATATATATATATATATATATATATATATATATATATATACACACATACACACACACACACACACACACACACACACACACACACACACACACACACACACAGTAAGATGAGAAATGATCAGCATTCGACATGGTTCCAGCACCATCTTCATGGCTCAATGCATGCATACACTATAGTAAGTGAATGTAGGCATTTAGCAAATGGAACAGTGTGGTTTAGTGTTCGACTCATATCACGTCAATACATGACTGGTAGTGTTCGTTTTGCGGAATGTGATTGCCAATTACATGAAATTATTATGACCGTGAGAAATTGTACAAATTCCTTTGCACGCTAAACTACACTGTAAGCAGTATTAAAGGTTGGGAAGCGGAAATTGCTGTTCTTGGATAATGGTGTGGAGAGGAGGAGCTATCTGAAAGTAGAAGACATTTGTACTTAAGTGAGGTGCTGTAGAGCGACATTTGACAGTTTGGAGGATTAAACCAGTATGGCAAAGTAGCAAATCCTAGTGATGGAGTGACGGCTGTGCAAGTACAGACAGTTCTTTAGAGCCATGAACATAAATAATTTAGTGTAGTGTTGTGCAGCAGTTTGTCAGTAAAGGAAGAACAGTGCAAAGGAGGGTGCATTTTGTTAGTACATCTACAAAACTAACTGGTAGACTGTGACAACACAAAAAGCTGTGCCAATCAATGCAGTAGGCACGTATTGTTAAGTATTCCCCTCCACTAACAGTCCACCCTCATCTGTGGCTCCTCTGTGATGGTAGCAGGCGGTGTGCCCCGTCTACCAGCTGGAGACTGAAGCAAAGCATGCAACTGCTTTTATTGTTGCAGAACGGGAAGTGGTGAAGATACCGCCGCACAGGATCCCGGCAATCACAATGCCGACGCCGGGATCCCGAACAGCGATACAAGGGCAGCGCCGGAATGCCGTTGCCACAGGCTTTTCTACCTCTATGGGTGTCCACGACACCCATAGAGGGAGCATATAACCTGTGGCAAGCGCATCAGGGCCGCAAGGGACTTACTAGCACTCGCCACACTGCCAGCATCCTGGTGGCCGGGATGCCGCTGTCGGTATACTGACAGCCGGCATCCCAGCCATCGGTATTACATACGGATTCCTTGCAGAGCACCCTCAGAGGAGTCCTGTAGCAGCACAACTTTGAAAACCATGCTAAAGATGGAAAGGACGGTTACTAGATAAAGGTTTCTCCAGCAAGGACTCTCACTGAAGCTCTGCACAGACTAGGTGCATGACACATTTTAAGAATAGGAGAGCTAAAATTACTGAACATTTTGGTATTAAGTTTGGCCTTTCCCAATGGCCGACACATTTGTACTTAATGTTCCATGGGGGCCATCTTTCACCTCATCACAGATACATTGCAGGCCTCTCCAAAAATGTCAAATGTGTTGGGGATTTATAGTGGATTAGTATCGCTGATGTTGGGCCTGTCCTTTCATACGTCACTTCTGGCTCTGGGTGAAAACATCTGTGTCGGATCAATTAGTTCACTACCGGGACAAAATGTTCTTTGTGATGAGAATATATTGGTTGGAATTATCCCTTCAAAAGGAAGAATGTTGTTAAAATGAATGTTCTACCGAGACTGCTGTATGTTTTCCAGGTGCTCCTGGTTGATGTCCCTTTCATGGCCCCCCTACCTGTCCAAAGCCAATTCTCTGAATTAAATTTGGCAGACAAGGGTCCAAGTGTGTGACTTTGCACTTTGTACAAACCTACCAGGGAGGAAGGCCTCGGAATTCCCAATCTTCAGTTCTACTCCTATTCTACTAGTCTCACTCAGTTACCGCCCCTGCTGCACTCTGTAGCAGAAACACAGAGTTCCAGCAAGTCCCTACAGTATGTTTTTACTCAGAATCTGGGAAAGGCAGACCCAAAAATACATCATCAACTCTGAGCCTCCAGCCCTGGTGTCACTATGGGATAACATAGCATTTCCCACTGGCTACAGATGTGCCCTCATACACTGCTGCATCGCACAAAAACACCCTTTTCAGCTTGCCAGGTCCTTTCCACTTAAAAAGGCATCTTAGTCAAAAACAAATGCGACAAACTGCTTCACAAAATTGAACTAATTTGATATGCGACACTTGAATATCTGTATAACTTATTTAGAGCATACACACGCACCAATGTGACCGAAATATCGTTCCGATCTGGAACGATATATAGGCCCATATAGCTCTAAGGTTCAATACGAAATACCAGCAGTTGGGATCCCAATGGTCAGAATCCCGAAACATACTGGTAAGTATTTTTTACTATACCCCTAAACCAGGGATGGGGAACCTTCGGCCCTCCAGCTGTTGTTGAACTACACATCCCAGCATGCCCTGCATCAGTTTTAGCATGGCCAAACAGCAAACCTGTAGCAAAGCATGCTGGTATGTGTAGTTTAACAACAGCTGGATGGCCGAAGGTTCCCCATCCCTTCCCTAAACTCACCCTTCCTGCAGCCTAACTCTAACCTCCCCCTAGCGCCTAACCATTGTACTTACCTCCAAGATCAGTCAGGATTCTGACAGTTGGATCCCATCCCTAGCTGTAGTGTTACAGTGCATTTTAAAAGGAGCTATTTCACTGAAGTCTTTGGAGGATGCAGCATTATACATTAGCAGGGAATACAGAACCTCCACAACATATTAATAAATACAAATATAGTACAGAACAGGTCCTTCACTGACCGAGCTCATAAAGTGAAACCTTGCTTGCAAATGTGGTAATGTTCCTACTAAGCAAAGGGTCCTTATTTTTCTTTTCGGATGTCATGAAGAGTAAAATTTACAGAAGTTAAACATATTTGTCAATACACTAAGACCCAATGGTGTGACCTATCTAGGTTGATCAACAGCCCAGTGATGTAAATCTGCGGCTGTACATCATGCAACTTCCTCATGTATTTCAAGGAATACAAAAAATATTAATATATAAGCCCCTAATGTTTGCCCCTACTGCATATGAAAAACACAATGAAAGTGCCTCAGATCGAAAAATATTTCAAAGAATATTGGAAGTGTATTACAATTACCCACAAATAAGTTTATAAATAAAGCATTAATTGTAGGACTATAGTGCCCTATAAATACATGTGGCTACTTGGCATCGTTGTATCTGTCCGATCAAAGCTTCAAATAAACCAGTCTCCTGCTTACTTTTTGTTTTTTTCACTAAGGAAGCCATCCACGTCTATGTGAACAAGTTTCAAGAAACAGGGCACTTCAGTAATGCTGCAAGGTAACATATAAAGCAACAGCAAACCCATACTGATGTAAGTGTATTGGAAGCAAACAGGAATTTGCCAGGCAGGGGCAGCATATGTGCCTTAAATAAATCACTCATTAACCTATTAAAACACATAATATGACAAAAAAAAAAATAAAAAAATATTTTTTATACAATATATATATATATATATATATATATATATATATATATATATATATATATATATTTATATATATATAAAATTTTAAGAAGGTTTTTCATTTTAGATTGCCTTCTGTATCATTTTGACTTGGTGCCAACTCAAAAGACACTGAACCAGTGTAACAGATCTGGGAATAGCCAAATATCGGAGTAATTTATTAGCCAGAAGAAAATGCCTACTGTATTAAAAGCATACAGAAAATAAAAACAACTTACTTTTGAATTTAATAAAGTGTTGGGTGTTGATTCAGGTAATGAAGGATTTTTAGCCACTCTGGAACAGAAAGGCTCATACATATGATATAAGGAACGAATGACACAAGCTCGTAAAGCGCGCAGCCTGTAGATATACGCTGGAAGTAAAGTAACAGGAAGGTAGCAGCTTTTATGGTAGTGTCTGCAAAACAATCATTGAAATATCACAATATTGAAAGTACTGTACATAACACATCAAATACATATTGGTAAGTTGTCTATGAGGCAGATTCAATTACCTGCGGTGTTTACCAAGCGGGTAAAGCCCTGAGATTAACATGCAGAGCTATTAAATTATTCTGTATTTTCCCTGCGCAGTAAACCAGCAGGTAACGCGCGTTTACCCACAGGTGCCACGTTAGATACAGGAATCTATGGGTATCTCCGTGCATTAAGACCCAGTGTGCATTTAATGCAGAATGTGTAAGAGTATATATATATATGCTAATTAGGAGCTGACATGTAAGAATGTAAAAATGTTTTATTAGATGGATAGCATTAATTAAGCACGTAAAAACAATATTATAGTGCAATATAATAAAATATAAAACAGAAACACCTTGAACTTAAAATTGTATAGTGTCCTCCGGTTTTAATGAGGAAGCAGATCAAATTGAATGTCCATATGCGGATCCACAATCAGGTAAGCAATTGAACAACAGATGTTAATAGACGGAGACCGTAATAGGAAGTCTGAGTGTGGCAACAAACAAAACTGCTGTATGAATAAATACCTCTCCGTGGGCTGGTCCCGACCGAGCGTCCTCGGTCGTATGTTCCTGCAGTGCCCAGCGCTGAATAATGCAGCAGAAGGAGAGAGTGTGTGTTTATCCCTGAATGGATGGAAGCAGTTGATCAGCAGCGTGCTGACGGAGGTCACCGGCGGCAGTTAGCAAGGCCATGACCGGAGCCGAGGTCTCTCTGTAACACCCAGAGGATGGAAATCACCGGCAGCAGGTGGATAAGCCGGGACGGGAATCCGAGTGTGACCAACTCAGCAAGCAGATGGAAATTACCGGCGGTGGAGGAGGAAGCCGGGGCGAAGGCCGAGTTGTCACAGGCTATGGACTTCTGCTGCATTATTCAGCGCTGGGCACTGCAGGAACATACGACCGAGGACGCTCGGTCGGGACCAGCCCACAGAGAGGTATTTATTCATACAGCAGTTTTGTTTGTTGCCACACTCAGACTTCCTATTACGGTCTCCGTCTATTAACATCTGTTGTTCAACTGCTTACCCGATTGTGGATCCGCATATGGACATTCAATTTGATTTGCTTCCTCATTAAAACCGGAGGACACTATACAATTTTAAGTTCAAGGTGTTTCTGTTTTATATTTTATTATATTGCACTATAATATTGTTTTTACGTGCTTAATTAATGCTATCCATCTAATAAAACATTTTTACATGTCAGCTCCTAATTAGCATATATATACTCTTACACATTGCGCAGCCACTCTCCCTTTTTTTTAACCCATTTCTCGTCCTTGAACACACACACAGTGTTCTGTGGCAGCGCATGTGGCAGAGCAACTATTAAATTATACAACCATTGGGTACTGTTTTCCTAGGCGCTTTGTGGCAATATTTTGTTTGTGTTTCTTGCATTTAATGCAGATTTAAGAGTTAAATGTACCCTTTGGGGCTTAACATGCAAGGATGTGGCACATAACTGAATAGGTACGGGCTTACTCCGCAGCTAATTAAATCTCCCCCTATATCTGCAATGGCTGATGTACTGCTGCATAAAAACTTGGAAAAGTAGAGTATAAGGGTGTGTACACAGGGTGAGATCCTTGCTATGGCCGATTTTCACTTGCGATTTCCCTTGAGCTCAGATAGCACAGATTTTGACTAACTTTTCTTGAGATATGGACTATGTGTGCTTACGATTTTGGCTTATGTGAGATGTCATTGACATGTGAGATGAACTATATAGTACAGCGATCTAGCAAGAATTGACTTGCCTGCACAGTATCTTTTCTTGCGATGCCGACCTGGCGGGACCGCGCATCGGGATCGCAAGGTGACTTTCTTTTCTTATATATATAGTCAAAATCGAAAGAAAATATCTCACTGTGTGTATACACCCTAAGGCAGGCTATAAACAACTATTAGTAAAGTTTTCCAAGATGGAGTTGTTACTCTTTTTTGGTATCTCTAACTACATTTTTTTTATTTTTATTGTGAGTATGCTGATATAAAAAGCATGTTAAGTACCTTTTGGGCCATTTTTCTTAGCTGTCCTCTTATAAAAGTTTATCTACTTTTACATTTTTGGAGGGCAACCAAGTACGGTCCATTGCTATCGGCATGTTACATGTAGGAAAGGGAGTAGGACTGTACATTGAAACCAGAGCTCAGAGGGTTGATCAAAATATCTGCTCACTACGTCACAAGTCATGTGACTGATGCTGCAATAGTAGTAAAATTACACTGTGGAGCTCAGTATAACAAAAAATTTATCAGAGCCTGAAAACATGATTTTTCTTGCAGTCAGAGTGATGAAGAAAAAACACCATTATTCCATGCGATTGCTGTTTGAAGAAGAGTGTCACTTCACTAAATATGAACTAAAATACCTTCAAAATTGATTCAAAACTTTAGAATAGTCATTTGGAAATAAACACAAAACGTGGAATGCATTTGACATTTCAAGACTGTGGGTTACGTTAGTGAGAGATGTAAGTGACGAGCAATAGATGCAGTGGATGTGCCCCAGATAGTCTATGTACAGTACGTGTAAGGGCTAAACTTCACAAGTTTGAGGCAGGTTTTTTTATGGGACAATCCGTTAGTTGTGAGATTCGGGGACCAAAAATGCCACAATGAAACAATGCAATTAAGCTAAAGCAAATAATTCAAGGTAGCACAGCATTTTGTAAGCAATTTACCTCATGAGATAAAATTGCAGAGAATATCAATGATCTACAGTATGTACCGTAACTTAACGTTAACAGGAAAACATGTAGGTGAAACACAGGAACAATGGACGTATGTACAATAAATTCTGTTCAAAAATACAAATGTGAACAATCCACTGGCCCATTAAATCCGTTACTACGAGGTGTGGCTATTAAAGAAACAGCCCAATGCTATAATTTACGTTTACATATACTAAGTACATTTTAACTCCGTCCCCCTCCTATGTACTCATGTTCTGCATCCCCACACAGCTGAGCTCTTCTTTCCCATTGGTCAAAGTTGTGCTGTAACACATTAACTGTCAGCTGTCTCAAAAGCTCTGCCATTTTCTTCTTTACCTCAGTAAATGATGCTAAATGGGTTCCATTGATTCGGGTTAAAAAGGCACTCAGCGCGGCAGAAAAAAAAAAAAAAAAAAAAAGACACCTTCATGAACTGAAGGCACGTGCCGCCGAAAAGGGGTACGGCCTTGCTGGCCAACCCATTTTGGCACTCCGGGGGGCATGCCAAGAATCCCCAGAAATATTGGGCTGCCCTAGGAGACATTGTTGATTTGCAGTCTCCTACATTGTGACAGGAGCAGAGTGCTGCACGTAATGTTATACTGCAGCACAGCACCCAGCTCCTGTCACTTGGTGGAGTCGGTATTTTGGGGACAGTCGAGTTCAGCACGAACCCGCTTTGTGGTGCAACTGCCTTAAGTACAGATTTGACTTTGGGGAACAGAAAGAAGTCACACGGAGCAAGGCCTGGAGAGTACGGAGTGGGTTCTAGCACTCCAATCTGTTTCTCAGCAAAAAACTGCTTCAGAGAGCTGTGTGGGCTGGGGTGTTGTCTTGATGGAGGATAAGACAATTTTTACACAACTCTGGCCTCTTTTTTTCCTATTTTTTCCCCTCAAAGTTTCTAGAACATTTTTGTAGTAATGTTGATTCACTCTGGCACCTTCTGGAAACCAGTCTGGCAAAATAACACCCTTGGGGGGAATTCAAGTGGGCACAAGGTTTAGAGATTTAAAAAAACCTTGCATATCTAGCACCCAATTTTGGATTACTGTATATATGCGCTTCACATACCTGCGGTATCCAATTAAAAAAAAAAATAAAAAAAAAAGAAAGAAAGAAAGAAAATACCCCTCTGGTGGTTTCCGTGGCTCACAGTGGTCTCCCCTCGATCTTTACACTGAGGAGGCGCAAGGGCTGCTGGGATATGTAGTTCTCCCAGCAACCAGCTCCAGGGAGGATGGGGGGGAATACACTGAAAGGGGATTGGGGGGGGTCACTCGCCCACACTATCACACACATAAAACACACTACATACCACTGCTGCAGAAGACACTGCTTCAGAAGGGGAGTAATTACAGACTAATTAAGCTAATTGGAAACTTCCAATTACTTAATTAGTCCTAAGGGGAGTGCAACCAGGGCGCTACAGCAAGTCCCTGTGATTTTTCCAAAAATATTCTTTATGGTAGAATTACAGTTGATAACTCTATTTCTCCTAAGTCCATAGGATAACATTGGGATATGAGGTAGCAACAGCGGATTGGCACCAAATGATCAAAGCTTCCGGCCTCCCAGAATGCAACGGGCCAATCCCTATATCCCTGCCTCCTTGCTCAGGCAATTTGGTTGTTTTCCAAAACTAAAGGCAGGAGCATCATAGAGTGCCCTAATCAGGCGAGAAGAAGAACACATGCACACCCTTCCGTACAAGAAGGAAGAAGTTAGTGAGTGAAAGGATCCTCAAATCAGATGCGTCAGGGTGGGATCCCTGTGGATCCTGTGGGCTTAGGAGAAATAGAGGTATCAACGGTAAGTCTACCATAACAAATATTTCTCCTGCAGGGTCCACAGGTTATCCACAGAATAACACTGGGATGTCCCAAAGCAATTTAGTGGTGGGGAAGCTCCTGATTGGCCAGGAGAATCCTTCGCCCGAATTCAGCGTCCTGAGAGGTAAAGGTATCAAAGGCATAATGTTTAATGAATGTGTTAATGGAAGACCATGTGGCTGCCTTACCTATCTGTTCTGCTGAAGCACCACCTTGTGCTGCCCATGACGGACCTACCTTATGAGTAGAGTGAGCAGAGACATTAGCCAGAACAGGGAGATCAGCTTGAGAATATGCTTCTGAAATAGTAATTCGAATCCACCTCGCCAGTGTCTGCTCGTCAGCAGGCAATCCTCGCTTGTGAAATCCGTAGAGAATGGAGAGTCTGTTTTTCTGATGGCACTGGTACGATCCACGTAGACCCTTAAAGCACGGACTACGTCCAATGATGCATCTCCCGCAGAAAGGTCTGGCCCTTGGAAGGCCAGGACTACAATTTCTTTGTTAAGGTGGAATTTAGATACCACCTTAGGAAGATATCCAGATAGAGCGGTTCTCAGAACCAAATCTGGGTAACAAAATCAGAAAAGGAGGGCGACATAACAATGACCCTAAATCTGAAACTCTTCTAGCTGAAACAATAGCCAGTAGAAAGAGAACTTTAGCTGTCACTATTTAAGATCCACTCGTTTTAGTGGTTCAAATGGGGCAACCTGAAGGACTTTTAGAACTAAACTTAAGTCCCAAGGCACTGTAGTAGGAACAAAAGGAGGTTGAATGTGCAGCATTCCCTGGTAAAAAGTGTGCACATCCTATAAGTTAGCAAGTTTTTTTTGCAACCACACAGTCAATGCGGACACTTACAATCTCAAGGAAGCCACCCTAAGACCTTAGTCCATTCCTGCCTGAAGGAATGCTAGGACTCTGGAAACTCTGAAAGACCTAGGATCAAATTTCCAGTCACTGCACCACTGAATATAGGTTTGCAATAGTCAGTGATAAATGCGAGCTAAGGAAGGTTTCCTTGCTCTGAGCATTGTTTGAATTACCTGTTTTGAGAATCTCTTGCTTTCAGGATGGAAGTCTCAAGAGCCACGCCGTCAAAGACAGTCGATCCAGGTGCTTAGGATAGCAAGGACCCTAAGACAGTAGATCTGGACGTTGAAGGAGTAGGAATGGAACATTCATCGACAGCCTCTGCCGATCTGTGTACCAATGTCTTCTGGGCCAAGCCAGAGCTATTAGTATCACGGCACCCCTTCCTTGTTTTGCCTTTCGCATCACCCTGGGTAACAAGGCATTTGGTGGAAACCCATAGGCCATACAAAAGTCCCATCTCACTGACAGGGCATCCACAAAGATCGTTTAGGGATACTTTGTTCTTGACCCACATGCGGGAACTTTGTTGTTCTGACGGGACGCCATGAGATCCATCTCCGGTAACCACTTGTCTACCAAAATTTGGAAGACCTAGGTGTGTAAAGCCCATTTGTTTGCATGAATGGCGTGTCAACTGGGAAAATCTGCTTCCCAGTTTAGGACTCCCGGAAAGAACACTGCGGACAAGGCTCTATGATGAAGTTCTGCCCACTTTAATGTGCGACTTACCCCTTTCATTGCGAGTTCCTCCCTGATGGTTGAGGTACGCTACTGCCGTTGCATTGTCCGAGTGAATTTGGACTGGTTTCCCCCTGAAGGATGTCCTTTGCCTGAATAACACATATATATATATATATTCCGAAGTTCCAGTATATTTATTGGCATGCAACTTTCTTCCTTGGTCCACTGCCCCTGGCACCGCTCCCCAGCCCTGAAGGCTGTCATCCATTGTCAGAATTTCCCAATCTGATATACAAAAGGGTCTCCCTTTGTCCAGATGGGATGTCTGTAGCCACCAGGCTAATGACCTCCTTACTTCCAGAGGAAGCACCATAGTCTGCGTTTTTATTGTCGGATCAAAACCATTCCATTTGGAAAGTATCAGACATTGCAGAGGCCTCGAGTGCAACGGAGCATACTCTACTATGTCAAATGTCGATACCATCAACCACATCGCTGCGTGAATGGATACCTTTTGACTGTGTAGCAGCTCCTGAATCCTTGACTAAATTTGGATATTTTGTTCAGAGGTAAAATTACTCTCTGAAGACTCGAATCCAACAAAGCCCCCAAGTGAGTCATCTGTTGTGATGGAACCAGGGATAACTTTGCCCAATTTATGAGCCGACAGTGTCTCTGCAAACAAGCTATTGTCTGTCGCAGATGACACTGAAGCAATTCCTGAGATTTTGCCATGATTAATAAATAGTCGAGGTATGGAAAAAAAAAACCTTATCCCCTGCTGACAGAGATAAGATACCATTACCACCATCATTTTGGTGAACACTCTGGGAGCTATGGCCAGTCCAAATGGTAGGGCCTGAAACTGAAAATGGTGCTGGAGTATAGCAAACCCGAGATAGTGCTGATGGGACAGTGCTATAGGAACATGAAGGTAGGCGTCCTGGATATCCACGGATACCATAAAAATCTTCCGGCTCCATGGCCAAAATAATGTAACGTAAAGTCTCCATATGACACCGAGGCACCCAAATGTACTTGTTCAGCACTTTTAGATTGAGTATGGGCCGGAACGACCCATTTGGCTTCTGGACTAGAAACAGGTTGGAATAAATACCTTGTCCTCGTTGTGCAGGAGGAACTGGAATTATCACTCCTGACTGAAGCAAATTCTGAACTGCCTCTTGCCAAGACCTAGCCTTCGTTTCCACTGAAGACGGGCTGGTACAAAAAAAGCTTTGAGGAAGGTGTTTCTTGAAAGCAAACGCATAACAGTGAGATACCGTTTCTTGCACCCAGGCATCTGTGGTAGACTGCTGCCAGATCTGTGCAAACTGAAGAAGTCGGCCTCCCACCCTGGGGTCCCCCACGTGGAGGCGCGCACCATCAGGCTGATGGCATATCTTCTGATTTGGAAGCCGGCCCCCTGGTAGCCCAATGCTTTTTATTCTTACCAGACTTGTCAGATTGAGACGGTTTGCCATAAGCCTTTCCTTTTGCTTTTCCTTGAGTCCGAAAGAGCCGAAAAGCTGGAAATCTAGGCTTGGATTTGTGTGGGGAAGGAAACTGCACTTTCTTGGAGCCTACTTCTGACTCCAAAATACTTTTTGTTTACCAAAAAGAATATCTCCAGTAAAAGGCATAAACTCTTGAACCTTCTTGGATTCTGAGTCAGCTTTCCATGTACATACACAAACCGCTCTGTGAGCTGCTACTGCTGATGCCCGAGAGGCAATTGTACCCACATCCAAGGCTGCTTGTTCAATAAAAATATCTGCCTGTTTGATACAGTATGTGCAATATGGGATTTTTGCTCTAGATGCCATTGATAGGTCATCCTCCAATTCATCAGCCCAGGCTGCCAATGCTTTTGCTGTCCAGGCTGAAGCCATGGCTGGTCTTATGATTGCCCCAGACAAGGAGAAAATGGTTTTAAGAAAACCATCTATTTTCCTATCCGTGACATCATTTAATGATGTTGAAGGCAGACGTAATGTAGATTTGCGTAATGTAGATTTTCGGATGACATGCGTATCTACTTTGGGAGCAACCTCCCTTTTTAAAACAGTCCCCATCCAGAAGAGGATAATGGGAATTCCATTTCTTTGGAATTCTAAACTTCTTACTGGGTGTAACCCAAGCCTCTTGCATAATTTCTGTCAGCTCTTCTGACCCAGGAAACTCAGTCCTAACTATTTTGGGACTTTTAAACACAGGTGCCTTAGATTTTAACAAAGGCTCTGCTGCCTCCTCAAAGGATAGAACGGCTTTCATAGTCCTAATTAGCTCAGGAATGTCCACTGATCTGAGGCCTTTGTCCTCGTCTCTGTATGCAGACCCGGAGTGCGATGGGTCCTCATCCTCTGACGAGTCCTCATCTGAAAAATGTGTAAATTGTGAAGATGTTGTTTCATGTCTATGTGATTTACTTACCACCGGCCTTTCAGCCTGTTTCTGTTGAGAGGCTGCCGATCCCTGTACTGGATGTGATAGCCACCAGGTGGAATGTTGCATGTAAGGGTTAATAGGGTAACCTCTCTCTGGTATAGGAGCTGGCATTATCCGCTCAGCTATACTGGATAATGTCTGTGCAAAAGTAGCCCATGTGGGTTCAACTTGAACCTGTGCCTGCCTCGGATTATTCAAGAGGCTTTGGTGAAAGCTAAAACATTTTGCACATAATCCATTCTGAACCAGATGCGGAGAGGTTTACTCAGCTTTGCAAGACAAACATGAGTGTTGGTGCTGCTGTGGAGTGTATGCTCCTCACCCTTACCTCTCAGACATGATAAATAAATCACACACCTTTACAGTGTTAACTACACAAATTGTAACTGCAATCACTTTAAAATTTGTTAAAGTGACATACAATCTGATACCTCCCTGCTTTGCACCAGTACGGAGGATCGGAATACACAGAAAACTGACCGAAAATAATAAATTCAGCAAACACACTAGCAATCAGTCACAGGTTATACATTAGTACAGGCCTGGCCAACCTGTGGCTCTCCAGCAGTTGTGAAACTACAAATCCCAGAATGCTTTGCCATTTTATTAGGGAATGCTAAGACTGTGGCAGGGCATGCTGGGACTTGTAGTTTCACAATAGCTAGAGAGCCACAGGTTGGCCAGGCCTGCATTAGTATAATAAACAATATGAGCACATAATCAACTACAGATACATTTCAAGTATGTAGGAGAAACATATTACTGCATTACCTTATATAGGAGTTTAGACGTATTCAGTCACCCAGTGAAAGAAAACAGCAGCAATAGTTTACAGACTCCTATGCATCAAGCACTTATCTAACTATTCGTACCAAAGGTAGATAGTGCTGTATTACACTGTGCTCGGGAGAGTGGGATACAGGGACACTTTGCCCCGTTTCCAGGATCGATCAATACGTTAGTGAACGCTGAGTGGATCCAGATGGTATTAGTGTACACAATCGCCCCATGAACCTACAGTGAACACAGATGCCCAAGTGAACACCAACACACCAGTCATACAGCTGCCTATGCTGCGACTGGGTCCTTTTAGATACACAGCGTCTCATACGGAAGAGGGAACTTAGTTCATGGCAGAAAACTGGTTATGAACCGGGGGGAGGGGCGACCAAGGGAGCGTCTTATTCCCCACTGCTGACATCAACCCTAGGGATTGCGGCATCATACTACCCCCGGACCCTATGATCACATGCCGCACCAACAAAAAAACTAATTGCCTGAGCCAGGGCTATAGAGACATGCCCGTTGCACTCTGGGAGGCCAAAAGCTTTGATCGTTTGGAGCCAATCCGTTGTCGCTACCTCATATCCCAATGTTATCCTGTGGATAACCTGTGGACCCTGCAGGAGAAATGAATGATTTTAGGAAAAATCAGACTGGTGCTAGGGGTGCTTAAAAGAAAACAAAAACAGTGTATTCTATAGAAATTAGAGAGTCTCATTTTCAGTCCTGCAATTGCATAGCAAAACACTGCAGCTGCGGGTTTTAAATTTCCTGCCAGCAATTGAATTCCTCCCATATCAAAGCAAACAACGCGGCTTTGAATTTGGATTTGCTGGCGTTTTTGTCTCAGGATTATATTGGAAGTTCCACACTTCATCACAGGTAGTTTTTCTAAAAAATATGAATCTTCTTAAATTTCTTCCAAAATGTCAGTGCAAAGCCGCTTTCAATTTTCTTTCTGATCGGAAGTGAGAAGCCTTGCAACCATCTTAGCACAAACTTTTGCATGTTAATATCTTGCTGCAAGGCTTGCTTAACAGTTTTCTTGGCGCTGTTTACCATTTCTGCCATTTGTATGCTGAGTCAATTGTCAATTTGAACACTTTCCTAAATTTTTTCCCCATTTTTATTTATTTGTTTTAGACGTGCTAGGCCTTCTGGGATATTTATTATCTTCGGCATACGTGCACATGACACATAATTTGCCCAGTGAGCCTCGATTAGCATACGGAAAGATTAGTTGGGCGCTTTGTTCAATTTAACCAAAAATATTAAGTTAACGCGTTGCTTGACTTTTCAATAATTTTTACGACAAACAGGAATAACACAACTTTTTCGTACGCTGTGTTACAGGCAAACTATCTGTGCAAGAGGAATGAAACTTGCAAAACAGTTTTGGGATAGGCCAAGGTCAATGCTAGTAGTGTACTGCAAACATATCTTCTTTTTAATAGCGCTTCAGAACATAAATAAGGGAACATTAGTGAAAATAAAATTTTGAGTTTCAGGGCTTTGACACAAAAGTGTCACAGGGCAAACTTTCAATGTATGACTTGTTTATTCAGAAAAATAAGAATTGATCTGAATACTTTTGAAAGTATAGAAATATAAGTAAAACAGTTGTCAACCCCAAACATGTGCGGCCACTAATAAGGTTTTTGTGCAGATCATTTCCTTTACCACTTTATCAGGATACAAGTGTAGGTCATTAATATTCTACACTACATGTCACACCTTTTGTACAATCTCATCCAAAAGACAGCAGTGCAAGTAACGGTCCAAGTTTTCTTACAAATAAGAGCAAACGTCACAATATCTTCGGGACGGAGGTAGGAGGCGAGCAGAAGCCAGATGTCAATAGGATAATCCTCTCCAGTAATATCTGTGGTGTCATTCTCTGAAACATGAGCATTAATGAATTTAAACAACAATATTTTTAAAATATAGTGACATTAAGGATGACAACAAAACATTTACATAATAATCAAGCTTAGGACATGACTGTTGTGTACAATGGTTTGTCATTACCGTATGATGCATGATGGGATTAGATGCACTGGCTCAGCAACAAACTGACCTAGCAAGAATATTAATAATGGACTATCCCAGTGGTTCTCAAGCTGTGTGCCATGGCACCCTGGGGTGCCTCGGGCACTTGCAGGGGTGCCTTGGATTGGTGGTCCAGAACAAATTCAAATTATTTACGGACAATGTAAATACGCAAACCAGTGCTGGTAGTTGCAAATCATAAATATGTGGACAAACAGAGCAAATCTTGTCCCCACCACATAACTGAGCCTAAGGATGATATATAAACACAATTTATTACTTCATTTAATATTTCTTTCTAAATTTCTCAGTAAGAATCTTTTGTCCTAGGCGTGCCATGAAAAAAATTCTGATACTCTAGGGCGCAGTGATTCCAAAAAGTTTGGGAACCACTGGACTATGCAAAATTTGAATGGTTGTGATTGGTAATTGCACCTTTTGCTTATCGTGAGGCTTGATTCCAGATAACCGCTGGTGGGTGGTAAGAATCCATGAACTGCATTGTGGAGTGGTGTTAAGAGAAAAAGAAAGACTTCCTTACACAACCTAGGCTAGGCAGAGTTGACCGCAAGTCAGCCATAATAACACTTACATTGTATACAGGGGAATAATCACATTATTCTCCATGCACATAGAGTTGTAGGCATGTAAGCGACCGGACCACATCTAGCTACACACTTTGGGGTAAATTTACTAAGATGGGAGTTCTATTTAAGACGGGATATTGCCCATAGCAACCAATCAGATTCTACGTCTCATTTATCTAGCGCCTTCTAGAATATAATACCTGGAATGTTATTGGTTGCTATGGGTAACATCACATCTTAAATAGAACTAGTCTGAATCCTTTTGTGGAGTGCGCACGCGCAGTGGTCGCACTGCACGTGTGCACTCCGGGAGCCCAGTGAGATGCTAAAAGCATCTCAGGGCTGCGATCGCCTCTGTCTGATTGACAGGCAGAGGCGGTCGCTGGGCGAGAGTGCCAATGCCGTTAGAAAGCTGTTGGCGGGGCGCTGTCCGGACAACAGAGGCGTGTCCGGACCGTTGCGGGGTGGGCCGCAGCATGATGTCACACGCAGCCGCTGCAAGTAGCGGCCTGCCAGCGCTCAGGAGCTGCGCATTCAGGGAGCTGCTCAGCGGGTGCAAAAGCATCGCCATTGTGCAATGCTTTTGCACCCTTGTGGGGGGCGGAGGGGGGGGTCAGACATGCGGGGTGGAATAGCCCTGTGTTGGCCGTCCCCCCGCATGTAAACAGCTTTAGCTGTGGTGCAAGGGATCAGTCTGAAAACAGTAGAACAACTGTGCATAGCCAGCAATACTGTCAACATACTCTTGTGCAGATACCCATTACCACCCAGTTATGCCCCTTAACAACAAATGGCAATGTGACGGTATCCGTTCAGATGGTCGACAATGTTAAAATCAACAGTCATTAGGTCGACAGTAACATGGTCGACATGGACAAATGGGCAACACATGAAAAGTTCGACATGGCTTTTTAAAAAATAAAAATAGATTTTTACCTTTTTCATACTTTACCATCCACGTGGACTATGATTAGGAATAGTAAACTGTGCCGAGCGCAGCAGAGCGAGGCACCTTGCTCGCAGCATGGCAAACGAAGCGAGCCATGCAAGGGAATGCGGTACACTAATTGGCACTAGCTTGTCTTCCATTCTTTAATCAGTTACAAGCAGCAGGTCCTTTCTCCTACCTGATAAGCTGGAGGTTTTACTTCTTCTAAACTGAGAATGGTGGTTTAAAGCTTCTAACAATCTCATTAGCAGTTTGAATAAAAGGCAACCTAAGCAAGAGAGGCTCACCTGCTGGTGATAGTTTCAGACAGAAGAGGGGCAGATGTATTAAGACTGGATAAGTGATAAAGCAGTGATAAGTGGAAGGTGGTAACACACCAGCCAATTACGGGTTTGAAAAATGACAGTTACGAGCTGATTGGCTGGTGCTATATCACCTTCCACTTATCACTGCTTTATCACTTCTCCAAGTTTAATACATCTGCACGATTGTGAGGCATGTGATATCAGATGATCAGGGGAGCACCTGTAATCCAATTTCATTCAGAAAAAAATAATTCTTACCTTTGTGCTTCTTACTTTTCTTTTTCCTATAAGAGGAGATTCCATTTAGATTTTCCATGTCCTTCACTTCATCGCTACTTTCATACTGTTGTTCATTCTCAGATAAGATAGAGAACCCATCATCAGTGGCCACTTGAGAGGCTTCCAAGCCACAGAGCACTTTCACTGATGCAACAAATTCAAGAATAAAAATAAAATCATATTACTGAATTATAAAACCATAAACTAATGCAGTGTTTCACAACCTCTGTCCTCAAGGCATATTAACAGTCCTGGTTAAAAGGTTGCCATACTTGAGAACAGCTGACTTAATTAGTACCTTATTGATTGTGATTTATACCCCTTTCAGACCACTAATGCCGAGTCGCACCCAGGATTTGTATACGGGTACATCCAGGGTGCGACCGGCTGAGACCCATTTCAGACTGGCTTATTGTCAGGTCGATGTAGTCACCGTGTCACATGTGGAGATGGCATGTGGAGATAACATCATCTCCAAGTGCCGGCTCTTCAAGTTCACAGTGCTCTGCGACCCAGGTCAAAGTCATGTTTAACCCTGGTCTTTACCAGAGTAGAAAGGCCCATTAGAGAAAGACCCAGGTTATTTCAATAGGGTGCTCTCACACTGCATAATATCCTGGGTTGCTGCGTGTACACGTGCAATAATTCAGGATATGGGCACAGTCTGAAAAGGGTATACTTCATCTGTGATCAGACATGGATAGCCTTAAAACCTTGACTGTTGGTGTGCCTTGAGAACTGAGGTTGTGAAACACTGTACAAATGTATCCTGAAGATCACTGAAAAGAAAAAACTTTCATACCTTTAACTTAAAAATACAGCATTTTTTTGCTACCCAGCTTCATCATTAAATTAGAAAAAGGTCCAAAGTAATGAATTCATTTTCTGCATGTTTACTGTTTCAGCAGAAAGGAATGCTACATTTAATATAAATATATCTATATATATATCTATATATCTATATCTATCTCTCTCCAAACATACAAGCAAATACAGGGAAAAAAAATAAACAAAACAGCAGAACTTTACTGAAAACAGACCTGTCAAAGTCTAAAAAAAAATAAGAATTTACTTACCGACAATTCTATTTCTCGTAGTCCGTAGTGGATGCTGGGACTTCCGTAAGGACCATGGGGAATAGCGGCTCCGCAGGAGACTGGGCACAAAAGTAAAAGCTTTAGACTAGCTGGTGTGCACTGGCTCCTCCCCCCATGACCCTCCTCCAAGCCTCAGTTAGGATACTGTGCCCGGACGAGCGTACATAATAAGGAAGGATTTTGAATCCCGGGTAAGACTCATACCAGCCACACCAATCACACCGTACAACCTGTGATCTGAACCCAGTTAACAGTATGATAAACGTAGGAGCTTCTGAAAAGATGGCTCACAACAATAAACAACCCGATTTTTTTGTAACAATAACTATATACAAGTATTGCAGACAATCCGCACTTGGGATGGGCGCCCAGCATCCACTACGGACTACGAGAAATAGAATTATCGGTAAGTAAATTCTTATTTTCTCTGACGTCCTAGTGGATGCTGGGACTTCCGTAAGGACCATGGGGATTATACCAAAGCTCCCAAACGGGCGGGAGAGTGCGGATGACTCTGCAGCACCGAATGAGAGAACTCCAGGTCCTCCTCAGCCAGGGTATCGAATTTGTAAAATTTAGCAAACGTGTTTGCCCCTGACCAAGTAGCTGCTCGGCAAAGTTGTAAAGCCGAGACCCCTCGGGCAGCCGCCCAAGATGAGCCCACTTTCCTTGTGGAATGGGCTTTTACAGATTTTGGCTGTGGCAGGCCTGCCACAGAATGTGCAAGCTGAATTGTACTACAAACCCAACGAGCAATCGTCTGCTTAGAAGCAGGAGCACCCAGCTTGTTGGGTGCATACAGGATAAACAGCGAGTCAGATTTTCTGACTCCAGCCGTCCTGGAAACATATATTTTCAGGGCCCTGACTACGTCCAGCAACTTGGAGTCCTCCAAGTCCCTAGTCGCCGCAGGTACCACAATAGGCTGGTTCATGTGAAACGCTGAAAACCACCTTAGGGAGAAATTGAGGGCGAGTCCTCAGTTCTGCCCTGTCTGAATGAAAAATTAGGTAAGGGCTTTTATATGATAAAGCCGCCAATTCAGAGACACGCCTGGCTGAAGCCAGGGCTAACAGCATGACCACTTTCCATGTGAGATATTTCAATTCCACAGTGGTGAGTGGTTCAAACCAATGTGATTTTAGGAGACTCAACACTACATTGAGATCCCAAGGTGCCACTGTGAAATTCCTCTGTAGGGGCCTTCTTGGCCTCACACCACGCAACATATTTACGCCAAATGCGGTGATAATGTTTTGCGGTTACATCCTTTCTGGCCTTGACCAGGGTAGGGATGACTTCATCTGGAATGCCTTTTTCCTTCAGGATCCGGCGTTCAACCTCCATGCCGTCAAACGCAGCCGCGGTAAGTCTTGAAACAGACAAGGTCCCTGCTGGAGCAGGTCCTTTCTGAGAGGTAGAGGCCACGGGTCCTCCGTGAGCATCTCTTGCAGTTCCGGGTACCAAGTTCTTCTTGGCCAATCCGGAGCCACGAGTATAGTTCTTACTCCTCTCCTTCTTATGATTCTCAGTACTTTGGGTATGAGAGGCAGAGGAGGGAACACATACACCGACTGGTACACCCACGGTGTTACCAGAGCGTCCACCGCTATTGCCTGAGGGTCCCTTGACCTGGCGCAATATCTGTCCAGTTTTTTGTTGAGACGGGACGCCATCATGTCCACCTTTGGTTTTTCCCAACGGTTTACAATCACTTGGAAGACTTCTGGGTGAAGTCCCCACTCCCCCGGGTGGAGGTCGTGTCTGCTGAGGAAGTCTGCTTCCCAGTTGTCCACTCCCGGAATGAACACTGCTGACAGTGCTACCACATGATTTTCCGCCCAGCGGAGAATCCTTGCAGCTTCTGCCATTGCCCTCCTGCTTCTTGTGCCGCCCTGTCTGTTGACGTGGGCGACTGCCGTGATGTTGTCCGATTGGATCAATACCGACTGACCCTGAAGCAGAGGCCTTGCTTGACTTAGGGCATTGTAAATGGCCCTTAGTTCCAGGATATTTATGTGAAGAGACGTTTCCATGCTTGACCACAAGCCCTGGAAATTTCTTCCCTGTGTGACTGCTCCCCAGCCTCTCAGACTGGCATCTGTGGTCACCAGCATCCAATCCTGAATGCCGAATCTGCGGCCCTCTAGAAGATGAGCACTCTGTAACCACCACAGGAGAGACACCCTTGTCCTTGGAGATAGGGTTATCCGCTGATGCATCTGAAGATGCGATCCGGACCATTTGTCCAGCAGATCCCACTGAAAAGTTCTTGCATGGAATCTTCCGAATGGAATTGCTTCGTAAGAAGCCACCATTTTTCCCAGGACTCTCGTGCATTGATGCACTGACACTTGGCCTGGTTTTAGGAGGTTCCTGACTAGCTCGGATAACTCCCTGGCCTTCTCCTCCGGGAGAAACACCTTTTTCTGGACTGTGTCCAGAATCATCCCCAGGAACAGTAGACGTGTTGTTGGAATCAGCTGTGATTTTGGGATATTTAGAATCCACCCGTGCTGACGTAGCACTACCTGAGACAGTGCTACTCCGAACTCTAACTGTTCCCTGGATCTTGCCCTTATCAGGAGATCGTCCAAGTAAGGGATAATTAAGACGCCTTCTCTTCGAAGAAGAATCATCATTTCGGCCATTACCTTGGTAAAGACCCGGGGTGCCGTGGACAATCCTAACGGCAGCGTCTGAAACTGATAATGACAGTTTTGAACCACAAACCTGAGGTACCCCTGGTGAGAAGGGAAGATTGGGACATGGAGATAAGCATCTTTGATGTCCAGAGATACCATATAGTCCCCTTCTTCCAGGTTCGCTATCACTGCTCTGAGTGATTCCATCTTGAATTTGAACCTTTTTATGTAAGTGTTCAAGGATTTCAGATTTAAAATTGGTCTCACCGAGCCGTCCGGCTTCGGTACCACAAACAGCGTGGAATAATACCCCTTTCCCTGTTGTAGGAGGGGTACCTTGATTATCACCTGCTGGGAATACAGCTTGTGAATAGCTTCCAATACTGCCTCCCTGTCGGAGGGAGACGTTGGAAGAGCAGACTTCAGGAATCGGCGAGGGGGAGACGTCTCGAATTCCAATTTGTACCCCTGTGATACTACCTGCAGGATCCAGGGGTCCACTTGCGAGTGAGCCCACTGCGCGTTGAAATTTTTGAGACGGGCCCCCACCGTGCCTGAGTCCGCTTGTAAAGCCCCAGCGTCATGCTGAAGACTTGGCAGAAGCGGGGGAGGGCTTCTGCTCCTGGGAAGAGGCTGCCTGGTGCAGTCTTTTTCCTCTTCCTCTGCCCCGGGGCAGAAATGAGTGGCCTTTTGCTCGCTTGTTCTTATGGGAACGAAAGGACTGAGTTTGAAAAGACGGTGTCTTTTTCTGCTGAGAGGTGACCTGGGGTAAAAAGGTTGACTTTCCAGCCGTTGCCGTGGCCACCAGGTCTGATAGACCGACCCCAAATAACTCCTCCCCTTTATACGGCAATACTTCCATATGTCGTTTGGAATCTGCATCACCTGACCACTGTCGCGTCCATAACGCCCTTCTGGCAGAAATGGACATCGCACTCACTCTTGATGCCAGGGTGCAAATATCCCTCTGTGCATCCCGCATATATAGTAATGCATCCTTTAAATGCTCTATAGTTAATAAAATACTGTCCCTATCCAGGGTATCAATATTTTCAGTCAGGGAATCCGACCAAGCCACTCCAGCGCTGCACATCCAGGCTGAGGCGATTGCTGGTCGCAGTATAACACCAGTATGTGTGTATATACCTTTTAGGATATTTTCCAGCCTTCTATCAGCTGGTTCCTTGAGGGCGGCCGTATCAGGAGACGGTAACGCCACTTGTTTTGATAAGCGTGTGAGCGCCTTATCTACCCTAGGGGGTGTTTCCCAACGTGCCCTAACCTCTGGCGGGAAAGGGTATAGTGCCAATAATTTGTTAGAAATCAGCAGTTTTTTATCGGGGGAAACCCACGCTTTATCACACACCTCATTTAATTCCTCTGATTCAGGAAAAACTACTGGTAGTTTTTTCACACCCCACATAATACCCTTTTTTGTGGTACTTGTAGTGTCAGAAATGTTCAATGCCTCCTTCATTGCCGTGATCATGCAACGTGTGGCCCTACTGGACATTACGTCTGTCTCCTCACCGTCGACACTGGATTCAGTATCCGTGTCTGGGTCTGTGTCGACCATCTGAGGTAACGGGCGTTTTAGCGCCCCTGACGGTGTCTGAGACGCCTGAACAGGCACTAACTGATTTGCCGGCTGTCTCATGTCGTCAACAGTTTTTTGCAAAGTGCTGACATTGTCACGTAATTCTTTAAATACGACCATCCAGTTAGGTGTCGACTCCCTAGGGGGTGACATCACTAACACAGGCAATTGCTCTGCTTCCACATCATTTTCCTCCTCATACATGTCGACACAATCGTACCGACACCCAGCACACACACAGGGAATGCTCTGATAGAGGACAGGACCCCACTAGCCCTTTGGGGAGACAGAGGGAGAGTTTGCCAGCACACACCAGAGCGCTATATATATGCAGGGATAACCTTATATAAGTGTTACTCCCTGTTATAGCTGCTGTATTATATATTAGCTGCCAATAGTGCCCCCCCTCTCTTGTTTTACCCCGATTCTTGTAGCAGGACTGCAGGGGAGAGTCAGGGAGCCGTCCTTCCAGCGGAGCTGTGAGGGAAAATGGCGCTTGTGTGCTGAGGAGATAGGCTCCGCCCCCTTCTCGGCGGCCTTTTCTCAGGAAAACTGGCAGGGGTTAAATGCATCCATATAGCCTAGGAGCTATATGTGATGCATTTCTTTAGCCATATAAGGTTTTTATAGTGTTTTATTGCGTCTCAGGGCGCTCCCCCCCAGCGCCCTGCACCCTCAGTGACCGGAGTGTGAAGTGTGCTGAGAGCAATGGCGCACAGCTGCAGTGCTGTGCGCTACCTTATTTGAAGACAGGAACGTCTTCTGCCGCCGCTTTCTCCGGACCTCTTCGCTCTTCTGGCTCTGTAAGGGGGCCGGCGGCGCGGCTCCGGGACCCATCCAGGCTGAACCTGTGATCGTCCCTCTGGAGCTAATGTCCAGTAGCCAAGAAGCCCAATCCACTCTGCACGCAGGTGAGTTCGCTTCTTCTCCCCTTAGTCCCACGATGCAGTGAGCCTGTTGCCAGCAGTACTCACTGAAAATAAAAAACCTATTTAAACTTCTACTTCTAAGCAGCTCAGGAGAGCCACCTAGCATGCACCCTTCTCGTTCGGGCACAAAAATCTAACTGGGGCTTGGAGGAGGGTCATGGGGGGAGGAGCCAGTGCACACCAGCTAGTCTAAAGCTTTTACTTTTGTGCCCAGTCTCCTGCGGAGCCGCTATTCCCCATGGTCCTTACGGAAGTCCCAGCATCCACTAGGACGTCAGAGAAAATGTAAATACAAAAAGATGTTGGATCATATGGATGCTTTCAACCATGCTATCCGAATGATAGATCAAGTCAATAGGTCGACACCAAATGGTTGACATGGTCAAAAGGTTCAAATGGTCAACACAGCATATGGTCGACATCAGCTTTTTTTCCTTTTTTTAAAAAAATACGTTCAACTTTTTCATACTTTACCATCCACGTGGACTCTGATTGCGAGGGTGCACAGCACGCTAATTGGGGTTCCAAATGCTGCAAGGTAAAATATGACACCCAAACAAATGGAAAACTCATGTTGACTTTTTCATGTGTCAACCATTTCCATGTCAACCTTTTGATCACGACAACCTTGCGCATTTCGGTCATTTGGTGTAGACTTTTTGACTGTCTACCTATTATACCATAACTTTCAGCCATACAGAGATTCAATGTTCCCACTTTATTGGTTACAAATGGAACTTCCCCATAAAAGTGATTATAATTCATCTGCTCTGAGATCAGATACAATCATTGGATAGCAGTAGGCAGATGTTAAAGACGTGCATAATAGCTAGCAGACAGATACTGGAGAATGTGAAGGCATAGCATTATTTAATATTTGTAACCAGAGAAAAAGAAATACCCCTTCCGCAATATAGGAGCGCCATCTTAGACGCAAAGTGATGTAATAGGACACACAAGCAGCTTTTTCTTATTAAAATTATATGCAGCATGCCTATATTGTGTGTGTAATTGCGTCTGTATCTGCATCCAAAATGCAACGTTACAGTGTTTTAGCATAGCATTTTGTATGTAAATAGAGATGCATTTTTGCGTGGGGGAGGGGGGGGGAAGACGCTCGGCGCTACAGAGTCCCGCCACAACATGGCGCGACTTCAAGGGCTGTTTAGCGTTACTGCAGCAAGGATGTAAGGAGACACATCTGTAGCTGGACATCACTACGATGTCTGGCTCTGCACATTGCCGTCTATTACACTAAGGAACCTTCATTTTCATCTATAGCAAGTTTCTCAAATAGTTTTGCTCTGGGACCCAGTCAGTCAAAAATTATAGGACACCAGCAAGTTACCGCAGAATGGCCACCGCACATGTGTGGTCAGCAGACCGTACATGCACAGTAGCATTGCGGAAACATGAAACAGATGTGAAGTGACCGCTAATGCCATCACTTCATTTCTTACACAAATGCAGTGATAAGCTCCTTTCGGAGTCCCTGCCCTGCATGTGTTTTTTAATATATTCATGAGCATGTTAAGTTTATACCAAGGCTTTCGGAATGTCAGGGAGACAGTGAGGTGGCAGTGGGTGACGGGGAGGCAGAGAGTGGCAGTGGGAAACTGGGGAGACAGTGAATGACAGGGAGAGGTAGAGGGTGTCAGTGGGAGAGAGGAAGAAGCAATGGCTTGTACGGGAGAGTAAGAAAGAGGGTGGGAGATGGCGACTAGATAGAGGCAGAGGAGGATATGGGGAGGCAGTGGGCGATGAGGCTGGCAGAGGGCGACAGGGAGATGTAAGGGAAATGCAGAGGGTGGCAGTGATCCCAGGAGTCTGAAGTAACAGACTCCTTCAGCCAGTGATCCATCAGCCTGACTGTCAGCAAAATGGAGTTGCAACCCCATGCTAAGATGGGGGCGATCCACTTTGGGGTCGGGACCAACAGTTTGAGAACCACTGTTCTATAGGGCGCAACAAAAAATGAGCGCAGATATAGTGCAATGGAGTGCCTTCATGACATTTACGGAGATATGTTATTTATGAAGTCTGCGTTTGTAATTCTATAGTGCATGTCTTATACACGTCTCCAATATACCTATTAGAGTAATCAGGATACTTGCAATGATATATGAAACATTGATGCATTTGTTAAGAGCTGTATTGCTGAATAAGTTGGTAGCTTGACAGGTAGTGGGTTCAAGTTCAGCTCATGGCACCCCCTAAACTACTTCAGTTCATCAGTAAACTTGTTCTGAACATTAAGTAAACTAAGTGTTACATTAGTAAGAAGTAGAAGTTTAAGTGTTTAATTAGATTACTTAATGTTCAAAACAAGTTTACTGAGGTTTTGAAGCAGTTTAGTTATGTGAACCTCAGGTGGCCCCCTACACCGCATCAGACCTCCGCATATGCCCCTAAATGCACGTTTGCCATCTCCATAATTCTACATACAGTATATCACTTGTCTCCAAGGAGGCCAATCCCGGGATCGGCGGGATCCCGGGATTTGGGCCCAAAAATGCCGGGATTTGAATCCCGGGATTGGAGCATCCAATCCCGGGATTCACGGGATTGCACTGCGCATGTGCGGGAGGGTGTGTGTGTGTGTAAGTAATACTACTTACACTTAGGCGGGTGGCAGCCATAGACGAACGCTGAACGCGGCGACACTTCAAATGTGGCGCCGGCCGCCAGCCAATCAGAGTTGGCGGACCGGCAGCCAATCAGGGAAGCTGCCGCGGCAGCCAATCAGGAGCGACTGCTGCGGCCGCTTCCCTGATTGGCTGCTGGTCCGCCTGCTCTGGTTGGCTGGCGGTCGGCGCTTCATTTGAAATGCCGCCGCGTTCAGTGTGTCCATGGTTGGCGCCCACCTAATAGTAAGTGTTATTACTTAAGTTACACCCAGCCTCCCTCCCGCGCCGCTACCAACCCTCCCCGCTACCTACTGTACACCCTCCCGCCCAGCTACCTACACCCTCCCGCCCAGCTACCTACACCCTCCGCACCGCTAACTACACCCTCCCGCCCAGCTACCTACACCCTCCCGCCCAGCTACCTACACCCTCCCTCCCTTCCCCGCCGCTACCTACACCCTCCCGCGCTGCTCCCTACACCCTTCTTTACTGACCCCTACTGCAATCCCGGGATTGATCGTTTTTCAATCCCGGGATTGAAAAAACGGCCCTACTTGTCTCTAAACAAAACCCATAGTGAACAAGGCATTAGGTACTAAGAGGAATATTTATCAAAGAATATTTGTGCTATATCCCAAAGGGTGGTACGCAAATATTAAGAACCACCCAGATGTACAGTATGTAATGGGGACAGCACATATTGGGAGAGATCTGCTGCAATATCCCATTTTATATCTCAGAAGCAGCCCACATAAAACGCTGAATTTCATTCCGGAGCTTGGCATCGATAGCTAATGCCATCCCCGGATAGCATTAGCCATTGTAGCCTATGGGTTACACTTCAGTGATCGCAAATACAAGCTACAGTGCGTATTTTATGCGCTATAGGCAGAGAGTGACACTGACCTGTGTGCACCACAGCAAATAACAATCCCAAGTGTCTCCCCAGCCAATCGCTGCTGGTGCATCTCCCTCCATGCCCACCGTCACTCTGCAGTATGAATCTACAGTAGCTCTACACACGCTGCATAGGGCATTCGCCACAGAAGCCAGCTCTCTGTACTCAGGAGGCCAGCTCTACCCGGGTGCCGAGGGACAAGCTGGGGATGCAACTCAACAGTGACCCAACCAGGGGACTCCCAGCTAGTGCCCCAGTTGCAATCTACCCTACACCTAGTACTGCCCCAGCAGATGGCATAGACTGAGCATGGAAGGTTAGGATGAGAGACAGCTGGGATTGATAAAGAAGTGGATCTTGAGAGACCGTATGAAGTTTTGCCGAGGTGAAGAGTCTGATGGGGAGAGGTAGAGAATTCCAGAGATAGGGAGCAACACATGCAAAATCCTGGGAGGAAGTAATTAGTTGGCAGGAGAGGCATTTGTGGAGCGAAGAGGACAGATGGGAGTGTAAAGGGAGATAAGGTCAGACATGTAAATGGGAGAGGAATGGGTGAGGACTTTGTGAGAAGCTTGAATTAGATTTCTGAAGGGGAATTAGCGCCAGTGAAGGACTTGTAAGATAGGGGAGGTGGACGTAGTACGTTTGGCGAGGAAGATGAGACGGGCAGCAGCACTGAAGATAGATTAGAGTGGATAGAGGCAGTTGTCAGGGAGGTGGAGATAGGAGTTTACAGTTGTCCAATCTGTGGATGACCAGTGAGTGGATGAGGGTCTTCCAAGCATCCAGGGTGAGAAAGGGTCCGGAAATATTTTTGAGATGGAAACGGCAGGACTGCGAGAGGTACAGAATGTGTGGTTTAAAGGAGAGGGAGGAGTAAAGGATAACTCCATGAAAACGTACTTCGGTATGTAGGTTTGATCTCACAGCCCCATGTGTAAGCTAGTGTGAAATCTTAATATTTGGTCAGGGAACGTAAAAGACCCTTTTAAATTATTTTGTGGTGGCAGAACAAATGGTGTATTTATCCTAAGTGACTGACATGCTCAACCATCACAACCCAGCTGTCTTGGATTGCATCATCTATGGGCAGGCTGGAATTGTGACAAGCCTTCGCCCTCCTTGCCCCCAGCAGCTATATAGCCTCATCACCCTCCTTGCACTCAAAACTGTCCTAGCTGTTATCTATCCCATCACCAGCAGCTATGTACACTTACTCCCTCCTAGCTGATGGGGCCAAAGAGGGGGTAAGTGTGCACAGCCGATGGGGATAGTGTAGACAGCAGCTCAGGCAGTATTGGGGGCAAGGATTGGTATAGGGGCGGGCAGTGCTGGGGGTGGGGAGGGCAGAAAGGGTCGATAGCTGCTGGGGCAGATCTGGGAGTAATCTACCCTTACTCCTCTCCCTACCTCCAGCACTGCCTGCACCTAATACACTCCTTTACCCTAGTACTGCCAACAGTATTGCCTATCCCTAACCCACTCCTTGCGCACAGTACTGCCCCAGTTACTATCAACCCTTACCCCAACTGCTGCATGCCCTTATGCCCCGATACCCAAACTATAGATTGTGATGGGACCCAAAATCAGTAGAGAAGGACCCAATTTTTTTTGAAGTGTTGGAGTGGGGTCTCTGTGACCCACATATTTCATTGCTCAGCGCAATTACTGGAGTTCACATCATGTACTGGGAGAGGGATCCAGGTGCAATACATATGCTAATTTACTGTATGAATATACAGAAAAGACCACTGACCAAGGTTTCCAGAGTCGTTATATATATATATATATATATATATCTCTATATATATATATATATATATATATATATATATATATCTCTCTCTCTATATATATATATAAAATAATAATAATTTACTCACCGGTAATTCTATTTCTCGTAGTCCGTAGTGGATGCTGGGGACTCCGTAAGGACCATGGGGAATAGACTGGGCACTCTAAAAGAAAGAAAAGATTAGGTACTATCTGGTGTGCACTGGCTCCTCCCTCTATGCCCCTCCTCCAGACCTCAGTTAGGGAAACTGTGCCCGGAAGAGCTGACACTACAAGGAAAGGATTAGGAATCCAGGGTAAGACTCATACCAGCCACACCGTATAACTTGTGATAACCATACCCAGTTAACAGTATGAACAACAACTGAGCCTCAATCAACGGATGGCTCATAACAATAACCCTTTAGTAAGCAATAACTATATACACGTATTGCAGAAGAAGTCCGCACTTGTGACGGGCACCCAGCATACACTATGAGAAATAGAATTACCGGTGAGTAAATTCTTATTGTCTCTGACGTCCTAGTGGATGCTGGGGACTCCGTAAGGACCATGGGGATTATACCAAAGCTCCCAAACGGGCGGGAGAGTGCGGACGACTCTGCAGCACCGAATGAGCAAACTCAAGGTCCTCCTCAGCCAGGGTATCAAACTTGTAGAACTTAGCAAATGTGTTTGAACCCGACCAAGTAGCAGCTCGGCAAAGCTGTAAAGCCGAGACCCCTCGGGCAGCCGCCCAAGAAGAGCCCACCTTCCTTGTGGAATGGGCTTTTACTGATTTTGGATGCGGCAATCCAGCCGCAGAGTGAGCCAGCTGAATCGTGCTACAGATCCAGCGAGCAATAGTCTGCTTCGAAGCAGGAGCGCCAACCTTGTTGGCTGCATACAGAATAAACAGCGAGTCAGACTTTCTGACTCCCGCCGTTCTGGAAACATAAATTTTCAAAGCCCGGACTACGTCCAGCAACTTGGAATCCTCCAAGTCCCTAGTAGCCGCAGGCACCACAATAGGTTGGTTCAAATGAAACGATGATACCACCTTAGGGAGAAATTGGGGACGAGTCCTCAATTCTGCCCTGTCCATATGGAAGATCAGATAGGGGCTTTTATATGACAAAGCCGCCAATTCTGACACACGCCTAGCCAAAGCTAAGGCCAATAGCATGACCACTTTCCACGTGAGATATTTTAGCTCCACGGTCTTAAGTTGCTCAAACCAGTGGGATTTCAGGAAATCCAACACAACGTTAAGATCCCAAGGTGCCACTGGTGGCACAAAAGGAGGCTGAATATGCAGCACTCCCTTTACAAACGTCTGAACCTCAGGCAGTGAAGCCAGTTCTTTTTGAAAGAAAATGGATAGGGCCGAGATCTGAACCTTTATGGACCCTAATTTGAGGCCCACAGTCACACCTGACTGTAGGAAATGCAGAAAACGACCCAACTGGAAGTCCTCTGTAGGGGCCTTCCTGGCCTCACACCAAGCAACATATTTCCGCCATATGCGGTGATAATGCTTTGCTGTCACATCCTTCCTAGCTCTTATCAGCGCAGGAATTACTTCATCCGGTATACCCTTTTCCGCTAGGATCCGGCGTTCAACCGCCATGCCGTCAAACGCAGCCGCGGTAAGTCTTGGAACAGACAGGGCCCCTACTGCAACAGGTCCTGTCTGAGAGGCAGAGGCCATGGGTCCTCTGTGACCATCTCTTGAAGTTCTGGGTACCAAGTCCTTCTTGGCCAATCCGGAACAATGAGTATCGTTCTCACTCCTCTTTTTCTTACTATTCTCAGTACCTTGTGTATGAGAGGAAGAGGAGGAAACACATATACCGACTGGAACACCCACGGAGTTACCAGTGCGTCCACAGCTATCGCCTGAGGGTCCCTTGACCTGGCGCAATATTTTTTTAGCTTTTTGTTTAGGCGGGACGCCATCATGTCCACCTGTGGCCGTTCCCACCGATTTGCAATCTGCTCGAAGACTTCTTGATGAAGTCCCCACTCTCCCGGGTGGAGGTCGTGCCTGCTGAGGAAGTCTGTTTCCCAGTTGTCCACTCCCGGAATGAACACTGCCGACAGTGCTTGTACGTGATTCTCCGCCCAACGAAGAATCCTTGTGGCTTCCGCCATCGCCACCCTGCTTCTTGTGCCGCCCTGTCGGTTTACATGGGCGACTGCCGTGATGTTGTCTGACTGAATCAGCACTGGTTGGTCTCGAAGCAGGGGCTCCGCTTGACTCAGGGCGTTGTATATGGCCCTTAATTCCAGTATGTTTATGTGCAGACGAGTCTCCTGACTTGACCACAGCCCCTGGAAGTTTCTTCCCTGAGTGACTGCCCCCCATCCGCGGAGGCTTGCATCCGTGGTCACCAGGACCCAATCCTGTATGCCGAACCTGCGGCCCTCGAGAAGATGAGCACTCTGCAGCCACCACAGAAGAGACACCCTGGCCCTCGGGGACAGGGCGATCAGCCGATGCATTTGAAGATGCGATCCGGACCACTTGTCCAACAGATCCCACTGAAAGATCCTGGCATGGAACCTGCCGAAAGGAATGGCTTCGTATGACGCTACCATCTTTCCCAGGACTCGCGTGCAGTGATGCACTGACACCTGCTTTGGTTTCAGGAGATCCCTGACCATGGTCACTAACTCCTGAGCCTTCTCCTCCGGGAGAAATACCTTCTTCTGTTCTGTGTCCAGAATCATGCCCAGGAAGGGCAGACGCGTCGTAGGAATCAGCTGCGACTTTGGAATATTCAGAATCCAGCCGTGCCGTAGCAACACTTCCTGAAAGTGCGCTACACTGACCAACAACTGCTCTCTGGACCTCGCCTTTATGAGGAGATCGTCCAAGTACGGGATAACTAACTCCTTGCTTCCGGAGGAGTACCATCATCTCCGCCATTACCTTGGTAAAGACTCTCGGTGCCGTGGATAGACCAAACGGCAACGTCTGGAATTGGTAAAGACAGTCCTGTACCACAAACCTGAGGTACTCCTGGTGAGGCGGATAAATGGGGACATGCAAGTACACATCCTTGATGTCCAGAGATACCATAAAATCCCCCTCTTCCAGGCTGGCAATGACCGCTCTGAGCAATTCCATTTTGAACTTGAACTTTTTCATGTAAATGTTCAAGGATTTTAAATTTAGAATGGGTCTTACCGAACCGTCCGGTTTCGGTACCACAAACAGTGTGGAATAGTAACCCCTTCCCTGCTGAAGGGGGGGTACCATTATTATCACTTGCTGGAGGTACAGCTTGTGAATAGCCGTCAGGACTATCTCCCTCCCCGTGGGAGAAGCTGGCAAGGCGGATTTTAGGTAACGGTGAGGGGGCGTCACTTCGAATTTCAGCTAGTATCCCTGAGATACAATTTGTATAGCTCAAGGATCCACTTGTGAGCGAACCCACTGGTTGCAGAAAATTCGGAGACGCGCCCCCACCGCTCCTGGCTCCGCCTGTGGAGCCCCAGCGTCATGCGGTGGACTTAGTGGAAGCAGGGGAGGACTTTTGTTCCTGAGAACTGGCTGCATGGTGCAGCTTCTTTCCTCTACCCCTGCCTCTGGCAAGAAAGGATGCACCACTGACTCTCTTGCTTTTTTGAGAACGAAAGGACTGCATTTGGTAATACGGTGCTTTCTTAGGCTGTGAGGAAACCTGTGGCAAGAAAGTCGACTTTCCAGCTGTCGCTGTGGATACGAGGTCCGAGAGACTGTCCCCAAACAATTCCTCACCCTTATAAGGCAAAACCTCCATGTGTTTTTTAGAGTCGGCATCCCCTGTCCATTGCCGAGTCCATAAGACCCTCCTGGCAGAAAATAAGATTTTACTCACCGGTAAATCTATTTCTCGTAGTCCGTAGTGGATGCTGGGAACTCCGAAAGGACCATGGGAAATAGCGGCTCCGCAGGAGACTGGGCACAACTAAAGAAAGCTTTTAGGTCACCTGGTGTGCACTGGCTCCTCCCACTATGACCCTCCTCCAAGCCTCAGTTAGGACACTGTGCCCGGACGAGCTGACATAATAAGGAAGGATTTTGAATCCCGGGTAAGACTCTTACCAGCCACACCAATCACACCGTATAACTCGTGATACTATACCCAGTTTAACAGTATGAAAACAACTGAGCCTCTCAACAGATGGCTCAACAATAACCCTTTAGTTAACAATAACTATGTACAAGTATTGCAGACAATCCGCACTTGGGATGGGCGCCCAGCATCCACTACGGACTACGAGAAATAGATTTACCGGTGAGTAAAATCTTATTTTCTCTGACGTCCTAGTGGATGCTGGGAACTCCGAAAGGACCATGGGGATTATACCAAATCTCCCAAACGGGCGGGAGAGTGCGGATGACTCTGCAGCACCGAATGAGAGAACTCAAGGTCCTCCTCAGCCAGGGTATCAAATTTGTAGAATTTTGCAAACGTGTTTGCCCCTGACCAAGTAGCAGCTCGGCAAAGTTGTAAAGCCGAGACCCCTCGGGCAGCCGCCCAAGATGAGCCCACCTTCCTTGTGGAATGGGCTTTTACTGATTTAGGATGCGGCAGTCCAGCCGCAGAATGCGCCAGCTGAATTGTGCTACAAATCCAGCGAGCAATAGTCTGCTTAGAAGCAGGAGCACCCAGTTTGTTGGGTGCATACAGGATAAATAGCTAGTCAGTTTTCCTGACTCTAGCCGTCCTGGAAACATAAATTTTCAAGGCCCTGACTACGTCCAGCAACTTGGAATCCTCCAAGTCCCTTGTAGCCGCAGGCACCACAATAGGTTGGTTCAAGTGAAAAGCTGATACCACCTTAGGGAGAAACTGGGGACGAGTCCTCAATTCCGCCCTATCCATATGGAAAATCAGATAAGGGCTTTTACATGACAAAGCTGCCAATTCTGACACACGCCTGGCCGAAGCCAAGGCCAATAACATGACCACTTTCCACGTGAGATATTTTAGATCCACGGTTTTAAGTGGCTCAAACCAATGTGATTTTAAGAAACTCAACACCACGTTGAGATCCCAAGGTGCCACTGGAGGCACAAACGGGGGCTGAATATGCAGCACTCCTTTCACAAACGTCTGAACTTCAGGTAGTGAAGCTAGTTCTTTCTGGAAGAAAATCGACAGAGCCGAGATCTGTACCTTAATGGAGCCTAATTTCAGGCCCATAGTCACTCCTGCTTGTAGGAAATGCAGAAATCGACCTAGT
This sequence comes from Pseudophryne corroboree, assembly GCF_028390025.1. Taxonomy (NCBI): domain Eukaryota; kingdom Metazoa; phylum Chordata; class Amphibia; order Anura; family Myobatrachidae; genus Pseudophryne; species Pseudophryne corroboree. The sequence continues at coordinate 811,557,860 of NC_086445.1, forward strand.
TGAAATTCCTCTGTTGGGGCCTTTTTGGCCTCACACCAAGCAACATATTTCCGCCATATGCGGTGATAATGCTTTGCAGTTACATCTTTCCTGGCTTTAATCAGCGTAGGAATGACTTCCTCCGGAATGCCCTTTTCCTTCAGGATCCGGCGTTCAACCGCCATGCCGTCAAACGCAGCCGCGGTAAGTCTTGGAACAGACAGGGCCCCTGCTGCAGCAGGTCCTGTCTGAGCGGCAGAGGCCATGGGTCCTCTGAGATCATCTCTTGAAGTTCCGGGTACCACGCTCGTCTTGGCCAATCCGGAACCACGAGTATTGTTCTTACTCCTCGTTTTCTTATTATTCTCAGTACCCTTGGTATGAGAGGCAGAGGAGGGAACACAAACTGACTGGTACACCCACGGTGTCACTAGAGCGTCCACAGCTATCGCCTGAGGGTCCCTTGACCTGGCACAATATCTCTCTAGTTTTTTGTTTAGGCGGGACGCCATCATGTCCACCTGTGGCCGTTCCCATCGATTTACAATCAGCGTGAAGACTTCTGGATGAAGTCCCCACTCTCCCGGGTGGAGGTCGTGCCTGCTGAGAAAGTCTGCTTCCCAGTTGTCCACTCCCGGAATGAACACTGCTGACAGTGCTAGTACGTGATTTTCCGCCCATCGGAGAATCCTTGTGGCTTCTGCCATTGCCATCCTGCTTCTTGTGCCGCCCTGTCGATTTACATGGGCGACTGCCGTGATGTTGTCTGACTGGATCAGTACCGGCTGGTGTAGAAGCAGGGATTTTGCCTGACTTAGGGCATTGTAAATGGCCCTTAGTTCCAGAATATTTATGTGTAGGGAAGTCTCCTGACTCGACCATAGTCCTTGGAAGTTTCTTCCCTGTGTGACTGCCCCCCAGCCTCGAAGGCTGGCATCCGTGGTCACCAGGACCCAGTCCTGTATGCCGAATCTGCGGCCCTCTAGAAGATGAGCACTCTGCAGCCACCACAGCAGAGACACCCTGGTTCTTGGAGACAGGGTTATTAGGCGATGCATCTGAAGATGCGATCCGGACCATTGGTCCAACAGCTCCCACTGAAAGATTCTGGCATGGAACCTGCCGAAAGGAATTGCTTCGTAAGAAGCCACCATCTTTCCCAGGACCCGCGTGCAGTGATGCACCGATACCTGTTTTGGTTTCAGGAGGTCTCTGACTAGAGATGACAGCTCCTTGGCTTTCTCCTCCGGGAGAAACACTTTTTTCTGGACTGTATCCAGAATCATACCCAGGAACAGTAGACGTGTCGTCGGAACCAGCTGTGATTTTGGAATATTCAGAATCCAACCGTGCTGGTGTAGCACCTCCTGAGATAGTGCTACTCCCACCAACAACTGCTCCTTGGACCTCGCCTTTATTAGGAGGTCGTCCAAGTACGGGATAATTAAAACTCCCTTTCTTCGAAGGAGTATCATTATTTCCGCTATTACCTTGGTAAACACCCTCGGTGCCGTGGAGAGTCCAAACGACAGCGTCTGGAATTGGTAATGGCAATCCTGTACCACAAATCTGAGGTACTCCTGGTGAGGATAGTAAATGGGGACATGCAGGTAAGCATCCTTGATGTCCAGGGATACCATGTAATCCCCCTCGTCCAGGCTTGCAATAACCGCCCTGAGCGATTCCATCTTGAACTTGAATTTTTTTATGTATGTGTTCAAGGATTTCAAATTTAAAATGGGTCTCACCGAATCGTCCGGTTTCGGTACCACAAACAGTGTGGAATAGTAACCCCGTCCTTGATGAAGTAGGGGCACCTTGATTATCACCTGCTGGGAATACAGCTTGTAAATTGCCGCTAGCACAGCCTCCCTGTCTGAAGGAGTAATCGGCAAGGCAGATTTTAGGAACCGGTGGGGTGGAGACGCCTCGAATTCCAGTTTGTACCCTTGAGATACTATTTGCAGGATCCAGGGATCCACCTGTGAGCGAGCCCACTGATCGCTGAAATTTTTGAGGCGGCCCCCACCGTACCTGGCTCCGCCTGTGGAGCCCCACCGTCATGCGGCGGACCCTGATAAAACGGCGCCTTTTTAGGCTGTCAGGGAACATGGGGTAAAAATGCTGACTTCCCAGCAGTTGCTGTGGAAACTAGGTCCGAGAGACCATCCCCAAATAACTCCTCACCCTTATAAGGCAAAACTTCCATGTGCCTTTTTGAATCTGCATCCCCTGTCCACTGGCGAGTCCATAAGCCTCTCCTAGCAGAAATGAACAATGCACTTATTTTAGATGCCAGCCGGCAGATCTCCCTCTGTGCATCTCTCATGTATAAGACTGAGTCTTTTATATGCTCTATGGTTAGCAGAATAGTGTCCCTGTCTAGGGTGTCAATATTTTCTGACAGGGAATCTGACCACGCAGCGGCAGCACTGCACATCCATGCTGACGCAATAGCTGGTTTAAGTATAATGCCTGAGTGTGTATATACAGACTTCAGGATCGCCTCCTGCTTTCTATCAGCAGGTTCCTTTAGGGCGGCCGTATCCGGAGACGGTAGTGCCACCTTTTTAGACAAACGTGTGAGCGCTTTATCCACCCTAGGGGGTGTCTCCCAACGTGACCTATCCTTTGGCGGGAAAGGGAACGCCATTAGTAACTTCTTAGAGATTACCAATCTTTTATCAGGGAAAGCCCACGCTTCTTCACACACTTCATTTAATTCTTCTGATGGGGGAAAAACTACGGGTAGTTTTTTCTCCCCAAACATAATACCCTTTTTAGTGGTACCTGGGTTTATATCAGAAATTTGTAACACCTCTTTCATTGCTTCAATCATGCAACGAATGGCCTTAGTGGACATTAGACTAGACTCATCGTCGTCGACACTGGTGTCAGTATCCGTGTCGACATCCGCGTCTGCCATCTGAGGTAGCGGGCGTTTTAGAGCCCCCGATGGCCTTTGAGACGCCTGGACAGGCACGAGCTGAGAAGCCGGCTGTCCCGCATTTGGCAGGTCGTCAAATTTTTTGTGTAAGGAGTCGACACGTGCACGCAATTCCTTCCATAAGTCCATCCACTCAGGTGTCTGCCCCGCAGGGGGTGACATCCCTTCTATAGGCATCTGCTCCGCCTCCACATCATTATCCTCAAACATGTCGACACAGCCGTACCGACACAACGCACACACACAGGGAATACTCTAACAGAGGACAGGACCCACAAAAGCCCTTTGGGGAGACAGAGTGAGAGTATGCCAGCACACACCAGAGCGCTATATAATGCAGGGACTAACTGAATTATGTCCCCTATAGCTGCTGTTATATATACTGCGCCTAAATTTAGTGCCCCCCCTCTCTTTTTTACCCTTTTCTGTAGTGCAGACTGCAGGGGAGAGCCAGGGAGCTTCCTTCCAGCGGATCTGTGAAGGAGAAATGGCGCCAGTGTGCTGAAGGAGATAGCTCCGCCCCTTTTTCGCGGACTATTCTCCCGCTTTTTTATGGATTCTGGCAGGGGTAATTATCACATATATAGCCTCTGGGGCTATATATTGTGGTATTTTTGCCAGCCAAGGTGTTTTTATTGCTGCTCAGGGCGCCCCCCCCTAGCACCCTGCACCCTCAGTGACCGGAGTGTGAAGTGTGTATGAGGAGCAATGGCGCACAGCTGCAGTGCTGTGCGCTACCTTGGTGATGACTGATGTCTTCTGCCGCCGATTTTCCGGACCTCTTCTTGCTCTGTAAGGGGGACGGCGGCGCGGCTCCGGGACCGAACACCAAGGCCAGTTCCATGCGGTCGATCCCTCTGGAGCTAATGGTGTCCAGTAGCCTAAGAAGCCCAAGCTAGCTGCAAGCAGGTAGGTTCGCTTCTTCTCCCCTTAGTCCCTCGCTGCAGTGAGCCTGTTGCCAGCAGGTCTCACTGTAAAATAAAAAACCTAATTATATACTTTCTTTTTAGAAGCTCAGGAGAGCCCCTAGTGTGCATCCAACCTCGGCCGGGCACAAAATCTAACTGAGGCTTGGAGGAGGGTCATAGTGGGAGGAGCCAGTGCACACCAGGTGACCTAAAAGCTTTCTTTAGTTGTGCCCTGTCTCCTGCGGAGCCGCTATTCCCCATGGTCCTTTCGGAGTTCCCAGCATCCACTAGGACGTCAGAGAAATGGACATTGCATTTATTCGAGAGCCCAGCAGGCAAATGTCCCTCTGGGCATCCCGCATATAGAAGACGACATCTTTAATATGGCTAAGTGTTAGCAATACGGTATCCCTGTCCAGGGTATCCAACCCCTCTGACAGAGTATCTGTCCATGCTGCAACAGCACTGCACATCCAAGCTGAAGCAATAGCCGGTCTCAGTAGAGTACCAGAGTGTGTATACACAGACTTCAAGATACCTTCCTGCTTCCTATCCGCAGGTTCCTTTAGGGCGGCCGTATCCTGAGACGGCAGGGCCACTCTTTTAGATAAGCGCGTCAGGGCCTTGTCAACCCTAGGGGAGGATTCCCAGCGTAACCTATCCGTTGGCGGGAAAGGGTACGCCATTAGTATTCTCTTGGGAATCACCACTTTCTTATCAGGGGAAGACCACGCTTCTTCACATAACTCATTTAATTCATGTGACGGGGGAAAAGTCACTGGCTGCTTTTTCTCCACAAACATATTTACCCTCTTGTCAGGGACAGGGTCAGTCTCTGAAATGTGTAATACATTTTTCATTGCAATAATCATGTATCGGATGGCCTTAGTCATTTTGGGCTGTAATCGTGCCTCATCCTCGTCGACGCTGGGGCTGTAATCGTGCCTCATCCTCGTCGACGCTGGAGTCGGACTCCGTGTCGACATCTGTGTCAACCAACTGAGATAGTGGGCGTTTTTGAGACGCTGACGGTCTCTGAGGCGCCTGGGCAGGCCCGGGTTGAGAGCCCGGCTGTCCCCCGGCAGCAACATAATCAAATCTCTTATGTAATGAGTTTACATTGTCATTTAAGACCTTCCACATATCCATCCAATCAGGTGTCGGCACCACATTTATCTGTACTTGCTCCGCCTCCACGTAACCCTCCTCATCAAACATGTCGACACAGCCGTACCGACACAGCACACACACAGGGAATGCTCTGACTGAGGACAGGACCCCACAAGGTCTATGGGGAGACAGAGAAAGAGTATGCCAGCACACACCACAGCGCTATATACACAGGGATACACACTACCAGAAGTGAATTTTTCCCAATAGCTGCTGTATCAATACACCTTTTGCCTAAATTTATGTGCCCCCCCCTCTCTTTTTACCCTCTTAGTGCCAGGAGACTGAAGGGAGAGCCTGGGGAGCGTCCTTCCAGCGGAGCTGTGAAGAGAAATGGCGCTGGTGTGCTGAGGAAGAAGGCCCTGCCCCCTCAGCGGCGGGCTTCTGTCCCGCTGTTTCTGACTAAAAAATGGCGGGGGTTTTACACATATACAGTCACAGACTGTATTATGTGTCTTTTTTATGCCAAAGGTATTCTTATTGCTGCCCAGGGCGCCCCCCCCCAGCGCCCTGCACCCTACAGTGACCGGAGTGTGTGGTGTGCAGTGGGAGCAATGGCGCACAGCTGCGGTGCTGTGCGCTACCTTAAAGAAGACAGGAGTCTTCAGCTGCCGATTTCATCACCAACTTCTGATCTTCTGGCTCTGCGAGGGGGACGGCGGCGCGGCTCCGGGAACGGACGACAGAGGACCTTTGCCTGTGTTCGAACCCTCTGGAGCTAATGGTGTCCAGTAGCCTAAGAAGCGCAACCTAGCTGTGAACAGGTACGTTTGCTTCTCTCCCCTCGGTCCCACGTAGCAGTGAGTCTGTTGCCAGCAGATCTCACTGAAAATAAAAAAACCTAACATTACTTTCTTTACTAGCAGGCTCAGGAGAGCCCACTAGGTGCATCCAGCTCTGGCCGGGCACAGATTCTAACTGAGGTCTGGAGGAGGGGCATAGAGAGAGGAGCCAGTGCACACCAGATAGTACCTAATCTTTCTTTTAGAGTGCCCAGTCTCCTGCGGAGCCCGTCTATTCCCCATGGTCCTTACGGAGTCCCCAGCATCCACTAGGACGTCAGAGAAATATTATATATTATATATATATATATATATATATATATATATATATATATATATATATATATATATATATATATATATATACACATATATACACATACATATATATATACACACACACACACACACACACACACATCCAGCAGCGGCGGCACTCACGGGTCTTACTCACAAACAATAAAGTGCAAAAAGTGCTTTTAATTCATCACTTTGTGTCCGACGTTTCGGGGCCACAACGCCCCTTTTTCGAGGTGATACAACACATTGTTGTATCACCTCAAAAAAGGGGCGTTGTGGCCCTGAAACGTCGGACACAAAGTGATGAATTAAAAGCACTTTTTGCACTTTATTGTTTGTGAGTAAGACCCGTGAGTGCCGCCGCTGCTGGATGTGTTTAGTACTGGATTGTTCCGGATGGCACCAGGGCAATAATCCATGGTAGGAGAGAGTGCCGATTCATTTCTACTTATAATAAGATTTTACTTACCGATAAATCTATTTCTCGTAGTCCGTAGTGGATGCTGGGGACTCCGTCAGGACCATGGGGAATAGCGGCTCCGCAGGAGACAGGGCACAAAAATAAAGCTTTAGGATCAGGTGGTGTGCACTGGCTCCTCCCCCTATGACCCTCCTCCAAGCCTCAGTTAGGATACTGTGCCCGGACGAGCGTACACAATAAGGAAGGATATTGAATCCCGGGTAAGACTCATACCAGCCACACCAATCACACCGTACAACTTGTGATCTGAACCCAGTTAACAGTATGACAAACGTAGGAGCCTCTGAACAGACGGCTCACAACAATAACAACCCGATTTTTTTGTAACAATAACTATGTACAAGTATTGCAGACAATCCGCACTTGGGATGGGCGCCCAGCATCCACTACGGACTACGAGAAATAGATTTATCGGTAAGTAAAATCTTATTTTCTCTGACGTACTAAGTGGATGCTGGGGACTCCGTCAGGACCATGGGGATTATACCAAAGCTCCCAAACGGGCGGGAGAGTGCGGATGACTCTGCAGCACCAAATGAGAGAACTCCAGGTCCTCTTTAGCCAGGGTATCAAATTTGTAGAATTTTACAAACGTGTTCTCCCCCGACCACGTAGCTGCTCGGCAGAGTTGTAATGCCGAGACCCCCCGGGCAGCCGCCCAGGATGAGCCCACTTTCCTTGTGGAATGGGCCTTGACAGATTTTGGTTGTGGCAAGCCTGCCACAGAATGTGCAAGTTGAATTGTGCTACAAATCCAACGAGCAATCGTCTGCTTAGAAGCAGGAGCACCCAGCTTGTTGGGTGCATACAATATAAACAGCGAGTCAGACTTTCTGACTCCAGCCGTTCTTGAAATATATATTTTCAATGCCCGGACCACGTCCAACAACTTGGAATCCTCCAAATCGTTAGTAGCCGCAGGCACCACAATAGGCTGGTTCAGGTGAAACGCTGACACCACCTTAGGCAGAAAATGAGGACGCGTCCGCAGTTCTGCCCTGTCCGAATGGAAAATCAGATATGGGCTCTTATATGATAAAGCCGCTAATTCTGATACTCTCCTGGCTGAAGCCAGGGCCAGTAGCATGGTTACTTTCCATGTAAGATATTTCAACTCCACCGATTTGAGTGGCTCAAACCAATGGGATTTGAGAAAATCCAAAACTACATTAAGATCCCACGGTGCCACTGGGGGCACAAACGGGGGCTGTATATGTAGTACTCCTTTTACAAAAGTCTGGACTTCAGGAACTGAAGCCAATTCTTTCTGGAAGAAAATCGACAGGGCCGAAATTTGAACCTTAATGGACCCCAATTTGAGGCCCATAGACAATCCTGTTTGCAGGAAATGTAGGAATCGACCCAGTTGAAATTCCTCCGTGGGGGCCTTCCTGGCCTCACACCACGCAACATATTTTCTCCAAATGCGGTGATAATGTTGTGCAGTCACCTCCTTCCTGGCTTTTACCAGGGTAGGAATGACCTCTTCCGGAATGCCTTTTTCCCTTAGAATTCGGCGTTCAACCGCCATGCCGTCAAACGCAGCCGCGGTAAGTCTTGGAATAGACACGGTCCCTGCTGAAGCAGGTCCCGTCTTAGAGGTAGAGGCCACGGATCCTCCGTGAGCATCTCTTGAAGATCCGGGTACCAAGTTCTTCTTGGCCAATCCGGAGCCACGAGTATCGTTCTTACTCCCCTTTGCCGTATAATTCTCAGTACTTTTGGTATGAGAGGCAGAGGAGGGAACACATACACTGACTGGAACACCCACGGTGTTACCAGGGCGTCCACAGCTATTGCCTGAGGGTCTCTTGACCTGGCGCAATACCTGTCCAGTTTTTTGTTGAGGCGGGACGCCATCATATCCACCTTTGGTTTTTCCCAACGGTTCACAATCATGTGGAAGACTTCTGGATGAAGTCCCCACTCTCCCGGGTGTAGATCGTGTCTGCTGAGGAAGTCTGCTTCCCAGTTGTCCACTCCCGGAATGAACACTGCTGACAGTGCTATCACATGATCTTCCGCCCAGCGAAGAATCCTTGCAGCTTCTGCCATTGCTGTCCTGCTTCTTGTGCCGCCCTGTCTGTTTACGTGGGCGACTGCCGTGATGTTGTCCGACTGGATCAACACCGGCTGACCCTGAAGCAGGGGTTTTGCCAGACTTAAAGCATTGTAAATTGCTCTTAGCTCCAGTATATTTATGTGAAAAGACATCTCCAGGCTTGACCATACTCCCTGGAAGTTTCTTCCCTGTGTGACCGCTCCCCAGCCTCTCAGACTGGCATCCGTGGTCACCAGGACCGAATCTGCGGCCCTCTAACAGATGAGCACTCTGCAACCACCACAGAAGAGACACCCTTGTCCGTGGTGATAAGGTTATCCGCTGGTGCATCTGCAGATGCGATCCGGACCATTTGTCCAACAGATCCCACTGAAAAGTTCGTGCGTGGAATCTGCCGAATGGAATCGCTTCGTAAGAAGCCACCATCTTTCCCAGGACTCTTGTGCATTGATGCACAGACACTTTTCCTGGTTTTAGGAGGTTCCTGACAAGTTTGGATAACTCCTTGGCTTTCTCCTCCGGAAGAAACACCTTTTTCTGAACCGTGTCCAGAATCATTCCCAGGAACAGCAGACGTGTTGTCGGTGTCAACTGAGATTTTGGAAAATTCAGAATCCACCCGTGTTGTTGCAGCACTAATTGGGTTAGTGCTACTCCGTCCTCCAGCTGTTCTCTGGACCTTGCCCTTATCAGGAGATCGTCCAAGTAAGGGATAATTAATACGCCTCTTCTTCGAAGAAGAATCATCATTTCGGCCATTACCTTGGTAAAGACCCGAGGTGCCGTGGACAATCCAAACGGCAGCGTCTGAAACTGATAATGACAGTTTTGCACCACGAACCTGAGGTACCCTTGATGTGAAGGGCAAATTGGGACATGCAGGTAAGCATCCTTTATGTCCAGGGACACCATAAAGTCCTCTTCTTCCAGATTCGCTATCACTGCTCTGAGTGACTCCATCTTGAATTTGAATTTCTGTATGTACAGGTTCAAAGATTTCAGATTTAGAATAGGTCTTACCGAGCCGTCCGGCTTCGGTACCACAAATAGCGTGGAGTAATACCCTTTTCCTTGTTGTAGGAGGGGTACCTTGACTATCACCTGCTGAGAAAACAGCTTGTGAATGGCTTCCAATACCGTCGCCCTGTCTGAGGGAGACGTTGGCAAAGCAGACTTTAGGAACCGGCGAGGGGGAGGCTTCTCGAATTCCAACCTGTAACCCTGAGATACTACCTGCAGGATCCAGGGGTCCACCTGTGAGCAAGCCCACTGTGCGCTGAAATTCTTGAGTCGACCCCCCACCGCTCCTGAGTCCGCTTGTAAAGCCCCAGCGTCATGCTGAGGGCTTTGCAGAACCCTGGGAGGGCTTCTGTTCCTGGGCAGGGGCTGCTTGCTGTCCTCTCTTACCCCTTCCTCTGCCCCGGGGCAGATATGACTGTCCTTTTGCCCGCTTGTTCTTATAGGACCGAAAGGACTGCGGCTGAAAAGACGGTGTCTTTTTCTGTTGGGAGGGGGTCTGAGGTAAAAATAAGATTTTACTTACCGATAAATCTATTTCTCGGAGTCCGTAGTGGATGCTGGGGTTCCTGAAAGGACCATGGGGAATAGCGGCTCCGCAGGAGACAGGGCACAAAAAGTAAAGCTTTTCCAGATCAGGTGGTGTGCACTGGCTCCTCCCCCTATGACCCTCCTCCAGACTCCAGTTAGGTACTGTGCCCGGACGAGCGTACACAATAAGGGAGGATTTTGAATCCCGGGTAAGACTCATACCAGCCACACCAATCACACCGTACAACTTGTGATCTAAACCCAGTTAACAGTATGATAACAGCGGAGCCTCTGAAAGATGGCTTCCTTCAACAATAACCCGAATTAGTTAACAATAACTATGTACAATTATTGCAGATAATCCGCACTTGGGATGGGCGCCCAGCATCCACTACGGACTCCGAGAAATAGATTTATCGGTAAGTAAAATCTTATTTTCTCTATCGTCCTAGTGGATGCTGGGGTTCCTGAAAGGACCATGGGGATTATACCAAAGCTCCCAAACGGGCGGGAGAGTGCGGATGACTCTGCAGCACCGAATGAGAGAACTCCAGGTCCTCCTTAGCCAGAGCATCAAATTTGTAAAATTTTACAAACGTGTTCTCCCCTGACCACGTAGCTGCTCGGCAAAGTTGTAATGCCGAGACCCCTCGGGCAGCCGCCCAAGATGAGCCCACCTTCCTTGTGGAGTGGGCCTTTACAGATTTAGGCTGTGGCAGGCCTGCCACAGAATGTGCAAGTTGGATTGTGCTACAGATCCAACGAGCAATCGTCTGCTTAGACGCAGGAGCACCCATCTTGTTGGGTGCATACAATATAAACAACGAGTCAGATTTTCTGACTCCAGCTGTCCTTGCAATATATATTTTTAATGCTCTGACAACGTCCAGTAACTTGGAGTCCTCCAAGTCACTTGTAGCCGCAGGCACTACAATAGGCTGGTTCAGATGAAATGCTGACACCACCTTAGGGAGAAAATGCGGACGAGTCCGCAGTTCTGCCCTGTCCGAATGGAAAATCAGATATGGGCTTTTGTAAGATAAAGCTGCCAGTTCTGACACTCTCCTGGCCGAAGCCAGGGCTAGAAGCATGGTCACTTTCCATGTGAGATATTTCAAATCCACCTTCTTTAGTGGTTCAAACCAATGAGATTTTAGAAAGTCCAAAACCACATTGAGATCCCACGGTGCCACTGGAGGCACCACAGGAGGCTGTATATGTAGCACTCCCTTAACAAAGGTCTGGACTTCAGGGACTGAAGCCAATTCTTTTTGAAAGAAAATCGACAGGGCCGAAATTTGAACCTTAATAGATCCCAATTTGAGACCCATAGACAATCCTGATTGCAGGAAATGTAGGAATCGACCCAGTTGAAATTCCTCCGTCGGAGCACTCCGATCTTCGCACCACGCAACATATTTTCGCCAAATTCGGTAATAATGTTGCACGGTTACTTTCTTCCTTGCTTTAATCAAAGTAGGAATGACTTCTTCCGGCATGCCTTTTTCCTTTAGGATCCGGCGTTCAACCGCCATGCCGTCAAACGCAGCCGCGGTAAGTCTTGAAACAGACAGGGACCCTGCTGAAGCAAGTCCCTCCTTAGAGGTAGAGGCCACGGATCTTCCGTGATCATCTCTTGAAGTTCCGAGTACCAAGTCCTTCTTGGCCAATCCGGAACCACTAGTATCGTCCTTACGCCTCTTTGCCGTATAATTCTCAATACTTTTGGTATGAGAGGCAGAGGAGGAAACACATACACCGACTGGTACACCCAAGGCGTTACCAGCGCGTCCACAGCTATTGCCTGCGGATCTCTTGACCTGGCGCAATACCTGTCCAGTTTTTTGTTGAGGCGAGACGCCATCATGTCCACCATTGGTCTTTCCCAACGGGTTACCAGCAAGTGGAAGACTTCTGGATGAAGTCCCCACTCTCCCGGGTGAAGATCGTGTCTGCTGAGGAAGTCTGCTTCCCAGTTGTCCACTCCCGGGATGAACACTGCTGACAGTGCTATCACATGATTCTCTGCCCAGCGAAGAATCCTTGCAGCTTCTGCCATTGCACTCCTGCTTCTTGTGCCGCCCTGTCTGTTCACATGGGCGACTGCCGTGATGTTGTCCGACTGGATCAACACCGGTTTTCCCTGAAGCAGAGGTTCTGCCTGGCTTAGAGCATTGTATATTGCTCTTAGTTCCAGAATGTTTATGTGAAGAGACGTTTCCAGGCTCGTCCATACTCCCTGGAAGTTTCTTCCTTGTGTGACTGCTCCCCAGCCTCTCAGGCTGGCGTCCGTGGTCACCAGGATCCAATCCTGTATGCCGAATCTGCGGCCCTCCAATAGATGAGCACTCTGCAACCACCACAGAAGAGACACCCTTGTCCTTGGAGACAGGGTTATCCGCAGGTGCATCTGAAGATGCGACCCTGACCATTTGTCCAACAGATCCCTTTGGAAAATTCTTGCGTGGAATCTGCCGAATGGAATTGCTTCGTAAGAAGCCACCATTTTTCCCAGGACTCTTGTGCATTGATGTACAGACACCTTTCCTGGTTTTAGGAGGTTCCTGACAAGCTCGGATAACTCCTTGGCTTTTTCCTCCGGGAGAAAAACCTTTTTCTGAACCGTGTCCAGAATCATCCCTAGGAACAGCAGACGAGTTGTCGGCATTAACTGGGATTTTGGAATATTCAGAATCCACCCGTGCTGTTTTAGCACTTCTTGAGACAGTGCTAATCCCATCTCTAGCTGTTCTCTGGACCTTGCCCTTATTAGGAGATCGTCCAAGTATGGGATAATTAATATGCCTTTTCTTCGAAGCAGAATCATCATCTCGGCCATTACCTTTGTAAAGACCCGAGGTGCCGTGGACAATCCGAACGGCAGCGTCTGAAACTGATAGTGACAGTTTTGTACAACGAACCTGAGGTACCCCTGGTGTGAGGGGTAAATTGGAACGTGGAGATACGCATCCTTGATGTCCAAGGATACCATAAAGTCCCCCTCTTCCAGGTTCGCTATCACTGCTCTGAGTGACTCCATCTTGAACTTGAACATCTTTATGTACAGGTTCAAGGACTTCAGATTTAGAATAGGCCTTACCGAGCCATCCGGCTTCGGTACCACAAAAAGAGTGGAATAATACCCCTTCCCTTGTTGTAGAAGAGGTACCTTGACTATCACCTGCTGAGAGTACAGCTTGTGAATGGCTTCCAAAACCGTCTCCCTTTCGGAGGGGGACGTTGGTAAAGCAGACTTCAGGAAACGGCGAGGTGGATCTGTCTCTAATTCCAACCTGTACCCCTGAGATATTATCTGCAGGATCCAGGGATCTACCTGCGAGTGAGCCCACTGCGCGCTGTAATTTTTGAGACGACCACCCACCGTCCCCGAGTCCGCTTGAGGAGCCCCAGCGTCATGCTGAGGCTTTTGTAGAAGCCGGGGAAGTCTTCTGTTCCTGGGAAGGAGCTGCCTGTTGCTGTCTCTTCCCTCGACCTCTGCCTCGTGGCAGATATGAATAGCCCTTTGCTCTCTTATTTTTAAAGGAACGAAAGGGCTGCGGTTGAAAAGTCGGTGCCTTTTTCTGTTGGGGAGTGACTTGAGGTAGAAAGGTGGATTTCCCGGCTGTAGCCGTGGCCACCAAATCTGATAGACCGACTCCAAATAACTCCTCCCCTTTATACGGCAAAACTTCCATATGTCGTTTTGAATCCGCATCGCCTGTCCATTGTCGCGTCCATAAAGCTCTTCTGGCCGAAATGGACATAGCACTTACCCGTGATGCCAGTGTGCAGATATCCCTCTGTGCATCACGCATATAAAGAAATGCATCCTTTATTTGTTCTAACGACAGTAAAATATTGTCCCTGTCCAGGGTATCAATATTTTCAATCAGGGACTCTGACCAAACTACCCCAGCACTGCACATCCAGGCAGTCGCTATAGCTGGTCGTAGTATAACACCTGCATGTGTGTATATACTTTTTTGGATATTTTCCATCCTCCTATCTGATGGATCTTTAAGTGCGGCCGTCTCAGGAGAGGGTAACGCCACTTGTTTAGATAAGCGTGTTAGCGCCTTGTCCACCCTAGGAGGTGTTTCCCAGCGCTCCCTAACCTCTGGCGGGAAAGGGTATAATGCCAATAATTTCTTTGAAATTATCAGCTTTTTATCAGGGGCAACCCACGCTTCATTACACACGTCATTTAATTCTTCTGATTCAGGAAAGACTATAGGTAGTTTTTTCACACCCCACATAATACCCTGTTTAGTGGTACCTGTAGTATCAGCTAAATGTAACGCCTCCTTCATTGCCAAAATCATATAACGTGTGGCCCTACTGGAAAATACGGTTGATTCGTCACCGTCACCACTGGAGTCAGTGCCTGTGTCTGGGTCTGTGTCGACCGACTGAGGCAAAGGGCGTTTCACAGCCCCTGACGGTGTTTGAGTCGCCTGGACAGGCACTAATTGATTGTCCGGCCGTCTCATGTCGTCAAACGACTGCTTTAGCGTGTTGACACTATCCCGTAGTTCCATAAATAAAAGGCATCCATTCTGGTGTCGACTCCCTAGGGGGTGACATCCTCATATTTGGCAATTGCTCCGCCTCCACACCAATATCGTCCTCATACATGTCGACACACACGTACCGACACACAGCAGACACACAGGGAATGCTCCTAACGAAGACAGGACCCACTAGCCCTTTGGGGAGACAGAGGGAGAGTTTGCCAGCACACACCAAAAGCGCTATATATAACAGGGATAGCCTTATAATAAGTGCTCCCTTATAGCTGCTTTATATATATCAAAATATCGCCATAAATTTGCCCCCCCTCTCTGTTTTACACTGTTTCTGTAGTGCAGTGCAGGGGAGAGACCTGGGAGCCGTCCTGACCAGCGGAGCTGTGAGAGGAAATGGCGCCGTGTGCTGAGGAGATAGGCCCCGCCCCTTTTCCGGCGGGCTCGTCTCCCGCTATTTAGTGAATCCAGGCAGGGGTTAAATATCTCCATATAGCCTCTGGGGGCTATATGTGAGGTATTTTTAGCCTTTATATAGGTTACATTTGCCTCCCAGGGCGCCCCCCCCCAGCGCCCTGCACCCTCAGTGACTGCGTGTGAAGTGTGCTGAGAGGAAAATGGCGCACAGCTGCAGTGCTGTGCGCTACCTTTAGAAGACTGCAGGAGTCTTCAGCCGCCGATTCTGGACCTCTTCTGACTTCAGCATCTGCAAGGGGGCCGGCGGCGCGGCTCCGGTGACCATCCAGGCTGTACCTGTGATCGTCCCTCTGGAGCTGATGTCCAGTAGCCAAGAAGCCAATCCATCCTGCACGCAGGTGAGTTCACTTCTTCTCCCCTCAGTCCCTCGTTGCAGTGATCCTGTTGCCAGCAGGACTCACTGTAAAATAAAAAACCTAAGCTAAACTTTTTCTAAGCAGCTCTTTAGGAGAGCCACCTAGATTGCACCCTTCTCGGCCGGGCACAAAAATCTAACTGGAGTCTGGAGGAGGGTCATAGGGGGAGGAGCCAGTGCACACCACCTGATCTGGAAAAGCTTTACTTTTTGTGCCCTGTCTCCTGCGGAGCCGCTATTCCCCATGGTCCTTTCAGGAACCCCAGCATCCACTAGGACGATAGAGAAAAGGTGGATTTTCCGGCAGTTGCCGTGGCCACCAGATCCGATAGACCGACGCCAAATAATTCCTCCCCTTTATACGGCAATACTTCCATATGTCGTTTAGAATCCGCATCACCTGACCACTGTCGCGTCCATAAACTTCTTCTGGCAGATATGGACATCGCATTTACTCTCGATGCCAGAGTGCAAATATCCCTCTGAGCATCTCGCATATAAAGAAAAGCATCCTTTAATTGCTCTATAGTCAATAAAATACTGTCCCTATCCAGGGTATCAATATTTTCAGTCAGGGAATCCGAACAGACCACCCCAGCACTGCACATCCAGGCTGAGGCGATGGCTGGTCGCAGTATAACACCAGTATGTGTGTATATACTTTTTAGGGTAGTTTCCAGCCTCCTATCAGCTGGATCCTTGAGGGCGGCCGTATCAGGAGACGGTAACGCCACTTGTTTTGATAAGCGTGTGAGCGCCTTATCCACCCTAGGGGGTGTTTCCCAGCGCGCCCTAACCTCTGGCGGGAAAGGGTATAATGCCAATAACTTTTTTGAAATTAGCACTTTTCTATCTGGGTTAACCCACGCTTCATCACATACATCATTCAATTCCTCTGATTCAGGAAAAACTACAGGTAGTTTTTTCACCCCCCACATAATACCCCTTTTTGTGGTACTTGCAGTATCAGAGATATGCAAAGCCTCCTTCATTGCCGTGATCATATAACGTGTGGCCCTACTTGAAAATACGTTTGTTTCTTCACCGTCGACACTAGATTCAGTGTCCGTGTCTGGGTCTGTGTCGACCGACTGAGGTAAAGGGCGTTTTACAGCCCCTGACGGTGTCTGAGACGCCTGGGCAGGTACCAACTGGTTTTCCGGACGTCTCATGTCGTCAACTGATTTTTGTAATGTGCTGACATTATCACGTAATTCCATAAACAAAGCCATCCATTCCGGTGTCGACTCCCTGGGGGGTGACATCACCATTATCGGCAATTGCTCTGCCTCCACACCAACATCGTCCTCATACATGTCGACACACACGTACCGACACACAGCAGACACACAGGGAATGCTCTTATCGAAGACAGGACCCCACTAGCCCTTTGGGGAGACAGAGGGAGAGTTTGCCAGCACACACCCAAGCGCTATAATATATATGGGAACAACCTTATATAAGTGTTGTATCCTTATAGCAGCTTAAATATATAAAATATCGCCCAAAAAAGTGCCCCCCCTCTCTGTTTTACCCTGTTTCTGTAGTGCAGTGCAGGGGAGAGTCCTGGGAGCCTTCCTCACAGCGGAGCTGAGCAGGAAAATGGCGCTGTGTGCTGAGGAGAATAAGCCCCGCCCCCTATTCCGGCGGGCTTTTCTCCCGGAGTTTGAGATATCTGGCATGGGTTTAATACATCCATATAGCCTCAAGAGCTATATGTGATGTATTTTTTAGCCATAAAAGGTATTATACATTGCTGCCCAGGGCGCCCCCAGCAGCGCCCTGCACCCTCCGTGACCTATGGTGTGAAGTGTGTGACAACAATGGCGCACAGCTGCAGTGCTGTGCGCTACCTTCATGAAGACTGAAAAGCCTTCTGCCGCCGGTTTCTGGACCTTCAATCTTCAGCATCTGCAAGGGGGGTCGGCGGCGCGGCTCCGGGACGAACCCCAGGGTGAGACCTGTGTTCCGACTCCCTCTGGAGCTAATGGTGTCCAGTAGCCTAAGAAGCCAATCCATCCTGCACGCAGGTGAGTTGAACTTCTCTCCCCTAAGTCCCTCGATGCAGTGAGCCTGTTGCCAGCAGGACTCACTGAACATAAAAAACCTAAAAACTTTTTCTAAGCAGCTCCTTAAGAGAGCCACCTAGATTGCACCCTGCTCGGACGGGCACAAAAACCTAACTGAGGCTTGGAGGAGGGTCATAGGGGGAGGAGCCAGTGCACACCACCTGATCCTAAAGCTTTATTTTTGTGCCCTGTCTCCTGCGGAGCCGCTATTCCCCATGGTCCTGACGGAGTCCCCAGCATCCACTTAGGACGTCAGAGAAATATATATATATATATATATATATATATATATATATATATATATATATATATATATATATATCCAACAATTAGGTCGGCACTCACATGACTGACCAGACAAAAAACGCTTGGGTGCCCTCCTTGAAGTTGAAGACTCCACCATGTACACACGCAGGTAGGCGGCACTCACAAGTCTTATAACCAAGAATGAATCAGACGGACGCAGTCCGTCCGATTCATTCTTGGTTATAAGACTTGTGAGTGCCGCCTACCTGCGTGTGTGTGTATATACTATATATATATATATATATATATATATATATATATATATATATATATATATATATATATATATATATATATATATATATATTATTCTGTATCTATAGCTGTAAGCAAAAGGCCCCATACATTAAATGGCCGTTTCCCCGATCAAAAACATTGATCACCTGTTCACCAGGAAATAGCAGAATTTCTACATGTTAAAATTCTGATAATCAGGAAAAATTAACATGTTGAATATTCCCAATTTTCTGACTCAGGCGTTAAGGGATTTGGAAATTGCGACAATCTAGCACAGAAGTATGGGGGCCTTAAATTTCCTAACCAATCGCATGTAGCAGATGTGCTAGTTATCACTGCAGTCTTATATTTTTAATAAAGAAATGTTATCGATCAAAATTAGACAAAAGAAGCGCATTTCAAGGCTCACTGATGGTATGAGACCATCATTGCAAAGGTCACCTTAATAATCCTTATGAGTAAAGTCCAATCCCTTTCTCATGTTTTACAAGAAATGGAGAAATGTACTATGTTGTCCCTCAAGATGGATCCAAACAAAAGAGAAGCTATCAATGAGTCTGGCAACGCTACAGAGCATGAAATCAGCATTACATTGTAAGATAAACTAAGGGCCTGGGACCTTATTCAGTATCAGTTGCAGTATACAGTAGCTAATTTAAAAAAACTGTGACTGCTAGCACTCTAATGCTGGGTGCCGCCGCAATATATGTGAAGCCCTCTGGCTGCGAGGCAGGTGCAGCGCAGCCATCTTACCTGTAGCAGCTGCCACCCCAAAAATGGCCCGGACCCACCCCCGACCGGCCCGCGAACGCCTCTGCCTGTCAATCAGGAAAAGGCATTCTCATCCGTGCATGTGCAGAACGGGCCCTGCGTGTGCGCACTGGCATGTAATTAAGCATAATGCGATTGCATCGCTGATGCATCTCAAGCTGCATAAGGTACCTAACCCAGTAAGCATTGCATTTGCTTGCAGCATCTTTGCAATGTAATCCTTAGCAATGCAAATGCAGGAGGAGGTGCATAGGGAAACTGTGCAGGCAATCCCAATAGTGATGCATACTGAATTAGGCCCTAAGAACTAAAACAAATGAATAATAATTAAAATATCATCCTGCTCAGTTCTCACCTTCTTTTCGGACAGCATTGGCCACTGCCTTTTTCACTCGTCCAGACTTCACAACTGCTGGATCAGAATTTGCATAATCTGCTACCGTTACTGCGAAAGGTAAAGAAATATATTACTCATTTCAATGTGATGGCAATTATTCCCACCAATCGGAGGGATACATATGAATTGTCTAGGCATTATGTAAACAGGAGAAATTCAGCACCAGGCGGGTCATTCAGGTGCGGTTGGATTTGCTATTACTGCGGCTTCCTTGGAACCTAAAGCTTATAGAAAATAAGAATTTACTTACCGATAATTCTATTTCTCATAGTCCGTAGTGGATGCTGGGACTCCGTCAGGACCATGGGGAATAGCGGGCTCCGCAGGAGACAGGGCACATCTAAATAAAGCTTTTAGGATCACATGGTGCGTACTGGCCCCTCCCCCTATGACCCTCCTCCAAGCCTCAGTTAGGTACTGTGCCCGGACGAGCGTACACAATAAGGAAGGATCTTGAATCCCGGGTAAGACTCATACCAGCCACACCAATCACACCGTACAACTTGTGATCTGAACCCAGTTAACAGTATGATAACAAAAAACGAAGTAGCCTCTGAAAAGATGGCTCACAACAATAGTAATAACCCGATCTTTGTAACAATAACTATGTACAAGTATTGCAGACAATCCGCACTTGGGATGGGCGCCCAGCATCCACTACGGACTATGAGAAATAGAATTATCGGTAAGTAAATTCTTATTTTCTCTAACGTCCTAGTGGATGCTGGGACTCCGTCAGGACCATGGGGATTATACCAAAGCTCCCAAACGGGCGGGAGAGTGCGGATGACTCTGCAGCACCGAAAGAGAGAACTCCAGGTCCTCCTTAGCCAGAGTATCAAATTTGTAAAATTTTACAAACGTGTTCTCCCCTGACCACGTAGCTGCTCGGCAAAGTTGTAATGCCGAGACCCCTCGGGCAGCCGCCCAAGATGAGCCCACTTTCCTTGTGGAGTGTGCCTTTACAGATTTAGGCTGTGGCAGGCATGCCACAGAATGTGCAAGTTGGATTGTGCTACAGATCCAACGTGCAATCGTCTGTTTAGACGCAGGAGCACCCATCTTGTTGGGTGCATACAATATAAACTACGAGTCAGATTTTCTGACTCCAGCTGTCCTTGAAATATATATTTTTAATGCTCTGACAACGTCCAGTAACTTGGAGTCCTCCAAGTCGCTAGTAGCCGCAGGCACCACAATAGGCTGGTTCAAGTGAAAAGCCGAAACCACCTTAGGGAGAAAATGAGGACGTGTCCGCAGTTCTGCCCTGTCCGAATGGAAAATCAGATATGGGCTTTTGTATGATAAAGCCGCCAACTCTGAAACTCTCCTGGCTGAAGCCAGGGCCAATAGCATGGTTACCTTCCATGTAAGGTATTTTAAATCTACCGATTTTAGAGGCTCAAACCAATGAGATTTGAGAAAATTCAAAACTACGTTCAAATCCCACGGTGCCACTGGAGGCACTATTGGGGGTTGTATATGTAGTACACCTTTGACAAAAGTTTGTACTTCAGGCACTGATGCCAATTCCTTCTGGAAGAAGATTGATAAGGCCGAAATTTGAACTTTAATGGACCCCAATTTTAGGCCCATAGACAATCCTGCTTGCAGGAAATGTAAGAATCGACCCAATTGAAATTCTTCCGTTGGAGCCTTCTTGGCCTCACACCACGCAACATATTTTCGCCAAATGCGGTGATAATGTTGTACAGTCACTTCCTTTCTAGCCTTAATCAAGGTAGGAATAACTTCCTCTGGAATGCCCTTTTCTTTTAGAATCCGGCGTTCAACCGCCATGCCGTCAAACGCAGACGCGGTAAGTCTTGGAACATACAAGGTCCCTGCTGAAGCAGATCCCTTCTTAGAGGTAGAGGCCATGGATCCTCCGTGAGCATCTCTTGAAGTTCCGGATACCAAGTTCTTCTTGGCCAGTCCGGAGCCACCAGTATTGTTCTTACTCCTCTTTTCCGTATAATTCTCAGTACCTTTGGTATGAGAGGCAGAGGAGGGAACACATACACTGACTGGTACACCCACGGTGTTACCAGAGCGTCCACAGCTATTGCCTGAGGGTCTCTTGACCTGGCGCAATATCTGTCCAATTTTTTGTTGAGGCGAGACGCCATCATGTCCACCTTTGGTCTTTCCCAACGGTTCACAATCATGTGGAAGACTTCTGGATGAAGTCCCCACTCTCCCGGGTGAAGGTCGTGTCTGCTGAGGAAGTCTGCTTCCCAGTTGTCCACTCCCGGGATGAACACTGCTGACAGTGCTATGACATGATTCTCCGCCCAGCGCAGAATCCTTGCAGCTTCTGTCATTGCTCTTCTGCTTCTCGTGCCGCCTTGTCGGTTTACGTGGGCGACTGCCGTGATGTTGTCCGACTGGATCAACACCGGCTGACCCTGAAGCAGCGATTTTGCCAGGCTTAGAGCATTGTAGATCGCTCTTAGCTCCAGTATATTTATGTGAAGGGACGTCTCCAGGTTTGACCACACGCCCTGGAAGTTTCTTCCCTGTGTGACTGCTCCCCAGCCTCGTAGGCTGGCATCCGTAGTCACCAGGACCCAGTCCTGTATGCCGAATCTGCGGCCCTCTAACAGATGGGCACTCTGCAACCACCACAGGAGAGACAACCTTGTTCTTGGTGACAGTGTTATCCGCTGATGCATGTGCAGATGCGATCCGTGCCATTTGTCCAGCAGATCCCACTGAAATGTCCGTGCATGGAATCTGCCGAATGGAATCGCTTCGTAAGAAGCCACCATCTTTCCCAGGACTCTTGTGCATTGATGTACTGACACAGTTCCTGGTTTTAGGAGGTTCCTGACAAGTTCGGATAACTCCCTTGCTTTCTCCTCCGGGAGAAACACCTTTTTCTGAACCGTGTCCAGAATCATTCCCAGGAACAGCAGACGAGTTGTCGGGGTCAATTGAGATTTTGGAAGATTCAGAATCCACCCGTGTTGCTGAAGCACTACCTGGGTTAGTGCTACACCGACTTCCAGCTGTTCTCTGGACTTTGCCCTTATCAGGAGATCGTCCAAGTAAGGGATAATTAATACGCCTTTTCTTCGTAGAAGAACCATCATTTCGGTCATTACCTTGGTAAAGACCCGAGGGGCCGTGGACAAACCAAACGGCAGCGTTTGAAACTGATAATGACAGTCTTGTATCACGAACCTGAGATACCCTTGGTGTGAGGGGTAAATTGGGACATGCAGATAAGCATCTTTTATGTCCAGGGACACCATGAAGTCCCCTTCTTCCAGATTCGCTATCACTGCTCTGAGTGACTCCATCTTGAACTTGAATTTCTGTATGTACAGGTTCAAGGATTTCAGGTTTAGAATAGGTCTTACCGAACCGTCCGGCTTCGGTACCACAAATAGTGTGGAATAATACCCCTTTCCCTGTTGTAGGAGGGGTACCTTGACTATCACCTGCTGAGAATACAGCTTGTGAATGGCTTCCAAAACCGACGTCCTTTCTGAGGGAGACGTTGGTAAAGCAGACTTTAGGAACCGGCGAGGGGGAGACCTTTCGAACTCCAACATGTAACCCTGAGATATTATCTGCAGGATCCATGGGTCCACTTGTGAGCGAGCCCACTGATTGCTGAAAATCTTGAGTCGACCCCCCACCGCTCCTGAGTCCGCTTGTAAAGCCCCAGCGTCATGCTGATGGCTTTGTAGAACCCGGGGCGGGCTTCTGGTCCTGGGCAGGGGCTGCTTGCTGCCCTCTCTTACCCTTTCCTCTGCCTCGCGGCAGATAAGACTGTCCTTTTGGTCGCTTGTTTTTATAGGAGCGAAAGGACTGCGGCTGAAAAGACGGTGTCTTTTTCTGTTGGGAGGGGGTCTGAGGTAAAAAAGTGGATTTGCCGGCAGTTGCCGTGGCCACCAGGTCCGAAAGACCGACCCCAAATAATTCCTCTCCTTTATATGGCAATACTTCCATATGCCTTTTGGAATCCGCATCACCTGACCACTGTCGCGTCCATAAACTTCTTCTGGCAGATATGGACATCGCGCTTACTCTTGATGCTAGAGTACAAATATCCCTCTGAGCATCTCGCATATAAAGAAAAGCATCCTTTAATTGCTCTAGAGTCAATAAAATACTGTCCCTATCCAGGGTATCAATATTTTCAGTCAGAGAATCCAACCACACTACCCCAGCACTGCACATCCAGGCTGAGGCTACTGCCGGTCGCAGTATAACACCAGTATGTGTGTATATACTCTTCAGTGTAGTTTCCAGCCTCCTATCTGCTGGATCCTTGAGGGCGGCCGTATCAGGAGACGGCAACGCCACTTGCTTTGATAAACGTGTGAGCGCCTTATCCACCCTAGGGGGTGTTTCCCAGCGCGCCCTAACCTCTGGTGGGAAAGGGTATAATGCCAATAACTTCTTGGAAATTAGCAGTTTTCTATCTGGGTTAACCCACGCTTCGTCACACACGTCATTCAATTCCTCTGATTCTGGAAAAGCTACAGGTAGTTTTTTCACCCCCCACATAATACCCCTTTTTGAGGTACCAGCAGTATCAGAGATCTGCAAAGCCTCCTTCATTGCCGTGATCATATAACGTGTGGCCCTATTGGAAAATACGTTTGTTTCTTCACCGTCGACACTAGATTCATCTGTGTCGGTACTCGTGTCGACTGACTGAGGTAAGGGACGTTTTACAGCCCCTGACGGTGTCTGAGACGCCTGAGCCGGTACTAACTGGTTTTCCGGCCGTCTCATTTCGTCAACTGACTTTTGTAATGTGCTAACATTATCACGTAATTCCTTAACTAAAGCCATCCATTCCGGTGTCGACTCCCTAGGGGGTGACATCACCATTACCGGCAATTGCTCTGCCTCCACACCAACATCGTCCTCATACATGTCGACACACACGTACCGACACACAGGGAATGCTCTAATCGAAGACAGGACCCTCTTAGCCCTTTGGGGAGACAGAGGGAGAGTTTGCCAGCACACACCAAAAGCGCTATAAATGTATATAAACAACCCTAGAAGGTGTTGTTTTTGATATAAGCGCTTTTAATATATCAATATCGCCAAATTATGCCCCCCTTCTCTTTGTTACCCTGTTTCTGTAGTGCAGTGCAGGGGAGAGTCCTGGGAGCCTTCCTCACCAGCGGAGCTGAGCAGGAAAATGGCGCTGAGTGCTGAGGAGAATAAGCTCCGCACCTTTTTCGGCGGGCTTTTCTCCCGGGTTTTAAGAAAACTGGCCTGGGTTAAATACATACATATAGCCTTAATGGCTATATGTGATGTATTTATTTTGCCACTAAAGGTATTTAATATTGCTGTCCAGGGCGCCCCCAGCAGCGCCCTGCACCCTCCGTGACTGAATCAGTGAGATGTGTAGCAACAATGGCGCACAGCTGCAGTGCTGTGCGCTACCTTCATGAAGACTGAGGAGTCTTCTGCCGCCTGCTTTCCGGACCTCCGTCTTCAGCGTCTGTAAGGGGGATCGGCGGCGCGGCTCCGGGACGAACCCCAGGAGGACCTGTGTTCCGACTCCCTCTGGAGCTAAGTGTCCAGTAGCCTAAGACTCCAATCCATCCTGCACGCAGGTGAGTTGGAAATCTCTCCCCTAAGTCCCTCGATGCAGTGATCCTGTTGCCAGCAGGATTCACTGAGATTTAAACCTAAAAAAACTTTTTCTAAGCAGCTCTTTAGGAGAGCCACCTAGATTGCACCCTTCTCGGACGGGCACAAAAACCTAACTGAGGCTTGGAGGAGGGTCATAGGGGGAGGGGCCAGTACGCACCATGTGATCCTAAAAGCTTTATTTAGATGTGCCCTGTCTCCTGCAGAGCCCGCTATTCCCCATGGTCCTGACGGAGTCCCAGCATCCACTAGGACGTTAGAGAAACAATAGTGTGTTACGTAATATGTATGTTTTGGTAGTAAAGATCTAAAAAGTCCTCTAAACAGACGTTACGGATAAAGGTTTAAAACATCATTAATAAAAAAATATAACTAAATTGTGTTATATCTAATTACATTTATTTACATGTGCAATTAGATTTGCTGTATTGCTGCACATCCACCAATACAATCCATTTTACTAATCTCCTCCTATTAGCTGGGGCCCCTTGTATTCTCACAGCAGCAGTAAAAAGCTAATGTGCCATTAAAGACCAATTAGAAGCCACACTCAAGAAACTGCGACTTATGGTTAATTCCCCTCATACATCTTTGAGGAAACCTGAAAGTAGTCTGTGGAACTAATCTGCAGATTCTGCATTAAAGAACTGCCGGCATCCCGGGAAACACACCTGCATGAAGAAGACCTGGGGATCTGGCTATCGAGAGAGAATATCGGGATATTTTTGCTAGCCTGAAAGGGGTATAATATGTAACATACAGGTCGTAGTGTAACTGTTAGATGTGACACTAGAGGGAATTTGGTAGAAAGCCTGGTTACACTTGCACTACATATGGAGGAAGGAAAAAAAATAAATAAGATTTTAAACCTACCGGTAAATCTTTTTCTCCTAGTCCGTAGAGGATGCTGGGGACTCCGTAAGGACCAGGGGGTATAGACGGGCACCGCAGGAGACAGGGGCACTATAAAGAACTTTAGAATGGGTGTGCACTGGCTCCTCCCTCTATGCCCCTCCTCCAGACCTCAGTTAGAGAAACTGTGCCCAGAGGAGATTGACAATACGAGGAAAGGATTTTGTTAATCTAAGGACAAGATTCATACCAGCCCACACCATCCACACCGTATAACCTGGAATATACGCAACCAGTTAACAGTATGAACAAAACAGTATCAGCTAAAGACTGATCTCAACTGTAACATAACCCTTATGTAAGCAACAACTATATACAAGCCTTGCAGATTTTGTCCGCACTGGGACGGGCGCCATCATCCTCTACGGACTAGGAGAAAAAGATTTACCGGTAGGTTTAAAATCTTATTTTCTCTTACATCCTAGAGGATGCTGGGGACTCCATAAGGACCATAGGGTTTATACCAAAGCTCCAGACCAGGCGGGAGAGTGCGGACGACTCTGCAGTACCGACTGAGCAAACGCAAGGTCCTTTTCAGCCAGGGTATCAAACTTATAGAACTTTGTAAAAGTGTTTGAACCTGACCAGGTAGCTGCTCGGCAAAGCTGTAAAGCCGAGACGCCTTGGGCAGCCGCCCAAGAAGAGGCCACCTTCCTAGTGGAATGGGCCTTTACCGAATTTGGTAACGGCAATCCTGCCGTAGAATGAGCCTGCTGAATCGTGTTACAGATCCAGCGAGCAATAGTCTGCTTCAAAGCAGGAGCGCCAACTTTGTTGGCTGCATACAGGACAAACAGTGCTTCTGTTTTCCTAACCCGAGCCATCCTGGCTACATAGATTTTTAAGGCCCCGACTACATCCAGGGACTTGGAATCCTCCAAGTCACCCGTAGCCACAGGGACCACAATAGGTTGGTTCATATGAAATGAAGAAACCACCTTAGGCAAAAATTGAGGACGAGTCCTCAACTCTGCTCTATCCACATGGAAAGTCAAATAGGGGCTCTTGTGAGACAAGGCCGCCAATTCGGACACCCGCCTTGCAGATGCCAAGGCCAACAACATGACCACCTTCCAAGTGAGAAATTTTAATTCCACCGTTTGAAGAGGTTCAAACCAGTGAGACTTCAGGAACCGTAACACCACGTTAAGGTCTCAAGGTGCCACTGGGGGCACAAAAGGAGACTGGATGTGCAGCACTCCCTTAACAAAAGTCTGGACTTCTGGGAGAGAAGCAAATTCCTTCTGAAAGAAAATAGACAAGGCCGAAATCTGTACCTTAATTGAGCCTAATTTTAGGCCCATATCCACTCCTGTCTGTAGAAAGTGGAGAAAACGGCCCAGATGGAAATCTTCCGTAGGAGCATTCTTGGCTTCACACCAAGATACATACTTCCTCCAGATACGGTGATAATGTTTTGCCGTCACCTACTTCCTAGCCTTTATCAGAGTAGGGATGACTTCCTGCGGAATACCTTTCCCAGTTAGGATTCGGTGTTCAACCGCCATGCCGTCAAACGTAACCGCGGTATGTCTTGGAACACGCAGGGCCCCTGTTGCAACAGGTCCTCCCTGAGAGGAAGAGGCCATGGATCTTATGTGAGCATCTCCTGAAGATCTGAATACCAGGTCCTTCGAGGCCAATCTGGAACAATGAGTATTGTTTTCACTCTTTTTTGTCTTATGATTCTCAATATTTTTGAGATGAGAGGAAGAGGGTGGATTACATAGACCGACTGAAACACCCATGGTGTCACCAGGGCGTCCACCGCTACTGCCTGAGGGTCCCTTGACCTGGCACAATACCTCCGAAGCTTCTTGTTGAGGCGGGACGCCATCATGTCTATGTGAGGAATTCCCCAAAGACTTGTTATCTCTGTAAAAACTTCTTGATGAAGTCCCCACTCTCCTGGATGGAGATCGTGTCTGCTGAAGAAGTCTGCTTCCCAGTATTCCACTCCCGAAATGAAGACCGCTGACAGAGAGCTTACGTGATTTTCCGCCCAGCGAAGAATCCTGGTGGCTTCCGCCATTGCCACTCTGCTCCTTGTCCCGCCTTGGCGGTTTACATGAGCCACGGCTGTGACCTTGTCTGATTGAATCAGAAACGGTAGGTCGCGAATAAGATTCTCCGCTTGTCGCAGGCCGTTGTATATGGCCCTCAATTCCAGTACGTTGATGTGTAGACAAGCCTCCTGGCTTGACCATAGCCCCTGAAAATGTCTTCCTTGTGTGACTGCTCCCCATCCTCGGAGGCTCACGTCCGTGGTCACCAGAACCCAGTCTTGAATGCCGAACCTGCGACCCTCTAGAACAGAGGTCCTCAAACTCGGTCCTCGGGGGCCCACACAGTGCATGTTTTGCAGGTCTCCTCACAGAATCGCAAGTGAAATAATTAGCTCCACCTTTGGACCTTTTAAAATGTGTCAGTGAGTAATTAATACACCTGTGCACCTGCTGGGTTACCTGCAAAACATGCACTGTGTGGGCCCCCGAGGACCGAGTTTGAGGACCTCTGCTCTAGAAGGTGAGCAGTTTGCAGCTACCACAGGAGAGACACCCTGGCCCTGGGGGACAGGCTTTTCTTCTGATGTATTTGTAGATGGGACCCGGACCACTTGTCCAGGAGGTCCCACTGAAACGTCCTTGCATGAAACCTGGAGAAGGGGATGGCCTCGTAGGCTGCCACCATTTTCCCCAGAACTCGAGTGCATTGATGAACAGACACTCTTTTTGGTTTTAGCAGGTCTCTGACCATATTCTGGAGGTCCTGGGCTTTTTCCATCGGGAGAAAAACCCTCTTCTGTTCAGTGTCCAGAATCATGCCTAGGAATGATATCAATTGTGACTTTGGCAGATTGAGAATCCAACCGTGTTGTTGCAGCATTCTCAGGGAGAGCGACACGCTCTTCTGCAATTGATCTCTCGATCTTGCTTTTATCAGGAGATCTTCCAAGTATGGGATAAGTGTGACTCCCTGCCTGCACAGGAGCACCATCATCTCCGCCATCACCTTGGTGAAAATCCTCGGGGCCGTGGAAAGCCCAAATGGCAACGTCTGAAACTGGTAACGACAGTCCTGTACAGCGAATCTCAGGTACGCCTGATGAGGAGGATATATGGGGACATGAAGGTATGCATCCTTTATGTCGAGTGACACCATAAAATCCCCCCCTTCAGACTGAAGATCACAGCCCAGAGCGATTCCATCTTGAATTTGAACATTTTCAAGTACAGGTTTAGGGATTTTAGATTTAAAATGGGTCTGACCAAACCATCCGGCTTGGGAACCACGAACAGGGTCGAATAGTACCCTTTCCCCTGTTGGACATGGGGAACCTTGACAATCACTTGCTGTTGACACAGCTTTTGAATTGCAGCTAACACTACTTTCCTCTCTGGGGAAGAAGCTGGCAAGGACGACTTGAAAAATCGTCGAGGGGGCACCTCTTCGAATTCCAGTTTGTAGCCTTGGGATATAATATCCATTGCCCAAGGATCCACGTCTGATAGAACCCAGACCTGGCTGAAGAGTCGAAGACGTGCCCCCACCGGTGCGGACTCCCTCAGTGGAGCCCCAGCGTCATGCGGTGGATTTAGTAGAAGCCTGGGAGGACTTCTGCTCCTGGGAACTAGCCGAAGCAGGTGTCCTCTTCCCTCTACCCTTATCTCTGGCGAGGAAGGATGAGCCCCGACCTCTTCTGGACTTATGCGACCGAAAGGACTGCTGATATTGTGGAGTTGTCTTTTGCTGTGGGGGAACAAAAGGCAAAAAAAAATAAGATTTTACTCACCGGTAATTCTATTTCTCGTAGTCCGTAGTGGATGCTGGGGACTCCGTAAGGACCATGGGGAATAGACGGGCTCCGCAGGAGACTGGGCACTCTATAAGAAAGATTTGGTACTATCTGGTGTGCACTGGCTCCTCCCTCTATGCCCCTCCTCAAGACCTCAGTTAGGATACTGTGCCCGGAAGAGCTGACACAATAAGGAAGGATTTTGAATCCCGGGTAAGACTCATACCAGCCACACCAATCACACCGTATAACTTGTGATATTATACCCAGTTAACAGTATGAAATATAACTGAGCCTCTCAACAGATGGCTCAACAATAACCCTTTAGTTAGGCAATAACTATATACAAGTATTGCAGACAATCCGCACTTGGGATGGGCGCCCAGCATCCACTACGGACTACGAGAAATAGAATTACCGGTGAGTAAATTCTTATTTTCTCTGACGTCCTAGTGGATGCTGGGGACTCCGTAAGGACCATGGGGATTATACCAAAGCTCCCAAACGGGCGGGAGAGTGCGGATGACTCTGCAGCACCGAATGAGAGAACTCCAGGTCCTCCTCAGCCAGGGTATCAAATTTGTAGAATTTAGCAAACGTGTTTGCCCCTGACCAAGTAGCAGCTCGGCAAAGTTGTAAAGCCGAGACCCCTCGGGCAGCCGCCCAAGATGAGCCCACCTTCCTCGTGGAATGGGCTTTCACTGATTTAGGATGCGGTAATCCAGCCGCAGAATGCGCCAGCTGAATTGTGCTACAAATCCAGCGAGCAATAGTCTGCTTAGAAGCAGGAGCACCTATTTTGTTGGGTGCATACAGGATAAAAAGCGAGTCAGTTTTCCTGACTCCAGCCGTCCTGGAAACATAAATTTTCAAGGCCCTGACTACGTCCAGTAACTTGGAATCCTCCAAGTCCCTAGTAGCCGCAGGCACCACAATAGGTTGGTTCAAGTGAAAAGCTGATACCACCTTAGGGAGAAACTGGGGACGAGTCCTCAATTCTGCCCTATCCATATGGAAAATCAGATAAGGGCTTTTACATGACAAAGCCGCCAATTCTGACACACGCCTGGCCGAAGCCAAGGCCAATAACATGACCACTTTCCACGTGAGATATTTCAGATCCAGTTTTAAGTGGTTCAAACCAATGTGATTTTAGGAAACTCAACACCACATTGAGATCCCAAGGTGCCACAGGAGGCACAAAAGGGGGCTGAATATGAAGCACTCCCTTTACAAAAGTCTGAACTTCAGGTAGTGAAGCCAGTTCTTTCTGGAAGAAAATCGAAAGAGCCGAAATCTGGACCTTAATGGAACCCAATTTTAGGCCCATAGTCACTCCCGACTGTAGGAAGTGCAGAAAACGACCCAGCTGAAATTCCTCTGTAGGGGCCTTCCTGGCCTCACACCACGCAACATATTATCGCCAAATGCGGTGATAATGGTTTGCGGTTACTTCTTTCCAGGCTTTTATCAGCGTAGGAATGACTTCCTCCGGAATGCCCTTTTCCTTTAGGATCCGGAATTCAACCACCATGCCGTCAAACGCAGCCGCGGTAAGTCTTGGAACAGACAGGGCCCCTGCTGTAGCAGATCCTGTCTGAGCGGTAGAGGCCATGGGTCCTCTGATAACATTTCTTGAAGTTCTGGGTACCAAGCTCTTCTTGGCCAATCCGGAACCACGAGTATCGTTCTTACTCCTCGCCTTCTTATTATTCTCAGTACCTTTGGTATGAGAGGCAGAGGAGGGAACACATAAACCGACTGGTACACCCACGGTGTCACTAGAGCGTCCACAGCTATCGCCTGAGGGTCCCTTGACCTGGCGCAATATCTCTTTATCTTTTTGTTGAGGCGGGACGCCATCATGTCCACCTGTGGCCTTTCCCAACGGTTTACCAACAGTAGGAAGACTTCTGGATGAAGTCCCCACTCTCCCGGGTGTAGGTCGTGTCTGCTGAGGAAGTCTGCTTCCCAGTTGTCCACTCCCGGAATGAACACTGCTGACAGTGCTAGTACGTGATTTTCCGCCCATCGGAGAATCCTTGTGGCTTCTGCCATCGCCATCCTGCTTCTTGTGCCGCCCTGTCGGTTTACATGGGCGACTGCCGTGATGTTGTCTGTTTGGATCAGAACCGGCTGGTTTTGAAGCAGGGGCCTTGCCTGACTTAGGGCATTGTAAATGGCCCTCAGTTCCAGAATATTTATGTGTAGGGACGACTCCTGACTTGACCAAAGTCCCTGGAAATTTCTTCCCTGTGTGACTGCGCCCCAGCCTCGAAGGCTGGCATCCG
Organism: Pseudophryne corroboree; assembly: GCF_028390025.1. Taxonomy (NCBI): domain Eukaryota; kingdom Metazoa; phylum Chordata; class Amphibia; order Anura; family Myobatrachidae; genus Pseudophryne; species Pseudophryne corroboree. Next base: position 811,589,802 of record NC_086445.1, read on the forward strand.
TGGTCACCAGGACCCAGTCCTGTATGCCGAATCTGCGGCCCTATAGAAGATGAGCACTCTGCAGCCACCACAGTAGAGACACCCAGGTCCTTGGAGACAGGGTTATCAGTTGATGCATCTGAAGATGCGATCCCGACCACTTGTCCAAGAGGTCCCACTGGAAGGTCCTTGCATGGAACCTGCCGAATGGAATTGCTTCGTATGAAGCCACCATTTTTCCCAGGACTCGTGTGCAGTGATGCACCGATACCCGTTTTGGTTTTAGGAGGTCTCTGACTAGAGATGACAGCTCCTTGGTTTTCTCCTGCGGGAGAAACTTTTTTCTGTTCTGTGTCCAGAATCATCCCCAGGAACAGTAAGCGTGTGGAAGGAACCAGTTGTGACTTTGGAATGTTTAGAATCCAGCCATGCTGTTGTAGCACTTCCTGAGATAGTGCTACTCCGACCAGTAACTGCTCCCTGGACCTCGCCTTTATTAGGAGATCGTCCAAGTACGGGATAATTAAAACTCCCTTTTTTCGAAGGAGTATCATCATTTCTGCCATTACCTTGGTAAACACCCTCGGTGCCGTGGACAGTCCAAACGGTAGTGTCTGGAATTGGTAATGGCAATCCTGTACCACAAATCTGAGGTACTCCTGGTGAGGAAGGTAAATTGGGACATGCAGGTAAGCATCCTTGATGTCCAGGGATACCATGTAATCCCCCTCGTCCAGGCTTGCAATAACCGCCCTGAGCGATTCCATCTTGAACTTGAACTTTTTTATGTATGTGTTCAAGGATTTCAAATTTAAAATGGGTCTCACCGAACCGTCCGGTTTCGGTACCACAAACAGTGTGGAATAGTAACCCCGTCCTTGTTGAAGTAGGGGTACCTTGACTATCACCTGCTGGGAATACAGCTTGTGAATTGCCTCTAGTACAGCCTCCCTGCCCGAGGGAGTTGTCGGTAAGGCCGATTTGAGGAAACGGCGGGGGGGAGGCGCCTCGTATTCCAGCTTGTACCCCTGAGATACTACTTGAAGGATCCAGGGATCCACCCGTGAGCGAACCCACCGATCGCTGAAATTTTTGAGGCGGCCCCCCACCGTACCTGGCTCCGCCTGTGGAGCCCCACCGTCATGCGGCGGATTTGGAAGAAGCGGGGGAGGACTTTTGTTCCTGGGAACCTGCTGTGTGTTGCAGCTTTTTTCCCCTTCCTCTAGACAGAAAGGACCCGCCTTTTCCCCGCCTGTTTTTCTGGGGTCGAAAGGACTGTACCTGATAATACGGCGCTTTCTTAGGCTGTGAGGGGACATGGGGCAAAAATGCTGACTTCCCAGCTGTTGCTGTGGAAACAAGGTCTGAGAGACCATCCCCGAATAACTCCTCACCCTTATAAGGCAAAACTTCCATGTGCCTTTTAGAATCTGCATCCCCTGACCACTGCAGAGTCCATAAGCCTCTCCTAGCAGAAAATAAGAATTTACTTACCGATAATTCTATTTCTCGGAGTCCGTAGTGGATGCTGGGGTTCCTGAAAGGACCATGGGGGATAGCGGCTCCGCAGGAGACAGGGCACAAAAAGTAAAGCTTTATGATCAGGTGGTGTGTACTGGCTCCTCCCCCTATGACCCTCCTCCAAGCCTCAGTTAGGATACTGTGCCCGGACGAGCGTACACAATAAGGAAGGATTTATGAATCCCGGGTAAGACTCATACCAGCCACACCAATCACACCGTACAACCTGTGATCTAAACCCAGTTAACAGTATGATAACAGAGGAGCCTCTGAAAGATGGCTCCCTACAACAATAACCCGATTTAGGTAACAATAACTATGTACAATTATTGCAGATAATCCGCACTTGGGATGGGCGCCCAGCATCCACTACGGACTCCGAGAAATAGAATTATCGGTAAGTAAATTCTTATTTTCTCTATCGTCCTAGTGGATGCTGGGGTTCCTGAAAGGACCATGGGGATTATACCAAAGCTCCCAAACGGGCGGGAGAGTGCGGATGACTCTGCAGCACCGACTGAGAGAACTCCAGGTCCTCCTTAGCCAGGGTATCAAATTTGTAGAATTTTACAAACGTGTTCTCCCCCGACCACGTAGCCGCTCGGCAGAGTTGTAATGCCGAGACACCTCGGGCAGCCGCCCAAGAAGAACCCACCTTCCTTGTGGAGTGGGCTTTTACCGATTTTGGCTGTGGCAGGCCTGCCACAGAATGTGCAAGCTGAATCGTACTACAAATCCAGCGAGCAATAGTCTGCTTAGACGCAGGAGCGCCCAACTTGTTGGGAGCATATAGTATAAACAGTGAGTCAGATTTCCTGACTCCAGCTGTCCTTGAAATGTATATTTTTAAAGCTCTGACAACGTCCAACAACTTGGAGTCCTCCAAGTCGCTTGTAGCCGCAGGCACTACAATAGGCTGGTTCAGATGAAATGCTGACACCACCTTAGGGAGAAAATGTGGACGAGTCCGCAGTTCTGCCCTGTCCGAATGGAAAATCAGATATGGGCTTTTGTAAGATAAAGCTGCCAGTTCTGACACTCTCCTGGCCGAAGCCAGGGCTAGTAGCATGGTCACTTTCCATGTGAGATATTTCAAATCCACATTTTTTAGTGGTTCAAACCAATGAGATTTGAGAAAGTCCAAAACAACATTGAGATCCCACGGTGCCACTGGAGGCACCACAGGGGGCTGTATATGCAGTACTCCCTTAACAAAGGTCTGGACTTCAGGAACTGAAGCCAATTCTTTCTGGAAGAAAATCGACAGGGCCGAAATTTGAACCTTAATAGATCCCAATTTTAGACCCATAGACAATCCTGATTGCAGGAAATGTAGGAATCGACCCAGTTGAAATTCCTCCGTCGGAGCACTCCGATCCTTGCGGTTACTTCCTTCCTTGCTTTAATCAAGGTAGGAATGACTTCTTCCGGCATGCCTTTTTCCTTTAGGATCCGGCGTTCAACCGCCATGCCGTCAAACGCAGCCGCGGTAAGTCTTGAAACAGACAGGGACCCTGCTGAAGCAAGTCCCTTCTCAGAGGTAGAGGCCACGGATCCTCCGTGATCATCTCTTGAAGTTCCGGGTACCAAGTCCTTCTTGGCCAATCCGGAACCACTAGTATCGTTCTTACGCCTCTTTGCCGTATAATTCTACATACTTTTGGTATGAGAGGCAGAGGAGGAAACACATACACCGACTGGTACACCCAAGGCGTTACCAGCGCGTCCACAGCTATTGCCTGCGGGTCTCTTGACCTGGCGCAATACCTGTCCAGTTTTTTGTTGAGGCGAGACGCCATCATGTCCACCATTGGTCTTTCCCAACGGGTTACAAGCATGTGGAAAACTTCTGGATGAAGTCCCCACTCTCCCGGGTGAAGGTCGTGTCTGCTGAGGAAGTCTGCTTCCCAGTTGTCCACTCCCGGGATGAACACTGCTGACAGTGCTATCACATGATTCTCTGCCCAGCGAAGAATCCTTGCAGCTTCTGCCATTGCACTCCTGCTTCTTGTGCCGCCCTGTCTGTTTACATGGGCGACTGCTGTGATGTTGTCCGACTGGATCAACACCGGTTTTCCTTGAAGCAGAGGTTCTGCCTGGCTTAGAGCATTGTAGATTGCTCTTAGTTCCAGAATGTTTATGTGAAGAGACGTTTCCAGGCTCGACCACACGCCCTGGAAGTTTCTTCCTTGTGTGACTGCTCCCCAGCCTCTCAGGCTGGCGTCCGTGGTCACCAGGATCCAATCCTGTATGCCGAATCTGCGGCCCTCCAATAGATTAGCACTCTGCAACCACCACAGAAGAGATACCCTTGTCCTTGGAGACAGGGTTATCCGCTGGTGCATCTGAAGATGCGACCCTGACCATTTGTCCAGCAGATCCCTCTGGAAAATTCTTGCGTGGAATCTGCCGAATGGAATTGCTTCGTAAGAAGCCACCATTTTTCCCAGGACTCTTGTGCATTGATGTACAGACACCTTTCCTGGTTTTAGGAGGTTCCTGACAAGTTCGGATAACTCCTTGGCTTTTTCCTCCGGGAGAAAAACCTTTTTCTGAACCGTGTCCAGAATCATCCCTAGGAACAGCAGACGTGTTGTCGGAATTAACTGGGATTTTGGAATATTCAGAATCCACCCGTGCTGCTTTAGCACTTCTTGAGACAGTGCTAATCCCATCTCTAGCTGTTCTCTGGACCTTGCCCTTATTAGGAGATCGTCCAAGTATGGGATAATTAATACGCCTTTTCTTCGAAGAAGAATCATCATCTCGGCCATTACCTTGGTAAAGACCCGAGGTGCCGTGGACAATCCAAACGGCAGCGTCTGAAACTGATAGTGACAGTTCTGTACGACGAACCTGAGGTACCCCTGGTGTGAGGGGTAAATTGGAACGTGGAGATACGCATCCTTGATGTCCAAGGATACCATAAAGTCCCCTTCTTCCAGGTTCGCTATCACTGCTCTGAGTGACTCCATCTTGAACTTGAACTTTTTTATGTACAGGTTCAAGGATTTCAGATTTAGAATAGGTCTTACCGAGCCATCCGGCTTCGGTACCACAAATAGAGTGGAATAATACCCCTTTCCTTGTTGTAAAAGAGGTACCTTGACAATCACCTGCTGAGAGTACAGCTTGTGAATGGCTTCCAAGACCGTCACCCTGTCGGAGGGGGACGTTGGTAAAGCAGACTTCAGGAAACGGCGAGGTGGATCCGTCTCTAGTTCCAACCTGTACCCCTGAGATATTATCTGCAGGATCCAGGGATCTACCTGCGAGTGAGCCCACTGCGCGCTGAAATTCTTGAGACGACCGCCCACCGCCCCCGAGTCCGCTTGAGAAGCCCCAGCGTCATGCTGAGGCTTTTGTAGAAGCGGGGGAGGGCTTCTGTTCCTGGGAAGGAGCTGCCTGTTGCAGTCTCTTCCCCCTTCCTCTGCCTCGTGGCAGATATGAATATCCCTTTGCTCTCTTGTTTTTAAAGGAACGAAAGGGCTGCGGTTGAAAAGCTTCTGGCCGAAATGGACATAGCACTTACCCGTGATGCCAGTGTGCAAATATCCCTCTGTGCATCACGCATATAAAGAAATGCATCCTTTATTTGCTCTAAAGACAGTAAAACATTGTCCCTATCCAGGGTATCAATATTTTCAATCAGGGACTCTGACCAAGCTACCCCAGCACTGCACATCCAGGCTGTCGCTATAGCTGGTCGTAGTATAACACCTGTATGTGTGTATATACTTTTTTGGATATTTTCCATCCTCCTATCTGCTGGATCTTTAAGTGCGGCCGTCTCAGGAGAGGGTAACGCCACTTGTTTTGATAAGCGTGTGAGCGCCTTGTCCACCCTAGGAGGTGTTTCCCAGCGCGCCCTAACCTCTGGCGGGAAAGGGTATAAAGCCAATAACTTCTTTGAAATTAGCAGTTTTTTATCGGGGGCAACCCACGCTTCATCACACACCTCATTTAATTCATCTGATTCAGGAAAAACTATAGGTAGTTTTTTCACACCCCACATAATACCCTGTTTTGTGGTACCTGTAGTATCAGCAATATGTAACGCCTCCTTCATTGCCAAAATCATATAACGTGTGGCCCTACTGGAAAATACGGTTGATTCGTCACCGTCGCCACTGGAATCAGTGCCTGTGTCTGGGTCCGTGTCGACCGACTGAGGTAACGGGCGTTTTACAGCCCCTGACGGTGTTTGAGGCGCCTGGACAGGTGCTAATTGATTGTCCGGCCGTCTCATGTCGTCAAACGACTGCTTTAGCGTGTTGACACTATCCCGTAATTCCATAAATAAAGCCATCCATTCTGGTGTCGACTCCCTAGGGGGTGACATCCCCATATTTGGCAATTGCTCCGCCTCCACACCAATATCGTCCTCATACATGTCGACACACACGTACCGACACACAGCAGACACACAGGGAATGCTCTTAAAGAAGACAGGACCCCACTAGCCCTTTGGGGAGACAGAGGGAGAGTTTGCCAGCACACACCAAAAGCGCTATATATGACAGGGATAGCCTTATAATAAGTGCTCCCTGTATAGCTGCTTTAATATATATATTTTTGCCACAATTTTGCCCCCCCTCTCTTGTTTTACCCTGTTTCTGTAGTGCAGTGCAGGGGAGAGCCTGGGAGCCTTCCTGACCAGCGGAGCTGTGTGAGGAAAATGGCGCTGTGAGCTGAGGAGATAGGCCCCGCCCCTTTTTCGGCGGGCTCGTCTCCCGCTCTTTAACGGATTCTGGCAGGGGTTAAATATCTCCATATAGCCCCCGGAGGCTATATGTGAGGTATTTTTTTGCCAAAAAATAGGTTTACATTGCCTCCCAGGGCGCCCCCCTCCCAGCGCCCTGCACCCTCAGTGACTGCCGTGTGAAGTGTGCTGAGAGGAAATGGCGCACAGCTGCAGTGCTGTGCGCTACCTTAAGAAGACTGAGGAGTCTTCTGCCGCCGATTCTGGACCTTCTTCTCGTTTCAGCATCTGCAAGGGGGCCGGCGGCGAGGCTCCGGTGACCATCCAGGCTGTACCTGTGATCGTCCCTCTGGAGCTAATGTCCAGTAGCCAAAGAAGCCAATCCATCCTGCACGCAGGTGAGTTCACTTCTTCTCCCCTAAGTCCCTCGTTGCAGTGATCCTGTTGCCAGCAGGACTCACTGTAAAATAAAAAACCTAAGCTAAACTTTTCTAAGCAGCTCTTTAGGAGAGCCACCTAGATTGCACCCTTCTCGGCCGGGCACAAAAATCTAACTGAGGCTTGGAGGAGGGTCATAGGGGGAGGAGCCAGTACACACCACCTGATCGTAAAGCTTTACTTTTTGTGCCCTGTCTCCTGCGGAGCCGCTATCCCCCATGGTCCTTTCAGGAACACCAGCATCCACTAGGACGATAGAGAAATGGACAATGCACTTATTCTAGATGCCAGCCGGCAGATCTCCCTCTGTGCATCTCTCATATACAAGACTGAGTCTTTTATATGCTCTACGGTTAGCAATATAGTGTCCCTATCTAGGGTGTCAATATTTTCCGACAGGGAATCTGACCAAGCAGCAGCAGCATTGCACATCCACGCTGAAGCAATAGCTGGTCTCAGTATAACACCAGTGTGTGTATATATAGACTTTAGGATAGCCTCCTGCTTTCTATCAGCAGGTTCCTTTAGGGCGGCCGTATCCGGAAACGGTAGTGCCACCTTTTTAGACAAACGTGTGAGCGCTTTATCCACCCTAGGGGGAGTTTCCCAACGTGACCTATCCTCTGGCGAGAAAGGGAACGCCATTAGTAATTTTTTTGAAATCACCAATTTTTTAATCGGGGAAAGCCCACGCTTCTTCACACACTTCATTTAATTCTTCAGATGGGGGAAAAAACTATTGGTAGTTTTTTCTCCCCAAACATAATACCCTTTTTTGAGGTACCTGGGTTTATATCAGAAATGTGTAATACCTCTTTCATTGCCTCAATCATGCAACGAATGGCCCTAGTGGACATTAAATTTGACTCATCGTCGTCGACACTGGTATCAGTATCCGTGTCGACATCTGTGTCTGCCATCTGAGGTAGTGGGCGTTTCAGAGCCCCTGATGGCCTTTGAATTGTCTGGGCAGGCACGAGCTGAGAAGCCGGCTGTCCCGCATTTGGCATGTCGTCAAATTTTTTATGTAAGGAGTCGACACTTGCACGTAATTCCTTCCATAAGTCCATCCACTCAGGTGTCTGCCCCGCAGGGGGTGACATCACATTTATAGGCATCTGCTCCGCCTCCACATAAGCCTCCTCATCAAACATGTCGACACAGCCGTACCGACACACCGCACACACACAGGGAATGCTCTTAAAGGAGACAGGACCCCACAAAAGCCCTTTGGGGAGACAGAGAGAGAGTATGCCAGCACACACCAGAGCGCTATATAATGCAGGGACTAACTGAATTATGTCCCCTTATAGCTGCTATAAGTTATACTGCGCCTAAATTTAGTGCCCCCCCTCTCTTTTTTACCCTTTCTGTAGTGTAGACTGCAGGGGAGAGTCAGGGAGCTTCCTTCCAGCGGAACTGTGAGGGAGAAATGGCGCCAGTGTGCTGAGGGAGATGGCTCCGCCCCTTTTTCGGCTGACTTTTCTCCCGCTTTTTTCTGTATTCTGGCAGGGGTAATTACCACATATATAGCCTCTGGGGCTATATATTGTGGTTATTTTGCCAGCCAAGGTGTTTTTATTGCTGCCCAGGGCGCCCCCCCCCCCCCCCCAGCGCCCTGCACCCTCAGTGACCGGAGTGTGAAGTGTGTATGAGGAGCAATGGCGCACAGCTGCAGTGCTGTGCGCTACCTTGGTGTAGACTGAAGTCTTCTGCCGCCGATTTTCCGGACCATCTTCTTGCTTCTGGCTCTGTAAGGGGGACGGCGGCGCGGCTCCGGGAACGAACACCAAGGACGGGTCCTGCGGTCGATCCCTCTGGAGCTAATGGTGTCCAGTAGCCTAAGAAGCCCAAGCTAGCTGCAAGCAGGTAGGTTCGCTTCTTCTCCCCTTAGTCGCTCGTTGCAGTCAGTCTGTTGCCAGCAGATCTCACTGAAAATAAAAAACCTAAAATAAACTTTCTTTCTAGGAGCTCAGGAGAGCCCCTAGTGTGCATCAGCTCGGCCGGGCACAAAAATCTAACTGAGGTCTGGAGGAGGGGCATAGAGGGAGGAGCCAGTGCACACCAGATAGTACCAAATCTTTCTTATAGAGTGCCCAGTCTCCTGCGGAGCCCGTCTATTCCCCATGGTCCTTACGGAGTCCCCAGCATCCACTAGGACGTCAGAGAAAAGTAGATTTACCCGCGGTAGCTGTGGCAACCAGGTCCGCGAGACCTTCCCCAAATAAAACTTCACCTTTGTATGGTAAAACCTCCATATGCTTCTTTGAGTCGGCATCACCCTTCCATTAGCGGGTCCACAGGGATCGCCTAGCAGAAATCGCCATGGCGTTGGCTCTCGAACCTAGCAGCCCAACGTCTCTTTGAGCGTCTCTCATATATATATAAGACTGCGTCTTTAATGGGACTTAAGGTCAATAAAATGATATCCCTGTCTAGGGAAGCAATGTCAGCTGACAAGGTATCTGTCCAAGCTGCAACTGCGCTACATACCCATGCCGATGCTATTGCCGGTCTAAGTAAAGCACCCTGTATGCATATAAATAGATTTTAAGGTAGTTTCCTGTCTGCGATCAGCAGGATCCTTGAGGGCTGCCGTGTCTGGAGACGGTAGCGCCACCTTCTTGGACAGGCGCGTTAAAGCCTTGTCGACCCTGGGTGAGGATTCCCAGCGTACCCTGTCCTGTGCTGGGAAAGGATACGCCATAAGAATCCTCTTTGGAATCTGCAGTTTTTTGTCTGGAGTTTCCCAAGCTTTTCAAATAACTCGTTTAGCTCATGAGATGGGGGAAAGGTTACCTCAGGTTTCTTTTCCTTATACATGCGCACCCTCGTGTCAGGGACAGAGGGGTCATCTGTGATATGCAAAACATCTTTTATTGCAATAATCATTTAATGAATACTTTTGGCCACTCTTGGGTGTAACCTCGCATCATCGTAGTCGACACTGGAGTCAGAATATGTGTCGGTATCAGTGTCTGCTATTTGGGATAGGGGACGCTTTTGAGACCCTGAAGGGCCCTGTGACGCAGTCCAATCTGTGGATTGACTCCCTGCTTTTTCCCTGGACGCTGCTTTGTCCATTCTCTTATGTAATAAATTCACATTTGCATTTAAAACATTCCACCCAATCATGAGTCGGCGTTGCCGACGTAGACACCACAATCATCTGCTCCACCTCCTCCTTAGATGAGCCTTCCGCTTCAGACATGCTGACACACGCGTACCGACACCCCCACAGGGATATATCTATAAGGAGACAGTTCCCCAACAAGGCCCTTAGGAGAGACAGAGATAGAGTATGCCAGCACACACCCAGCGCCAACTGACACTGGAAACAGAATTCCCAGATAATAGCGCTTTTATATATAATAAACCGTGTAATACACTCACTGCGCCTTACAAGTGCCTCCCCCTCTTTTCAGCCCTGTGTCACCGTGTTCAGCAGGGGAGAGTCCGGGGAGCCAGCTTCTCTGCAGTGCTCTGTGGAGAAAATGGCGCTGGTTAGTGCTGAGGGACCAAGCTCCGCCCCCTCCGGCGGCGGGCTTCGGTCCCGCTTAATTTTATAAAACTGGCGGGGGATTTATACACTTACTGCCTCCGCAGCCTATATCCATATTGCCAGACTTAAAGGTTCATATTGCTGCCCAGGGCGCCCCCCTGCGCCCTGCACCCATCAGTGCCTGGTAGTGTGTGTAATGTGTGGGAATGCTGCGCGCTTACCTCAGGGAAGATCTGAAGTCTTCTGCAGCCTTAGAAGTCTTCTTTTCTTCTTATACTCACCCGGCTTCAATCTTCCGGCTCTGTGAGGAGGACGGCGGCGCGTCTCTGGGACGAACGGCGGGGGGAGACCTGCGTTTCGACTCCCTCTGGAGTTAACGGTGTCCAGTAGCCTAAGAAGCAGAGCCCATCACTTAAGTAGGTCTGCTTCTCTCTCCTCAGTCCCACGATGCAGGGAGCCTGTTGCCAGCAGTGCTCCCTGAAAATAAAAAACCTAACAAAATTATTTTTCAGAGAAACTCCTCTGGGCACAGGATCTAACTGAGGTCTGGAGGAGGGGCATAGAGGGAGGAGCCAGTGCACACCCATTCTAAAAGTTCTTTATAATGCCCATGTCTCCTACGGAGTCCGTCTATACCCCCTGGTCCTTACGGAGTCCCCAACATCCTCTAGGACGTAAGAGAGAAAAGAAAAGCAAAGCAGTAATACACCTTACATTGCCCATTTTTACTTTGGTTTGTGACCAGACCACTTGTTATTTGCAGGGTTTAAGTTAAGTGCATAGGAATTGCATTCCTTGCACGTATGGCAGGAAGAACAGAAGGCTGATATAATATTAAACTTTGTATAATCTATAATGCTTAACGAGCTAAAGCTTGAAACACAACTTCTGACGTTGCGACCCAGCGTCATGATGCAATGTCATCACACTGCCGTACAGAATATACGATCCGCTGTACAACAGAACAACGTATAATACCCCTTTCACAGCACAAATGCCGGATCCCACTCGGGAATTGGAAACAGGTCCTTCCCGGGAGGGATCCGGAACTGGAAGCTACAGCAGGCTTCCCTGACCCGTCAATATGCTGAGCAGGTTGCCATAGCAGCGTGGAGCGGAGCTGGTAGCAAAACTGGGAGATGAGCTCATCGCCACGCCGCCTCTCCCTATCTAGTGAACGGGTCCCATCGACCCGGGAACCCGTTTACACTGCCACTGACACGGTATTCAACCTGGGAATAACACTGCTTTATTCCAGAGTTGAATTACCGGGTCAGGCGAGCCAGGAATCCCGCTGTGGCGCTTCCACAATATGCCGGGTCGATACCGGGTTATTTGTGCGGTGTGAAAGTGGTATCATTACATGCTGCATATAACTACACTTTAAACCATGGAATAGTCTCATTGGACCTGCAGCACATCCAATGGACTGATTCAATGAACAATGGATTGGGGGTACACACTGCGCCTGATTCAGAGTTGTATGATATTGCACAGTCGCAGAGATGGGGCTGTGCAATACCATTAGCTAATATAGCAAGAGACGTCTGGTGTAAAAAGACGCCTCCTGCCTTCTTCCGTGATCCGCGGGTTGCATATCAAGACACTCTGCAGGACCATCGGTCATCTGAGTAAAGTTCAGGTTACTCAGATTTCCTTCTAAGATCCGTAGCTAAAGTCAGTAAATCTGTTTAGCCAGACGCGCCTGTTTTAAAGAACGGACCTGGTTGCTGCCTCTTCCCCACCCCCAAATGCCCTCAGCCCGTCAGCCGGGCTGGGGACTAAGGGAGCACTGTGTGCGAGGATACAGAACCTGTCTTGCACATGTGCAGGGCCCCCACTAACGGACTTGTACGCTAACCAAAGGGTTAACGTAAGAGTCTGAATCGGGTCCACTATACAATGCGCAAGATATATCATTCTGAGTCCAGTCAGAACAATTTTGGTGTTTATTCAATTCAAGTCGGAACTGCCATCTTGTCGGAAAGACGACAGTTTCGACTTTTTTAGGTAGAATAGTGTTCCAACCTATTCAATGAGGCTGCCATTTCCCCCCCGATATGTCGGCAATACCAACTTGTCGTAAAACACGTGGATCGGCGGATCCACGCGTTTTGACGGATTTTCGAAGTCAGATTGACATTGTTGAGAACGGCTAAATCCTGTCAGATTTTACCAAAAATTTAATACTGCATTGTCAAATCCTTTCCGTCGGAAAGGATCCGACATGCATTGCATAGACCCCATAATGGAATATAGGATCGTAGTGTGCACCCAGCTTTATCCCTGTTTATTGTAAATATTTCAGGCAATGGGAAGAATTCACTGTTACATGGGTGCACTGCAGCCTACTGTACAGTATAAAGATAACAATTAAAGTTCCTGAAATAAGTAAAATGTAAGCAGAAATTAACTACCAGTGTTACTTTTGTCCTTATTTTGCTTATCAAAAGTCCAACTTTATGGTTATAGCTTTTTATTTAAAACCCCAAGAGAATACATATTATTTATTTATTACCAGTTAATTATATAGTGCACACATATTCAGCAGCGCTTTACAGAGAATATTTGGCCATTCACATCAGTCCCTGCCCCAGTGGATCTTACGGGTGGTCTTCAGTATGCCGGCTGTCGGGATCCCGGCGCCAGAATCCTGACAGCCGGCATACCGACACTTTCTCCCTCGTGGGGGTCCACGACCCCCCTGGAGGGAGAATAAAATAGTGTCGCACCACCGTTCCCGCAGCGAGCCCGCAAGGGGCTCATTTGCACCCGCCACACTGTCGGTATGCCGGCGGTCAGGCTCCCGCCGCCGGTATGCTGGTCGCCGGGAGCCCGACATACCATACTACACCCGATCTTACAATCTATATTCCCTTCCACATGTACACACACATTCACGCTAGGGTTAATTTGTTGGAAGCCAATTAACCTACCAGTATATTTTTGGATTGTGGGAGGAAACCCACGCAAGTACGGGGAGAATATACGAACTCCACACAGTTAGCGCCATGGTGGGAATGAAACCCATGACATCATTGCTGTGAGGCAGTAATGCTAACAATTACACCCATCCGTACTGCCCCAAGGATCTGTCACAAATTGCAACGACTTTATGTCATACAAAAATTTATCTTGCACCAATCTCATCTTATTTTTCTCTCAGCCCAGTTATGTATTTTTTTTATTTTTCTTTATGTTTCTAATACTAGGGTGTTACCACCTACGCCATATGAAGTAATGGCAATGGACTTGCATAGACCTCCTTGCTGCACAGCAGAACGAAGGAGTCAGGAACAGCCAGCAAATGTTTAGAATATAAATATAGGTTCCTGATAAAATGGGGACACCTAGCACTGATGCACTGTCTGACATAGCAACAGGACCCCTTCCAGCAAGTGTGGAAGTACGTGTACTACAGGCTGGCAGGAGACCTGGGACGTGTAACTCAGCAGGTGCAGCAGCCGGCACAGAGGCACAGCAGCAGGTGGTGTCTGATGGCTGGCAGCAGCACATGATGGCACAGTGACAATGGAGTGACAGCGGGACACGAGGTCTCCTCTCACCTCTGTGAGCGCTCAGATCGTCAGCCCGAAACTTCAGCCGCTTTCGGTCTCGTTTCCTGGGCATGACTGCGGTTGGCGGGTGGGGGCGGCGCAGGCTCTGAGTGAGGGGAAGCCGGCCCGGCCATGGCTACAGACCACGGGAGACGGAGTGGAGCAGAGGAGAAAGTGGCTGCAAAACACCGAGGTCCGCAGCCATCATGTGCCTGTCTCCTAGCTCCACACTCCTAGCGGCGGCAGCGTCGCCGAGACGTCACTGACTTCCAGGACCTGGAAGTAATGCTCTACTTCCGTTCGCCAGTCAGCACGGCGCATATGGTTGGCACATACTGCTAGTACAGGACACACACTATACACGCTCAGGCTGTAGTAGTACTGCGCACGCGCGCTTAGCTGTTGGAATCACTCACCACATAGCTTGGTCCCCAAGAATGCTGCCGCGTTCTGTACGCAAGGGCAGACGGCAGATTATTAAACCCGGTGAAGCATACCGCCCAATATGACCCTTTCCAGGAGGGACAAAATGCTGTGTTCTTGGACTCCCTTCTTAATTTAGGATTCCCCTCACCTGCTGTAAACCAGTTTAATGATAACAAAGGTGTTTCAAGGTGAGGGCAATTTTAAATTAAGAGGGAAGTCCTGAAACTGCATTTTGTCCCTCCTGGAAAGTGTCATGTTGGGAGGTGTTAAAGCACCGCCCAATAACCTCCTGTCATTTCTCAATCCCAGCATTTAATTTAACAGGAGCTGATTGGCTGGCGCTTTATCACCTTCCACTTTATCACTTCACCAGGCTTAATAAATCTGCTCCTCAGTGCCTGATTACCATTGATACAGAGCAGGGTGGGAGATTTTGGAACTCAGCAGCAAAATCCAAGAAAGCACAATAAAACCTGTATTGTCATAGCATCCAGTATACTATTTTGTAAGATTATAAATCCAAAACATTCACAAAAACTTGATTGGTAATATTTACAAATACTGTAGTATACCAGCCAACTGCTTTCATGTGTTTATGTTGTAGCATACACATGTTGTACACAATTACCACACCATCAGCCACGCAGTTACCACCCCACATACTGTACCTCCCAATATGACCCTGTCCAGGAGGGACAGAATGCTCTGCTCCTGGACTTCCCTCTTAATTTATAATTGCCATCACCTGTAGTGAAAAGCTAGGATCACACTATAAATTGGATTTTAATTACCTACCGGTAAATACTTTTCTCGTAGTCCGTAGAGGATGCTGGGTTCCACATTAGTACCATGGGGTATAGATGGGTCCACTAGGAGCCATTGGCACTTTTAAGAGTTTGAGAGTGTGGGCTGGCTCCTCCCTCTATGCCCCTCCTACCAGACTCAGTCTAGAAACTGTGCCCGAGGAGACGGACAACATAGAGAAGGATTTTACAAAGATAGTGCTAAACCAAGAGCTAAGCAGTACTGAACCAAGTAACCACTGCAGGATCACAAAGCGCTGGGTGAGCGCCCAGCATCCTCTACGGACTACGAGAAAAGGATTTACCGGTGGGTAATTAAAATCCTATTTTCTCTTACGTTCTAGAGGATGCTGGGGTCCACATTAGTACCATGGGGATGTACCAAAGCTCCCAAAACGGGAGGGAGAGCACGGAGGCTCCTGCAGAACTGATTGACCAAACTTCAGGTCCTCAGAGGCCAAA
The DNA here is from genome assembly GCF_028390025.1 of Pseudophryne corroboree. Classification (NCBI taxonomy): domain Eukaryota; kingdom Metazoa; phylum Chordata; class Amphibia; order Anura; family Myobatrachidae; genus Pseudophryne; species Pseudophryne corroboree. The sequence goes on from NC_086445.1 coordinate 811,605,192, forward strand.
GTATCGAACTTGTAGAACTTAGCAAACGCGTTCGACCCAGATCAAGTAGCCGCTCGGCAAAGCTATAAAGCCGAGACACCCCGGGCAGCCGCCCAGGAAGAACCCACCTTACGAGTAGAGTGGGCCTTAACAGATGTAGGACACGGCAATCCTGCCATAGAATACGCATGCTGGATAGTGAACCTGATCCAGCGAGAGATAGTCTGCTTAGAAGCAGGACACCCAAGTTACTTGTGATCATACAGAACAAACAAAGAGTCCGATTTTCTGTGACAAGCAGTGCTCTTCACATAGATTTTCAGAGCCCTTACAACATCCAAGGACTTTGATGAAATTGAGGAGTCAGTAGCAACTGGCACCACAATAGGTTGGTTGATATGAAATGCCGACACAACCTTCGGAAGGAACTGCTGACGTGTTCGGAGCTCAGCTCTATCTTCATGGAATATTAAGTAGGGGCTTTTACAAGACAAAGCCCCCAACACACGTCTAGCAGAAGCCAAGGCCAACAAAGTGACAGCCTTCCATGTGAGAAACTTGACCTCAACCTCCTGTAGAGGCTCGAAACAATCCGATTGGAGGAACTGCAACACCACGTTAGGATCCCAGGGTGCCGTGGGTGGCACAAAGGGAGGCTGGATGTGCAGAACCCTTTTCAAAAAAGTCTGAACCTCAGGGAGGGAAGCCAACTGTTTCTGGAAGAAAATGGATAGGGCCGAAATCTGGACCTTTACGGATCCCAACCGCAAGCCCATATCCACACCTGCTTGCAGGAAGAGGAGAAAACGTCCCAGTTGAAACTCCACCATAGGAAACTTCTTGGATTCACACCAAGATACATACTTTTTCCAAATGCGATGGTAATGTTTAGACGTTACTCCTTTCCTAGCCTGTATCAGGGTAGGAATAACCTTGTTCGTAATGCCCTTCCGAGCTAAGATCTGGCGTTCAACCTCCATGCCATCAAACGTAGCCGCGGTAAGTCTTGATAAGCGAACGACCCCTGCTGCAGCAGGTCCTCCCGAAGAGGAAGAGGCCTCGGCTCTTCCAGCAGTAGATCCAGAAGATCCACGTACCAAGCCCTTCTTGGCCAGTCTGGAGCAATGAGGATTGCATGAACTCCTTTTCTCCTTATGAGCTTTAGAATTCTTGGAATTAGTGGAAGTGGAGGAAACACATACACCAACTGGAACACCCACGGAGTTACCAGGGCACCACCCGCCACTACCTGCGGGTCTCTTGACCTGGAGCAACCTCCAAAGTTTTTTGTTGAGGCGGGAGGCCATCATGTCTATTTGAGGAACCCCCCATAGATTTGTCACCTCCCTGAACACCTTTGGATGGAGGCCCCACTCTCCTGGATGGAGATCGTGTCTGTTGAAGAAGTCCGCTTCCCAGTTGTCCACTCCCGTAATGAAGATTGCTGACAGCGCCACCGCGTGCTTTTCCACCTAGAGGATGATTTTTGTTACCTCTGACATTGCAGCTTTGCTCTTCGTTCCGCCTTGTCGGTTTATGTAGGCCACTGTCATCACATTGTCCGACTGAACTTTAATGGCCTGATCTTTCAGAAGATGTGCCGCTTGCAGAAGACCGTTGTATAAGGCTTAGTTCCAGAATGTTTACTGGAAGAATGGATTCCAGGCTTGACCACCTTCCTTGGAAAGTTTCCCCTTGAGTGACTGCGCCCCAGCCCCGGAGACTTGCATCCGTGGTTAGAAGGATCCAGTCCTGAATCCCGAACCTGCAGCCCTCCAGAAGGTGAGGCATTTGTAGCCACCAGAGGAGTGAAATCCTTGCTTTCGGCGACAGACGTATCCTCAGGTGCATATGTAGATGAGAATCCGACTACTTGTCTAGGAGATCCAATTGGAAGGATCGAGCATGAAACCTTCCGAACTGCAGAGCCTCGTAAGAGGCAACCATCTTCCCCAGAAGACGAATGCACAGATGAATCGATACCCGGGCTGGCTTCAGGACATCCCGGACCATTGAATGTATAACCAACACTTTCTTCACCGGTAGAAACACCCTCTGCACTTCCATGTCAAGGACCATCCCCAGGAAAGACAATCTCCTTGTCTGCTCCAAATGTGACTTTGGAAGGTTCAGGATCCAACCATGGACCCTGAGCAGATGAGTCGTGAGAGCAATGGACTGCAATAGCTTCTCCCTGGACGACGCCTTTTTCAGCAGATCGTCCAGGTATGGAATTATGTTCACTCCCTGTCTGTGGAGGAGAACCATCATCTCTGCCATCACCTTGCTGAACACCCTCGGTGCCGTGGAGAGATCAAATGGCAGTGTCTGAAACTGATAGTGACTGTCCAACAGTGCAAATCTGAAATAAGCCTGGTGCAGAGGCCAAATTGGAATATGGAGATACGCATCCTTGATATCTAAGGATACCAGAAACTCCCCCTCCTCCAGACCTGAGATCACCGCTCTCAGAGACTCCATTTTGAATTTGAACTCCCTTAGATAAGGGTTTAACGATTTCAAGTTCAAGATTGGTCTGACCAAACCATCTGGTGCCCGTACCATAAAAAGGTTTGCATAGTAACCCACGTTGTGCATATGAGGTGGAACTGGGACAATGGCCTCTGAACGTTCCAATTTCTGGATAGCTTCCAGTAGGACAGTTTTGTCTGTCAGTAAAGCTGGCAAGCCTGATTTGAAGAATCGTGAGGTGGGTTTTTTTGAAACTCCAGTCTGTACCCCAGGACACAATATCCTGTACCCAGGGATCCAGGCCGGATGACACCCAGACGTGGCTGAAATGTCTGAGTCTTGCTCCCACCAGCCCGTCCTCCAGGCTGCGTGGTCCACCGTCATGCTGAGGATTTTGAGGTACCAGAAGCAGGCTTCTGGTCCTGGGAGCCTGCGGGTGCATGCTTTTTGGATTTTGCCCCGCCCACCTCTAAAGCAGGTGGTAGGAGACTTGGACTTTTTTGTCTTAGCGGTCCGAAAGGACTGGGTTGCCGATGAAGAAAAAGGTTTCTTCGAAGAAGGCGTAGCTGAGGGAAGAAAAGGTGACTTACCCGCGGGTGCCGTGGAAATCCACGCATCCAATGCTTCCCCAAATAGAGCCTGACCTGTGTAGGGTAGGTTCTCTACACTTCTCCTGGATTCCGCGTCTGCAGACCATTGGCATAGCCAGAGTCCCCTGCGAGCTGAGACAGACATGGAAGATATCCTTGCAGTCAGCGTACCCAGGTACTTCATGGATTCCACCATGGATCCCGCAGAATCCTGTATGTTACGTAAAAATAATTCAATGTCACTTCTATCCAGTTAATCCAAATCATCTAGTAATTTACCTGACCACTTTACTATAGCTTTAGAGATCAATGCGCAGGCAATAGTAGGCCTCAACGCCACCCCTGAAGCAGTGTATATGGATTTGAGCGTAGTGTCAATCTTACGATCCGCCGGTTCTTTTAACGCGGTAGATCCAGGGACAGGTAAAACCACCTTTTTTCGACAGTCTGGAAACAGACGTGTCAACTATGGGTGGGTTTTCCCATTTTTTCCTATCTTCCTCAGGGAAGGGAAAAGCAACCAGAACCCTTTTTGGGATCTGGAATTTTTTCTCAGAGTTTTCCCAGGATTTTTCAAATAAAGCATTTAATTCTTTAGACACAGGGAAGGTTAGCAAGGCTTTCTTATTGTCTGTGAAGTAAGCCTCCTCAACCTGCTCAGGTGTTGTATCAGTAATATTTAACACATCTCTAATGGCCTCTATCATTAGCTGCACCCTTTTGCAAGGGATGTCGCCCCCCTCAGCACATCCCCGTCTGCCGTGTCAGAGTTGGTATCCATGTCATCTTGCATAATCTGGGCAAGTGCACGTTTCTGTGGGTATATGCTAGGGGATTTTGAAGGAATAGGGACAGAACCTGACCAAACTGCCATAGATTTCTTTAAAACCTGAGTTTCAGTCTCAGTATGAGCTACCCTAGTAGAGATCTGAGAGACCATACCCTTAATACCGGTTAACCACTCAGGCTCAGTAATAGGGATCTGGGACAATGCATTACATTCCTGTGTACATGGAATGGATTCCTCCTGAGAGGAAATGTCCTCTGCAGCATAAGACACAGAGGTGGTCATTCCGAGTTGATCGCAGCCAGCAACTTTTTGCTGCAGCTGCGATCAACTAGTCCACACCTATGGGTGAGTGTATTTTAGCTTAGCAGGGCTACGATCGCTTGTGCAGCCCTGCTAAGCTAAAAAAAAATTCAAGCAGAACTTGATCAGCCCTATACCTACTTACCCTGTGTGATGATCCCTGCGATGCTGAAGCTGCCTCTGACTTCAGACATCCACCTTCCGTTGTTCTGGACACGCCTGCGTTTTCCAATCCACTCCCCGAAAACGGCTGCAAACGCTGTGGAGACGCCCAGGTCCGCCTTCTTCCTGTCCATCTTCTTTGCGGTCCGCTCTGTGACCGCTTTCTTCTCAAGACGCGACATAACCCGGCGACCCCTGTCGCCGGACATTGTCGCGCACTGTGGCCGCCCGGCATGCGCATTCCGCACCCGTTCGCACCGCAGCGAAAAACCGATGAGTGCGAACTAGTCGGAATGACCCCCAGAGTCCCTAGACATGGCTATGTGAGACAACAACACCCACACACACACACAGGGAAATGTCAGACACAGTTTTCCCCCCAAGTCTGCCACAGAGAAACACAGAAATTGGAGCCAACCCACACACAGCGCTTTCCTAGGTAGGTATAATACCACTACCTGGCGCTTACTGTGAACCTTAATAGACTACACAGTATTTACACAGCCTCCCCCCCTCCCCCTTCTACAACCCCCTGGTACCGCACAGGATAGCTGGAGTTGCTTGGAGGGACAGCTCTCCCTGTCAGCGTCTCTGTAGAGGATCTGCAGGCAGGAAAATGGCGCTGAACGCTGGTGGGTCCGCTCTGAGGAGAAGCTCCGCCCCCTTAACATGGCGCTGCTTCCTGCTCTTCAGTTTTTTTATTCTGGCCTGAGGATTGTTGCTGGCAGTGTAACCGAGGTCCCTGACAGGCTTGCGACCACTGTAGGGTATAGGCGCTGGCTCAGGGCACCCCTCAGCGCCGCACTATGTACCGCTGAGCCTCCGGAGCGCAGTTAATGCTGCGCTCCTACCCTGTTGCCACCATCTTCACACCGGCTCCCCGCTTGCCAGGGGGGCCGGTGACTCATTCACCACCAGAATCTTCTGGCTCTGTAAGGGGGTGGCGGCATACTGCGGGAGTGTGCGGTCGCATAGGGGGGCTAACGATCATCACCCTCAGGAGCTCAGTGTCCTGTCAGCAGAGATAGTGGCTCAGACCCCTCAGGGCGGACACTACTGCCCCCCCTTAGTCCAATGAAGCAGGGAGGCTGTTGCCAGCAGCCTCCCTGTGCCTAAATAACTCTTAGAAAAAAAATTAAACTAAAGAAGCTCTAGGAGCTCCCCTAGCTGTGACCGGCTCCTCCGGGCACATTTTCTAAACTGGGTCTGGTAGGAGGGGCATAGAGGGAGGAGCCAGCCCACACTCTCAAACTCTTAAAGTGCCAATGGCTCCTAGTGGATCCGTCTATACCCCATGGTACTAATGTGGACCCCAAGATCCTCTAGGACGTAAGAGAAAAAATTTTGTCCCGATTTGCCAATAATTGGGACACCGGCCTGTCGTGTCGGCGTTTCGCCGATAATTTGGGAAAACCTTGCACACACACCCGAATGATCGATTTTCCGATCAGTCAGCGCAGACTAAAAATATCTGCCACACTCTCCAGATATTGAGCAGTGTGTGTGCGTTCTCAATAATCTGCCCATATTTCCTATGATTTCCCCTCACTACATCAACCTCCTTGTGGGCGGATATATGCAAATGCAGTGTGACATGGCAGAAAATTGGTAACTGAAAATAAAAATCTATAAGTGTGTAGCTCAGGTATTGATGCCTACAATTTCCCGAAAAATCGTCCGATTGTCGGGCAGACCAAAAAAAATCTGCCAGTGTGTACCTAGCTAAACACCTTTCTTACCCATTTACCTGTTCAAAACAGGTGACAGCAATCATACATTAAGAGAAAAGTCCAGAAGCAAAGCATTTTGTGCCTCCTGGAGAGGGTCATGTTGGGAGGTATGACCCCATAAGGTGGAACTCCTGTGTGTAGGCAGCTATGCTGCCAGCGAGTGAGAGGATGCAGCGTGCGGTGGTGACAGACATCCACATAGGAGGAGGCGGGGAGAAGCTTTGACAGGCAAATGGGTGTATTCAATTGTAGTCGGAAACTGCCGTCTTGTTAGAAAGACGGCAGTTTCCGACCTTTTTAGATCGGAAACTGTTCCGACCTATTCAATGCCCCTGCCTTTTTTCCGACAAGTTGGCAATTCTGACTTGTCGGAAAACATGTGGATCGTCGGAATAGCCGCGTATCCACGTGTTTTGTTCGATTCCGGGGCCAAATTCGACAGGTTTTAGCTCAGTTTCCGACAATGTCAATCCGACTTTAACAAAAGTCGGATTAGCATTGTCGGGAACGCCGCTCGTTGAAAAGGGGTATAACATTTTCCAGCAAGAGACAAAAGAATACCGGAGTATGACAGTGTATTTGCACATATCTGATCAAAACTCACCCAATTTCCAGCAGTATATACGGGATGTATTTATGTGTCGGGTGGTCGGGAGACCACCGGTCACTATACCGACGCCGGGATCCCGAGCGATTGACAGCCGGCATGCCGACTAACAGGGACTATTCCCACTCGTGGCTATCCACGACACCCATAGAGTGGGAATAGAACCTGTGGCGAGACACCGAGCCCGCAAGGGGCTACATTGTGTTTTCCGCTCCCTGCTGGCAATCTAAAGCTCAGCATCGGTATGGTGACCGGTGGGATTCCAAATGGCAGTCACGCGAACCCAACCTGTATATACTGCTGCATCTGTGTATAATGCCCACGTGTGTGTAAATCTGTCTCTGATACTAGCCAGTGCCTCCCCAGACATTTACGTCATATCACTGGTGTTCCCTACACAAAAAATAAATATTGCATGTTCTATAGGGGGCTGCCATTCAGGTTGGGGGGGCGGGGGAAGGGGATCGTGGAACAGCATTTAACTTGTATATAATGAATGCCTTCCCCCTGTGTAGGGCATTGAACTCTTTGGGAAAACCTGAGTACACCCACAGTTATTATCCAAATCCCTATAGAGTGTCTAAATTATCAAATATGGTTGCCTTACCTGTCCATGGTACAACCTCCATAACGGCTGATGACCTATTGAGATTAATCTCTAATACTGTACACTGCTGCAGGTGTGACTCGGAGACCCACTTTTGCGTACATCTCTGGGGCTATTGTAACGTGGTCAGGCTCCTTACTTGATGATTTAGATTCTATGTGTAGAAGTGACTGTACTTGTTTCTATGTCACATACAGGATTCTACAGGCTTCACGGCAAGACGACATGAAGGAGATTGACCTGCATAACGCAGGGACCACTGCTCTGACAGTTTCGACATGCAGGGGACGGTGGCTACACCAATGGGCTGCGGATACAGAATCCGAGTAAGGTATAACAGGTCCGCCCTTCACAGGTAAGTCCCTGTTGGGACGCACGGGATACGTGATTATCCGTGTCAAATGCGAGTAAGTCGGTATGTCTTCCTTCTGCAGCTGCACACAGAGCCGGCCTTAGGCATAGGCAAACTAGGCAAATGCCTAGGGCATTTGATATGCTTAGGAGCACCAGCAGCTTCTGCCGATTAAAATGATATGCGGCATGCCTATATTCTGTGTGTGACTGCGGCTTTATCTGCATCCGAAATGCTACATTGTAGTGTAGTCCTGGAAATCACTGTAATGTAGCATTTCATATGCAGATATAGCCGCAGTCGCACACAGAATATAGGCATGCTGTATATCATTTTAATCAGCAGAAGCTGCTTGTGCATCCTAGCCACATAGTAATGCAAATACGATGCATTTTCATAAACAAAAGGCGCCCGATGTTAGCAGAGCTGCCAGCTGACTCATGCCAGGCATCTCCTGCAGAACTAGCGGCGGTGCTAGGGGGCACCAGCCAAAATATTGCCTAGGGCATCATATTGGTTAGGGCCGGCTCTGGCTGCACAGACCAGGAAATTATATCCTACACCTACACTGCAGTTCCTTCGAACATGATACCACATATTCCTCCACTTCCATTAGAGGACTTTGGGGAAATCCAGAAAACCTGCGGCGCCATGTTCCCAGGGATGGATTTCAAATTCGGCCTTTTTCAAACTCTTCGGTTTGTCGGTGAACCTCACTGCCTGGTGATCAGGCAGGAGGGAGCGAGACTAAAGAGCTTCAGTAACACATCTGGCCGATGTCCTGGCTAGACCCCTGGAAACAGTTGGGTTGCTCAGGGGTGCAGACTAGAATTTCTAGTATTCCCACCTCACAGATTATTCAAATAAGGCTTACTAGCTTCTCCGGCAGAAACCACTGCTGCTGGAAGCTATCATATCATTTGTCAAACTAATGTCATTATTCCAGTTCCACCTCATTTACGTAACAGGGGTTACTATTCAAACCTGAGGTCATTGATTCCCTACTGGTGGGTATTCAATTCAGGATGGAGTCTGGGAGTGGTGATCTCTGCTCGAGATGTAGAGGAATTCCTTATATCCCGGGATATATGGGGTGCGTACTTCACATTCCAATCTGGCCGCCTTTCTAGCCTATCTAAGGTTGCACCACAACTATGTCACTTCCAGTTCCAAACACTGAGCTTGGTTTCTACGCAACACCGGGGGTGTTCATCAGGGCCATGGCAGCCTTTATACTCCCGCTCCACAAACCAGGAATGGACATAATTCCATATCTGGGCGACCTTAGCATCCTCCAGGGAGATGTTGTTACAGAGTGTTGCTCTCTCAAATCAACTCTCCCAGGATCCTGGGTGGATCCTGAAGCTTCCAATTTCGCATTTGAAGCCGATAAGGAGGCATTCCTTCCTGGGGATTATTCTCAACACGGAAGTGCAGAGGGTGTTTCTGCCGGTGAAGAAAGCATTGGTGATCCAATCAATGGTCCGGGATGTCCTGATGCCAGCCCGGGTATCGGTTCGTCAGTGCATTCGCCTTCTGGGGAAGATGGTTGCCTTCTATGAGGCTCGACAGTACGTAAGATTCCTTGCATGGTCTTTCCCACTGGATCTCCTGGTCTTATGGTCAGGATCTCATCTTCACATGCACCAGCGGACACGCCTGTTGCCGAAAGCCAGAATTTCACTCCTCTGGTGGCTGCAAACTTCTCACCTACTCGAGGGGCCGCAGGTTCGGGATTCAGAATTGGATTCATCTAACCACAGATGCAAGTCTCGGGTTGGAAAGCATTCGTTTAGGGGGAAAAACTTCCAAGGAAAGCGGTCAGTTCAGGTATCTCTCCTTCCAAAAAACTTTCTGGATCTGAAGGCCGTGTACAACGACCTTCTACAAGCTGCACATCTTCTGTGAGATCAAGCCGTTCAGGTTCAGTCGGACAACGTCACAGTGGTGTCCTACATAAACAGGCAGGGCGGAACGAAGAGCAGGGCTGCAATGTCAGAGGTGACAATAATCCTCCTCTGGGCAGAGAAGCATGCGCGGGCGCTGTCAGTAGTCTTCATTTCGGGAGTGGACAACTGGGAGGCAGACTTCCTCAGCAGACACGATCTCCATCCAGGAGAATGGGGCCTCCACCCGGAGGTATTCGCAGAGGTAACAAGCCGATGGGGTGTACCTCAGATAGGAGGTGACAGCAGAGGCCACCCAGGACAGCAGTATGACTGACACCGGGGGATTGATTGCAGCATCATTTGACATCGAAGGTGCCCAGGACTCACCTTTCATATGCTGATTTGAGCTGATTTTTCAGTTAAAAAAAACTCTGGTAATTGCATTCATTATACCTGTCGCTGGACGAACCACTGCTTGTGCATTATATGTGGAGCTAAATATATCATGTTGTTTATGTCATTAAAGGTGTTTTAATTGTACTTCACTATATAAACTCCTTTATATATATATATATATATATATATATATCTATCAAGTATCAAAAAAGCTGCGCATTCAAACCCACTTCACTTTAGGGTATTAGTCCAATATTTAGATATCCTTGTCCCGTTTCTTGATGTATGATGCTGCCTCCTCCGCTATAAAACCAGAACCACTGGTTTCCATGCACATGTATTAGAAGAAGAATGGAGGGCGCAAATGAGTAAAAAATCACAATTCCATTTATTATAAAAACATGCTCACATACATCTCAGTTTTAGTAGATGAACTCGGTTCTCCATATGGCAACGACCGAGCCTCCGGAAATGTCCTCCACACACGGCTCGTGCTGCTGGCCGCAAAAGCTCCTGTTATTTCCCTGGGACCGGACACATCAAAGACCATCTGTCTCTCGCTCCACAGGCCACGCCCAACGCGTTTCGTCAGCAGACTTCGTCAGGGGGTGTGGCTATGTTCCGTCTCGTTACCAATTTATACTACTCCATACACCTGTGTTTTATTACAGGCTCGGGTAGCTTCATTAGGGTTCATATGAATCATTCACACATTAAAATAAAAACCTATACTACAATCAAGTTAAAAATACAAATTTCATACTCCATTATTTCACGGGAGTCATATACAAAGTAATTACTAAAACTTAGGTACTGGACTGTTTAAAAAATACAATATAAACATTCTTTATCACACATTGATAATTACCAACGATACTAGAAAATCTTGCATATAAATTCAATAATAACATTATCAGTTATCGATGCTTGGTTTATGTCATATAATACTTATAACATAAAATGACATAACATAAAAATCAAGAAAGAATAGAACATAAAAGATAAAAAGAGAAATGGGAGAAGAAAATACAATAGTTATAATGAAATTCATAACCAGAATAAATCTTACATAATTCATGTTTCTTTATTCCTTAATGCCCATATATCCACGATATCTATAACTGCACATGTGTTCCCCGTTTTTTTGCAGCCCGCTCTAAAGTGGGGCAGAGGAATCAATGATTCGACAACACTGCCACACAGAACGGACTACTCGGCAAACCACTTTAGTGCAGAAACGGTGTGATATCGTAGTTCTCATTCAACCCCAGAGGGCTAATTGTTTCCAATGCGTGTATCCAAAACACCTCTCTTTTACTTAACTGTTTGAGAATATCGCCCCCTCTATCATCTAACTTAACATGTTCAAGGGCTTTAAAACTAAATTCATTAAGGTTACCTTTATTACATTTTAAAAAATGCCTCGGGATACTATGTTCACCACATTTATTAACTATGCTACGTGAGTGTTCTAACATGCGGATTTTTAATTGACGCTTTGTTTTACCTACATACCTAGCTCCGCACGAACATTCTACCATATATATTACACACGTAGTCAGGCAATTCATCATTTCCTTTATATCCCAATATTTAGTTTTATTCCTATTCCAGATTTTCTTTCTCTCCTTACTAGCATAGGCACACATTTTACATTTCCCACAGGGGTAGAAACCAGTTGTTTTATTCAACCAAGAATCTATCTTATGTTGCGGCAGATTACTAGGTGCTAGTGCATTTTTTAAATTTCTAGCCTTTCGAAAAACAACTTTTGGTTTCTCCGGCAAATAATCTTTTAGGATTGGATCTAATGATAAGACTTCCCAATGTTTAAACAGGATATTCATGATTTCTTTATTCTTAATATTAAACCCTGTAACGAAGGGTGTCATAACACTTGTTCTATCACTTCTATTCCTATAAGATAAAAGGCTTCCTCTATCTACTTTGTCTGCTTTTTCCTTACATTTTTCTACTAGTTTTAAAGGATACTTCTTCTCAAGGAATCTTGTTTTATAAAGCTCTGTTTGTTGTTCATACATCACGTTACTTGTACAATTACACTTCACCCTTAAAAACTGCGAATATGGTATATTTGCTATCCAATTTTTATAGTGACAGCTATTAAAATGGACATAATTGTTACTATCCACTTTCTTTATATACGTATATGTATTAATACTCCTTCCTGAGCTATACTCAGATGTATCAATCACAAGATCAAGATATTCAATCTTATCTCTCTGAAAATTTGAAGTAAACTTTAAATTATATCTATTTATATTCAAGTAACTCATGAAAGCATCAAATTCTTCTTTACTCCCTTTCCATACCACCAACACATCATCTATATAGCGATTATAAGAATGAAGTGATTCAGAAAAAGGGTTATTATTATAAATCACCTCATTCTCCCACTTCCCTAGATATAAATTCGCAAAACTCGGCGCGTAGGGCGTACCCATCGCGCTGCCGCACTGCTGGTTGTAGAATTGTCCTTGGAACTTAAAATAATTATTTTTTAACACAAACTCTATGCATTGCACTAGAAACAACCTCATCTCCTCATTAAGGGATTCATCACCACTAAGGAAGTAGTAAATTGCTTCAAGACCCTCTTTATGTGGTATGCTGGTGTACAAAGATTCAACATCAATTGTACACCAGCTATACCCTTTCTCCCATCTCATGTCACCTAAAAATTTTAGTATATGTGTTGAATCCTGCACAAAGGATTTTAGCTGGGGAACATATTTCTTGATGTAAATATCAATATATTCAGAAAGTCTAGAAGTGGCAGAATCTATTCCCGATATTATCGGTCTCCCAGGAGGCTTATTAAGCCTTTTATGTATTTTTGGGAGGAAATAGAAAACTGCCACCCTAGGATTCTGACTATACACATAACTAATTTCTTCTTTGCTAATGCAACCTCCCTGAAAACCCTTATCCAAAAGCTCTTTGAGTTTTTCTAACACTACATTACTTGGATCCAAAGTAAGTTTAGAGTAGGTACTTGTATCCCCTAACAACCTATTTGCTTCTTCCAAATAATCTGATCTATTCATTAGAACAACCCCCCCACCCTTATCGGCCATCTTAATAACTAATTCATGATTTGTTTCTGAAGTACGTATAGCATCTCTTTCATCCTTTCGTAAATTATCTTTATATTGTACATTACCTTTACATAATTCCTCAAAATCCTTCATAATTAATCTGGAAAAAGTTTCTATGTAACTACCCCTAGACTCAAGGGGATAGTAATTTGAACCTACCTTCAAACCAGTCTTATTATCTGTTTCTTTCTTATTATTAATACCTGCTTCATTATTATTCTTCAAAAAGTGACGTTTTAATGTCAGCATTCTTGTAAATTTATTTGCGTCTATAAATAATTCAAAATTATTCGGATTCTTATTAGGTGCAAAGGATAACCCTCTTTGAAGTAGCCTAATCTCACTTTGATTTAGAATATGGTCTGACAAATTAAAAATACCCGTTACAGGTTTGCCCTCCTCTGTTTGTTTCCTTTTACCTCCTCTCGTTCCTCTCTTAGTTCGTCCTGTATTTTTCTTTTTAACCCTGCTCTCGGGCTGTCTACTTCTTCTAACCCTGTTGTAATCCACCTCCTCCCCCCTCCTCTCTGTAAAAAATTATCCTTTTGTTGTTCTCTATAGTCGGGAATGCTGAGGGTATCATATTTGTTCCGAACAGGTATCCTAAAGCCTTCTTTTCTCTGCTCATATTTCTTATTTCTATAGGGTACCTGTTGCCAGCCATTTTGTCTCGGGGTGCGTTCTTGCCACTTATTACGATTCTCATACAGAGAAGTCTGCTGACGAAACGCGTTGGTCGTGGCCTGTGGAGCGAGAGACAGATGGTCTTTGATGTGTCCGGTCCCAGGGAAATAACAGGAGCTTTTGCGGCCAGCAGCACGAGCCGTGTGTGGAGGACATTTCCGGAGGCTCGGTCGTTGCCATATGGAGAACCGAGTTCATCTACTAAAACTGAGATGTATGTGAGCATGTTTTTAGAATAAATGGAATTGTGATTTTTTACTCATTTGCGCCCTCCATTCTTCTTCTATTTTATATATATATATATATATATATATATATATATATATAGCTTTTCAAGGCCGGCACTCCAATACCGGCTTTGCTTACCCCGGTGCACGTTTAAGATCCACAGCAAGATCCCTATAAATACTCCACAACAACGGCACTCGGGGGATGAAAAATAATCCACTTCAACAGCAGTTTATGCCAACGTTTCAAAGTTTATCCTTTTTCGTCAGGGCTACAAATACATAATACAACAATCTTACCTTTTATTGATAAAACACCCCGTGCACCTTCCTGCCGCCATTCCACGGTGCTGAAGTACTGACGTCATTCCGCCGGAGACACCAGAACGCCAGGCTCCTTTGGATGACGTATGTGATAGTACCCATCACCTAGCAACAATGTAAACATTAAAAATTACAAGTACCTGTATGATTACCACAATACTCTTCAATAACTCTAAATATTACCCAATAGCCCAAAACAGGGCTTATCAATAAAACACTGATTTATTAAAAGCAATTCAGATTTAACATTTCATTTAACCCTTTCGGGGCTAGCGTATTTAAACGCATTATCCAGCGGGACTCACACTGCAAAAGTCTTTTACCCCGATCACCCCCCCTAATTGATCTAGGGATGTGATCGATCATTCTATATCTTAATGAGGACAAATTGTGATGTGCTTCCAGAAAATGTCTAGCGACAGGCTGATCACTCGAGCCTGTGCTAATTGCTTTTCTAATAGATGACCTGTGTGCAGCCATTCTCTCCTTGAATGTGCACTCAGTTTTCCCGATATATGAATACCCACACTGACAGATAATTTGGTACACAACAAATGACGAGTTACATGTCAGATGGTATCTAATTGTATATGTCTTTCCTGACTGTGGGTGCTGGAAAGTGTCACCTTTCAATAAAAAGCCACAAGTTGTACAACCGCAGCTAAAACAGCCATTTTTCCTCTGCAAAAAATGTGTAGGTTTTTTGGAGACTAAGTCTGTAACATCTGTCTTTACAACGAAGTCTCTAATATTCCTACCTCTCTTATAACAAGGCATCAGATGTGTGTTACTCAACCCTAACTCAGGGTCTGACCTAATCGATGACCATTGATTTCTAGAATGTTTCTTGATACTTTTACTACCAACTGAATAATTAGTAACCCAAGGTAGGATTTCCCTCTCATTACTTTTATTTTTACCACATATCGAAAGACGATCATTGTGGTTGGTAGCAAGGATTTTCTGTTTAGCATTCTCCAACACATCTGAAGGATAACCCCGCGCTTTAAATCTAATGATCATCTCTTCCATTTCTTTTATAGCAACCTCCCGGTCACTATTCACCCTCCATACCCGTAAAAGTTGCGAATAGGGCAAACCAGTTTTTAATGGAGTAGGGTGAAAACTCCCATAATGTAACATATTATTCCGATCAGTAGATTTCCTAAACAATGATGTCACCAATTTCCCTTCTTCTAGTTTGATATTCACATCGAGGAAATTAACCTCCACCTGACTGACCGAGTATGTAAATTTTATGGGACCCTCACATTGATTATATTTATCTATCACATCTATGAAACCTTGCTTCGTTCCTTTCCACAATATCAACAAATCATCGATAAATCTTGTATAAAAGAAAATATTAGAACTAATTTCAGCATTAGAGAAAAATATATCATGCTCCACCGAGAACATAAACATATTCGCATAGGCGGGTGCGACCGGAGAACCCATCGCACACCCGCCTATTTGCAAGTAAAATTCACCCGCATACATAAAGTAGTTTTTACATAATACCATATGCAATAATTCCATCGTCCAATTCACCTCAGGTCCATTATACAACGGATGGTTCTCAACAAATTTCTTTGCAGCCATTAAACCCTCCATCAACGGTATTGACGTGTATAAACTACACACGTCCACACTGCATAACCACAAATCCTTGGGGATATCTTTAAGCATAGATAATTTACGCAATAATGTAGGCGTGTCTAGCAAAAACAAATCATGAGCTTGGACACATGGCTGGAAAAGAGATATATATATATATACACACACACACACACACACACACACACACAGGAAAAACCACAGCACTCACCACACCAGAAGCGGGGCACAGCTATGCACTTACCACTCACAGGGTGGGGTGCATGTAACACTGCACTCTCCACCACAGAAGCGGGGTACACAGCTGTACTTACCACTCACAGGGCGGGGTGCATGTAGCCCATGACCACATCGCTCTAATAAATACAAACAGAGAACCCAGCACTCACCAAAGTAAACTCACTTATCCTCAACAATTCAATAAATAAATGATGGGGGTTTAGTTGGTGGATTGGCCAATGCACGGAAGCCTGCATACCGATTTTCAAGGTACCCCACCTTCATGCAGGTCCTACACTATCACAGAGTCTTAAAACCTGACTACTTCACTGCTGCATCATCTGCCTGCTAGATGTAATGTGTACCTGCCACAGACTTTATGGCTTTTAAAGGCACACTAGTCACCTATTGCACTGGCTCAAAGATGATTGCTAAAGAACAGCTGAGACAGGTTCAGGATAATAAAGTCCACACAGGGGTGCATGAGAAAGCTAGTGGCCACGGTTAATAAGAGCTAACCATAGATTAACCCCTTCATATACACACAGAGGAAAAACCACAGCACTCACCACACCAGAAGCGGGGCCACTAGCTTTCTCATGCACCCCTGTGTGGACTTTATTATCCTGAACCTGTCTCAGCTGTTCTTTAGCAATCATCTTTGAGCCAGTGCAATAGGTGACTAGTGTGCCTTTAAAAGCCATAAAGTCTGTGGTAGGTACACATTACATCTAGCAGGCAGATGATGCAGCAGTGAAGTAGTCAGGTTTTAAGACTCTTTGATAGTGTAGGACCTGCATGAAGGTGGGGTACCTTGAAAATCGGTATGCAGGCTTCCGTGCATTGGCCAATCCACCAACTAAACCCCCATCATTTATTTATTGAATTGTTGAGGATAAGTGAGTTTACTTTGGTGAGTGCTGGGTTCTCTGTTTGTATTTATATATATATATATATATACACGCAATTCTGGTCGGCACTCTTCCATAAGAATATCACCATGCCCTGGTGCCCTCCTAGGTGTATTGCACACCAATGATACAGAGAGTCAACTGGTGGCACTCTTGGGACTTGCTATCACAAATAACTCGGGCCACTCGTGTGGATGATCAACGTTTCGATTGTTTAATCGTCTTCAGGATACTACATAATACAAAAAACAAACATTTATCACTCACCCTGTGAATGCACGCCGTCTCACGCCGCCGGGCTCCGGGCGTCCGTCTTCCCCTGATGACGTCACACATCTGCGACCGGCGCTCACACCAAGTTCCGAACTGAACTCCTGTTGCCTAGCGACGGGAATAGGCATAGACATGTGACATACTCCACCACCGCAATACTCTACATGTATTGCAGTGGTGGAGTATGTCACATGTCTATGCCTATTCCCGTCGCTAGGCAACAGGAGTTCAGTTCGGAACTTGGTGTGAGCGCCGGAGAGCGCACGTCGCAGATGTGTGACGTCATCAGGGGAAGACGGACGCCCGGCGGCGTGAGACGGCGTGCATTCACAGGGTGAGTGATAAATGTTTGTTTTTTGTATTATGTAGTATCCTGAAGACGATTAAACAATCGAAACGTTGATCATCCACACGAGTGGCCCGAGTTATTTGTGATAGCAAGTCCCAAGAGTGCCACCAGTTGACTCTATGTATATGTATGTATATGTATGTGTGTGTGTATGTATATATATATATATATATATATATATACATACATACATACATACATACATACATACATACATACACCATCCGGGTTGAATTGTCTTTGCTCTGAGAGAGAGCCAAATTGGGAATTGCATTTAAAAGATCATCCTTCAAACAACAGCGCCGGATAAGTGATACCTATTTTTTTGTTTGTTACACATTGTGGTGGAGGTTGGAGGAATACTCCTATTTGGGTATTACACATCTGGCTGCATATTGTCGTTTTGGCGCACTAGATTGTGTTCTCACATTTCTTCTTGTAGACATGATGGCCTCTCGCCTCAACGAGAAGCTTCGGAGATACTGTTCAGGTCACGAGACCCACAAGCAGTGGCAGTGGACGCCCTGGTAACTCCGTTGGTGTTCCAGTCAGTGTATGTGTTCCCTCCACTTCCACGCATCCCATGGATTCTCAAGCTAATAAAAAGAACAAGAGTTTAGGCGATCCTCATTGCTCCGGACTGGCCAAGAAGTGCTCGGTACGCGGATCTTCTGGAGTTACCGCTGGAAGATCCGAGGCCTCTTCCTCTTCGCGAGGACCTTCAGCAACAGGGGCCGTTCGCTTATCAGGATTTACCATGGCTACGTTTGACGGCATGGAGGTTGAACACCAGATCTTAGCTCGGAAGGGCATTCCGAACAAAGTCATTCCTACCCTGATACAGGCTAGGAAGGGGGTAACTTCTAAACATTACCATCGCATTTGGAAAACGTACGTGTCTTGGTGTGAATCCAAGAAGTTTTCTATGGTGGAGTCCAACTAGGATGGTTTCTCCTCTTTCTGCAAGCAGGTTTGGTTGTGGGCCTACGCTTGGGCTCCATAAAGGTCCAGATTTCGGCCTTGTCCATTTTCTTCCAGAAACAATTGGCTGCTCTCCCTGAGATTTAGACTTTCTTGATAGAGATTCTGCACATCCAGCCATCCTTTGTGCCTCCTATGGCACCTTGGGATCTTAATGTGATGCTGCAGTTCCTGCAGTCGGATTGGTTCGAGCCTTTACAGGAGGTGGACATAAAGTTTCTAACTTGGAAGGTGGTCACACTGTGGGCATTGGCATGTCGAAATTGGGGGCATTGTCATTAGAGATGAGCGCCTGAAATTTTTCGGGTTTTGTGTTTTGGTTTTGGGTTCGGTTCCGCGGCCGTGTTTTGGGTTCGAACGCGTTTTGGCAAAACCTCACCGAATTTTTTTTGTCGGATTCGGGTGTGTTTTGGATTCGGGTGTTTTTTTCAAAAAACACTAAAAAACAGCTTAAATCATAGAATTTGGGGGTCATTTTGATCCCAAAGTATTATTAACCTCAAAAACCATAATTTACACTCATTTTCAGTCTATTCTGAATACCTCACACCTCACAATATTATTTTTAGTCCTAAAATTTGCACCGAGGTCGCTGTGTGAGTAAGATAAGCGACCCTAGTGGCCGACACAAACACCGGGCCCATCTAGGAGTGGCACTGCAGTGTCACGCAGGATGTCCCTTCCAAAAAACCCTCCCCAAACAGCACATGACGCAAAGAAAAAAAGAGGCGCAATGAGGTAGCTGTGTGAGTAAGATTAGCGACCCTAGTGGCCGACACAAACACCGGGCCCATCTAGGAGTGGCACTGCAGTGTCACGCAGGATGGCCCTTCCAAAAAACCCTCCCCAAACAGCACATGACGCAAAGAAAAAAAGAGGCGCAATGAGGTAGCTGTGTGAGTAAGATTAGCGACCCTAGTGGCCGACACAAACACCGGGCCCATCTAGGAGTGGCACTGCAGTGTCACGCAGGATGTCCCTTCCAAAAAACCCTCCCCAAACAGCACATGACGCAAAGAAAAAAAGAGGCTTTTTACTGATATTTGGTGTTTTGGATTTGACATGCTCTGTACTATGACATTGGGCATCGGCCTTGGCAGACGACGTTGCTGGCATTTCATCGTCTCGGCCATGACTAGTGGCAGCAGCTTCAGCACGAGGTGGAAGTGGATCTTGATCTTTCCCTAATTTTGGAACCTCAACATTTTTGTTCTCCATATTTTAATAGGCACAACTAAAAGGCACCTCAGGTAAACAATGGAGATGGATGGATTGGATACTAGTATACAATTATGGACGGGCTGCCGAGTGCCGACACAGAGGTAGCCACAGCCGTGAACTACCGCACTGTACTGTGTCTGCTGCTAATATATAGACTGGTTGATAAAGAGATAGTATACTCGTAACTAGTATGTATGTATAAAGAAAGAAAAAAAAACCACGGTTAGGTGGTATATACAATTATGGACGGGCTGCCGAGTGCCGACACAGAGGTAGCCACAGCCGTGAACTACCGCACTGTACTGTGTCTGCTGCTAATATATAGACTGGTTGATAAAGAGATAGTATACTCGTAACTAGTATGTATGTATAAAGAAAGAAAAAAAAACCACGGTTAGGTGGTATATACAATTATGGACGGGCTGCCGAGTGCCGACACAGAGGTAGCCACAGCCGTGAACTGTGTCTGCTGCTAATATAGACTGGTTGATAAAGAGATAGTATACTACTAATATTATATATACTGGTGGTCAGGTCACTGGTCACTAGTCACACTGGCAGTGGCACTCCTGCAGCAAAAGTGTGCACTGTTTTAATATAATATTATGTACTCCTGGCTCCTGCTATAACCTATAACTGGCACTGCAGTAGTGCTCCCCAGTCTCCCCCACAATTATAAGCTGTGTGAGCTGAGCAGTCAGACAGATATATAATATATATAGATGATGCAGCACACTGGCCTGAGCCTGAGCAGTGCACACAGATATGGTATGTGACTGACTGAGTCACTGTGTGTATCGCTTTTTTCAGGCAGAGAACGGATATATTAAATAAACTGCACTGTGTGTCTGGTGGTCACTCACTATATAATATATTATGTACTCCTGGCTCCTGCTATAACCTATAACTGGCACTGCAGTAGTGCTCCCCAGTCTCCCCCACAATTATAAGCTGTGTGAGCTGAGCAGTCAGACAGATATATATAATATTATATATAGATAATAGATGATGCAGCACACTGGCCTGAGCCTGAGCAGTGCACACAGATATGGTATGTGACTGAGTCACTGTGTGCTGTGTATCGCTTTTTTCAGGCAGAGAACGGATTATAAATAAAACTGGTGGTCACTATCAGCAAAACTCTGCACTGTACTGAGTACTCCTAATGCTCCCCAAAATTAGTAAATCAAGTGTCTCTCTAATCTATTCTAAACGGAGAAGACGCCAGCCACGTCCTCTCCCTATCAATCTCAATGCACGTGTGAAAATGGCGGCGACGCGCGGCTCCTTATATAGAATCCGAGTCTCGCGATAGAATCCGAGCCTCGCGAGAATCCGACAGCGTCATGATGACGTTCGGGCGCGCTCGGGTTAACCGAGCAAGGCGGGAAGATCCGAGTCGCTCGGACCCGTGAAAAAAAACATGAAGTTCTGGCGGGTTCGGATTCAGAGAAACCGAACCCGCTCATCTCTAATTGTCATGCAAGAGCCCCTACTTGTTTTTCCATGAAGATGGAGCTGAGCTCAGAACGCGTCAGCAATTTCTTCCAAGGGTTGTATCGGTTTTTCATATCACCAACCTATTGTGGTGCCAGTGACTACTGACTCCTCAATTACCTCACAGTCTTTGGATGTTGTGAGGGCTTTGAAAGTTTCTGTGAAGAGGACTTCTCGTCACAGGTAGTCGGACGCTCTGTTTGTTCTTTATGGTCCCAACACGGTTGGGTATCCTGTTTCTAAGCAGACATTTGCTCGCTGGATCGGGTTTACTATCCAGCATACTTTTTCTATGGCAGGCCTGCCGTGTCCAAGATCTCTTAAGGTCCACTCTACTCGTACAGTGGGTTGTTCCTGGGCAGCTGCCCGGGGTGTCTCAGCTTTACAGCTTTGCCGACCAGCTGCTTGGTTGGGGTTGAACACGTTTGCTAAAGTTCTACAAGTTTAATACTTTGACATCTGAGGGCCTAAAGTTTGGTCACTCCGTTCTGCAGGATCCTCAGCACTCTCCCTCCCTTACTGGGAGCTTTGGTACATCCCCATGGTACTAAATGGAACCCCAGCATCCTCTAGGACGTAAGAGAAAATAGGATTTTAATTACCTACCGGTAAATCCTTTTCTCGTAGTCCGTAGAGGATGCTGGGCACCCGCCCAGTGCTTCGTTTTCCTGCGTTGCTACTTGGTTAAGTATTGGTTCAGCTGTTTCTGTTCCTCTTTCATGCATGGTTAGCATGGTTTCTTCAGGTTACCTGCTGAGTGGCATGGATGCTTCCTGTTTCATGCAAGATAACATGTTTCTTCATGTTGCATGATGGTTGGCATGATTTCTTCATGTTTCATCCTGGTTGGCATGATTTCTTCATGTTGCCTGCTGGTTAGCATGATTTCTTCATGTTACCTGCTGGTTGACATGGTTTCTTCATGTTTCATGCGGTTTTGCATGATTTCTTCATGGTGCATGCTGGTTAGCATGGTTTCTCCATGTTGTATGCTGGTCGGCATGTTTTTTTCGATTCGGTGTGAGCTGGTGTGAATCTCACCACTATCTGTATTTCCTTCTCGAAGTATGTCCATCTCCTCGGGCACAGTTTCTAAACTGAGTCTGGTAGGAGGGGCATAGAGGGAGGTGCCAGCCCACACCGTTAAACTCTTAAAGTGCCAGTTGCTCCCAAAGGACCCATCTATACCCCATGGTACTAAATGGAACCCCAGCATCCTCTACGGACTACGAGAAAAGGATTTACCGGTAGGTAATTAAAATCCTATTTTTTAAAATGTATTACGCCAGTCATTGTCAAGTTAATGAAGATGACTGGCGTATCTAATATGCATTATGATGCTCTTAAAGTGTATCTTGATGTGGATGCATTCTTAAACAGTTTTTTTTAGGTTCATGTACCCTATGACCCAAAGATATTTGCAGCTCAAAACATAATTTTGTGGCCCAGAGTGTTTTATCCTTAGTAAAATAGCAAGATTCTACTGTAGAAAGTCCTTTGCAATTAGTTGGTGCAATATCCTTGTTCCTTTATCCACTAGGCATATAAGAATCTTCTATGGATACTTTATTTTACTTCAGCTTAGCAAATATTTTAGCTCCAACTGAAATTAACAATCACTTATATTTGTATAAAATCAGTGTAATGTAAGGTCATATGTAATAAAATAAAAATCTTATTTTTTTTGCTTCTTTGTTTAATATTCAGCAATAGAAAATACTATAATGATATCAAAGAGTGATGTTCTATTTCCTCAGTGTATGAACATTAAAGTTTGACAGCTTAGTTTATGCAAGTCATGATTACACTAGAATATTCTTTAGTATATTTTAGTCTCCCAGGAAGATTTGCACTTAATAATTTGTCCACTGAGTGGCACTGTTTTATCATTTATAGTTGTTTCATTTTACTACACTCCAGCAAGCCACGTGCCATGTTCCAAATCATTCTCGTTAAAATGTATGTGCTAAAGGTGTTCTTTCCAGGGCAGAAAAAGGGGAAGAAGAACAATTTCCTTCTTGGCCTATATTGTTTTCTGAAAGATGAGGTGTTACACTAAGAAATTAATTGATTTCCCTTCATTATTGCAGATACTGAACTAAGTGGTGCATGGTCATGTTATTATATCAGAGATGGGATGAAGACCACTAATTTGAGGTTAGATTTGCAGTGAGACCTATAGAGACAAGAATAAGATGACAACAAGAATTGTGAGTAAATTTTCAGACCTTGACATACTGTTACATATTGTGGCTAATTCTGATTCTGAAGTCACAAGCTTCAGTGGCCACGGCTTTGTACTCTCTTTCATAAAGTATGCTAATGTGACAAGCGTCAAAAACAAGTCACATATCTGTTCTAATGAAAGTGCAAGCCTATCCCGCCCACTGTTTAAGCGTCCGCAGATGTATTGGCAGATGTCCGCAGTCATTAGTATTAGCACTTGCACCAAGCCTCATCGTGCAATAGATCCATCTGAAACAGGCATTTCTTACATAAAGGCACAAGTCAGAAATAAACAGAGATGTCCCTACAGGGGCACAACATTCCCTTGACACTGCCATCAAAATATAGTCTCCCTGCATCTTTAAACTTGCTGCCCAGAAACGCCTACTCCACGCTAGTCTCCGTTCACACAAAATACAGTATGGCAAGCACACACCTACTTACTACTTCGGATACATCATGTGGCGCATGCACACACTGTGTTGACGCATATGCAGACATCTATTTTCACAAATGTGTCCAACTCAGAATCAGCTCTGGAGCATGTGAAGTCCAAAAACATGCGATGTTCGTCTGCACAGCTGGCTTGTGTGCAACTGTGCATGTGTCCCACAGTCCATATGGCCAAGCCCGGTGCTAGCCGCTCAGCAAAGGGATGCAGTGCAGGGAGGCGCTAGGCTGGAGAGGCTCTGGCGCTCTCCCAGCTCTGCATCCCTGTGCTGAGCTGCTGCTGATGTCCTTGCTGCTGCCACTGCTGTGCTTTCCCCCACCCCCTCTCCTGTGACAGTGCAGTGGCCGGGCGGGATCCAAAAGTGTCAGAGCTAGATGGGAATAAGGGGCAGAGCTGGTCGGGCCAGGCTGCAGCAGGCGGATGAGCTGCTACAGCTTCGGCCAGACAGACTTACGTAGATAAGTGTCTGGATTCTCTGGAAAGAGAGTGAGTGAGTGGAAGTGCGTGTGTGTATGTATATACACTACTACAAAAATCATGTAGCTTCAAAACCAAGTTATAAGTCACAATTGTGGCTACGGTATGCTTACAAACGCCTTGTAATTATATATACACTCACAGATATGAGGGAGTATGCTATTCTGTTACCAGTATTTGCTAATTATAACACATTTGTGATGCATAGCTTGTTATTTATACACTTGCATATTGATAATATTGCTTGCCCTCTAAATAATGTATTCTGCTGTACAAGATAGCGCTGCCCGGTATGGATTTACATTCTCAGGTGTTTTTAATTGTTTGTCATGTTTTGTATTTGTATTATTTATTTGTAGGAGTGATATTTCAGTCTGTCTACACTTCCTGTTGTTTACGGTTACCTAGCAACGCCTCGACGTGTGTGCGGAGCCGCGCCCCCTACCCGCCCGACGGAGATTCTCAGCGCTCGCTTGTGCTGATGACGTCATCGTCCGGCGGCAGGGAGAGGTGGACGGAGCCACGCGATTGGAGTCTGGTAAGGTACCGGTGTTGTATATATATGTGTTGTATTACAGGGTGCTGGTTGTGTCTTGATAAAAGGGAGCAATCCCTGAAACGTTGACCGCATCAGCGTTGCCTCTGCAGTCGTTCTTTCTGAGTGCCACCACACGTTTCTCTCTCTCTCTCTCTCTCTCTCTCTCTATATATATATATATATATATATATATATGTATATATGTGTATGTGGTGTGTATCTGTGTGTGTTTGTGTGACTGCGGCATAATGTGTCTAAGCGTCACTGCTACAGGGGGCGTTACATGTATAAGTATCACTGGTACAGGGGGCGTTACGTGTGTAAGTGGCAGTGGTACAGGGAGCGTTACGCGTGTAAGCGACACTGGTACAAGGGACGTTACGTGTCTGAGCGTCACTGGTACAGGGGGCGTTACGTATGTAAGCGTCTCTGGTACAGGGGGTGTTACGTGTGTAAGCGGCCCTGGTACAGGGGGCGTTACGTGTGTATGCGTCACTGGTACAGGGGGCATTACGTATGTAAGCGTCACTGGTACAGGGGGTGTTACGTGTGTAAGCAGCACTGGTACAGGGGGTGTTACGTGTGTAAGCAGCACTGGTACAGGGGGCGTTACGTGTGTAAGCGTCACTGGTACAGGGGGCATTACGTATGTAAGCGTCTCTGGTACAGGGGGTGTTACGTGTGTAAGCGGCCCTGGTACAGGGGGCGTTACGTGTGTATGCGTCACTGGTACAGGGGGCATTACGTATGTAAGCGTCACTGGTACAGGGGGTGTTACGTGTGTAAGCAGCACTGGTACAGGGGGTGTTACGTGTGTAAGCAGCACTGGTACAGGGGGCGTTACGTGTGTAAGCGTCACTGGTACAGGGGGCATTACGTATGTAAGCATCACTGGTACAGGGGGTGTTACGTGTGTAAGCAGCACTGGTACAGGGAGCGTTACATGTGTAAGTGTCACTGGTACAGGGAGCGTTACGTGTGTAAGAGTCACTGGTACAGGGAGTGTTTCATGTGTAATTGTCTCTGGTACAGGGGGTGTTACGTGTAAAAGCCAGAGGCAGAACTCTGGGAGGCAACGGAGTCATCTGCCGCCGGGTTCCTAGTCTGAAGGGGGGCACCTCTCCTCCCATTCTGTGACACCTCTTTATTATACTGAATATACACATTTTACAATTATCACACCCAGGATTAGAAACCACAACATATTACACTGGAAGCTGACACCTTACTGATGAAGCTGTTTGCTCCTGTATAGGAAATATGAGAATTGTAACTATATGAAGATACTTCTCTGACAATTACACGTAACTTCATATAGTTAGAATTCTCATGCTTCCTCTACAGGAGCAAATAGCTCCATCAGTAAAGTGTCTGCTGTTAGTGTAACAGGTCATGGGTTCTAATCCTGAGTATGACTGCTAAGAAATGTGTGATTTAAAGTAAAAGACAGTTAAATGTATAAATACAGTATATACATTTTTTTCAGAACACTCCATAACACACACACACACGCACGCACACATATACGCACACATACATACATACATACATACATACATACATACATATATATTTATCTTAATATAGGAAATAGGGGGGCACCAATATTTATCTTGCCTCCGGGCAACAGTGACGAACTTACGCCACTGGTAAAAGCCAAAAAAGGAAGAAAGAAAGAATTCCCTATATTGGGCACACTCGGACTGTATTATTTTCATAAAGTCAAATATCTATCATGATAGATGACCACTAATCTAAAATATAGCTTTTATTGAATTCTTTAAAACATAGGCGAAATATAGTGCATGTGAATAAATTGTGAAAACCTAATAAAGTGAATTAAAAAGCTTTGTCACTGTAATTGTTGTGTTTCTTCACTGTCTCCAGTATCTGAACACTGGCCCTCATTCCGAGTTGTTCGCTCGGTATTTTTCATCGCATCGCAGTGAAAATCCGCTTAGTACGCATGCGCAATGTTCGCACTGCGACTGCGCCAAGTAACTTTACTATGAAGAAAGTATTTTTACTCACGGCTTTTTCTTCGCTCCGGCGATCGTAATGTGATTGACAGGAAATGGGTGTTACTGGGCGGAAACACGGCGTTTCAGGGGCGTGTGGCTGAAAACGCTACCGTTTCCGGAAAAAACGCAGGAGTGGCCGGGGAAACGGTGGGAGTGCCTGGGCGAACGCTGGGTGTGTTTGTGACGTCAACCAGGAACGACAAGCACTGAACTGATCGCACAGGCAGAGTAAGTCTGAAGCTACTCTGAAACTGCTAAGTAGTTAGTAATCGCAATATTGCGAATACATCGGTCGCAATTTTAAGAAGCTAAGATTCACTCCCAGTAGGCGGCGGCTTAGCGTGTGTAACTCTGCTAAATTCGCCTTGCGACCGATCAACTCGGAATGAGGGCCACTGTTGCAATATCTGTAGCAATGCTAGTTGCCTTATGTCTGATATTGATACCTTTGTATCTAGGAGTGAAATGCTCCTGTTACAATTTCAATATGCCACCACTATTATGGTTTTTGCAGTGTGCGCATCACTGACTAGTTATATTTGAGTGGTGGATCGTACTTTAAGTGCCTCCTGTTGTTAGGAATTTGCTGCCCCTAGGATAATTCCCAGTGCTGCTGCTCCCTATATATGAAGCCTGAATTTATAATTTATTCAGGATGTTTTGCTCTATATGTCATTAACCTTATTAATGATTTGTGTATCACCACCAAATATATATACACGTGACGTATGGGGAAGTTTATATCACATCTCACATACAGTTTTTCATGTACTGCTGAACTTAGAGCACTTGTTTTTTTATATATAATAATTTTTATTGCTAGAATTGCAACGCTCTTTTTCTGTGTGGTTATAATCCACGCTTGTTGATTTACCTGTCAGCACCTATTGCACACACGTGTATGATGTGTATTAAAGGTTCTATGACACTTTCATATATATATTTTTTTCATAGAGTTTTCATTTACTGCACGCAATGGGAGATTCATTCATAAACACTGTATGTGTTACCCTTTCTCTTACATACAGTGTAACATCCCGTTATAATATATCCCCTCAATAGCGCACTGATCACTATTCCCTCACTGGGATATATATGTATGTACCCAGTTATCGGGGCCCCACATTTAATGACTGCAGAGTGTGGTTCTGTTGTCCCGCAGCGTTCTATTCAGTAACGCCGCGCGTGTCAGCTGTAAGCCGCTAGCCGCAGCTCTCCTGTGTGGAAACACCCGACTGACTCAGTCGGGTGTTTCCACACAGGAGAGCTGCGGCTAGCGGCTTACAGCTGACACGCGCGGCGTTACTGAATAGAACGCTGCGGGACAACAGAACCACACTCTGCAGTCATTAAATGTGGGGCCCCGATAACTGGGTACATACATATATATCCCAGTGAGGGAATAGTGATCAGTGCGCTATTGAGGGGATATATTATAACGGGATGTTACACTGTATGTAAGAGAAAGGGTAACACATACAGTGTTTATGAATGAATCTCCCATTGCGTGCAGTAAATGAAAACTCTATGAAAAAAATATATATATGAAAGTGTCATAGAACCTTTAATACACATCATACACGTGTGTGCAATAGGTGCTGACAGGTAAATCAACAAGCGTGGATTATAACCACACAGAAAAAGAGTGTTGCAATTCTAGCAATAAAAATTATTATATATAAAACAACAAGTGCTCTAAGTTCAGCAGTACATGAAAAACTGTATGTGAGATGTGATATAAACTTCCCCATACGTCACGTGTATATATATTTGGTGGTGATACACAAATCATTAATAAGGTTAATGACATATAGAGCAAAACATCCTGAATATATTATAAATTCAGGCTTCATATATAGGGAGCAGCAGCACTGGGAATTATCCTAGGGGCAGCAAATTCCTAACAACAGGAGGCACTTAAAGTACGATCCACCACTCAAATATAACTAGTCAGTGATGCGCACACTGCAAAAACCATAATAGTGGTGGCATATTGAAATTGTAACAGGAGCATTTCACTCCTAAATACAAAGGTATCAATATCAGACATAAGGCAACTAGCATTGCTACAGATATCGCAACAGTGTTCAGATACTGGAGGCAGTGAAGAAACACAACAATTACAGTGACTAAGCTTTTTAATTCACTTTATTATGTTTTCACAATTTATTCACATGCACTATATTTTGCCTATGTTTTAAAGAATTCAATAAAAGCTATATTTTAGATTAGTGGTCATCTATCATGATAGATATTTGACTTTATGAAAATAATACAGTCCGCGTGTGCCCAATATAGGGAATTCTTTCTTTCTTCCTTTTTTGACTTTCTACGGTTATGATATCCCTGGAGCACCTCCCAATAAAAGGCATACATATGCTTTATTGAATAAAGGGAAAGGACATAAAATAATACATGAATATAATTTCTCAAAATAAATGTCTGTGCGACCCCTCTCTCTTCCTTGCCACTGGTAAAAGCGTCAGTGCTAAAAGGGGTATTATGTGCGCTGTCCCTTTGTAAAGTATGGGAGGGCACAAATTTATAGTTTGCAGGGAGGCACCGAACACCCTAGCACCGGCCCTGCATATGGCAGACATCTTCTAACCCCATTTGCCAACATATCTCATAATTATATCTCAGATAGGTTTTTAATGGGTTAATACTGAATTTTGAATTGGTTTTGCGAC
Organism: Pseudophryne corroboree; assembly: GCF_028390025.1. Lineage (NCBI taxonomy): Eukaryota > Metazoa > Chordata > Amphibia > Anura > Myobatrachidae > Pseudophryne > Pseudophryne corroboree. The sequence goes on from NC_086445.1 coordinate 811,634,891, forward strand.
CACATACAGTAGTTCTGTTGCTGTTGATATTGCAGTGTGTGTGGTCAGCATATCAATACAGTTCAGCTGAAGCAATGATGAAACTTAATCAAAACTTATAAATCAAAACATTCTAAACCTCTGTTGGTCTCACAAAAATGAATAGGCTCATATTTTTATACTGTAGCTGGAATATCAAAGTATACTGAAAAATATATATGAAGATAAACAAATAATAAAACCCAGGCGCTTCGGCTGAACTAAACCATTGTGATGGAGCAGCTGCCGGTGGTGACTGCGACCACCTACAGTAAATACAGGACAGAATGAGGAAATGGTCAGCAGAGCAGAGTGTAGTGGTGAGTCTAAAGGTAAAAATGAATGCTACATGTGACCAATGCTTGTAGAATAAATAAGCATATATCAATTTCATACACAGGAAAAAATACACACAGTATAATACAAAACTATTAAAGAGCACATACATAAAATGTAATAATAAGCAGCAAAAATACTAAATTTATAAAATGAGGATATACAGTACTTGGATCCACAAGGATACACTTGTAGTGTGTACAAAAGTGGTTAGTAACAATTGCCACACAGTGTTGCCAAAAATAACAAAAAAAGATATTAATATACAGATGGAGCCATGCTCATCGAGCGTGGCTACATTGCAGGCGGGGAGCGCCCGGTGTGCCTGGGTGCGGCGGGGAGCGCTCAGAGACGCTCCCATTCACTTCGAATGGGGCGCGTGTGTGTCTACGATGCACGCGTGTCCCATTTGTGCCCAGCGGTCCGCCTCGCCAGGTGCACTCAGTCACAGATGGAACCACGATTAGCATGGCTCCATCTGTATGTAACTGTCTCTGGCTGTGATTGCCAATAAAATATGAAGATAATGATATAATCCCTGAATGACATGTCCAATAGAAACATGTTATATTAACCATGAAAAAAATAAAACAAAAAATGAAAACTATTTGTACCTTTATACTCAGCACTACGCTAGGTTGTGACTCTGCACAGCAGCTGATCAGTTCCTTGTTATGTCCTAAAAGAAATACATGTTGTTACACGTTCTGTTAAAGCGAATAAATAAGTTAAAATTCATGGAATATATCATCATGTTGCATCATTATCACTGGGATGCAAGTGTCTTCTTACTAAGGGCCTAATTCAGTATGGATTGCAATTGCAAAGCTGAAAATGCGATCTATAGCAATGCAAATGCAGAAGGAGGTGCATACTACCACCTTACTGCATTTGCGATGAAATCGCATATGGGATGAACATTGCGACCATTAGCTTTCCGTCGCAGTGCGGATTGTGAGGCCAAGGAAACTGCATCTGGGATGCAGTCCTTGGCCTCGCCATTCCCGGAAAAATTGGGCGACATGCTCCCGTTTTCTCCAACGCCTGTCGCCCCTGCTGACTTACCTCCCTCCGAGTGCCTTTGCCTATCAATCAGACAGTGGCGTTCACATTTTAGAGATGCGACCGCACCATCAGCTCTGCACATGCGCAGAAAGGGCCCTGCGCATGTGCAGCTTCCCGACCATTTTTCACATTGCAGCGGCTGCGTGTGATGACACGCAGCCACCACGATAACGCCCACGCCATGCACCAGTACATGCAGCCACGCATCTGTTTCCCCACTGCCGCCCCTGCAATGCTCCGTCTCCGCTTTGGAAACGGAGCGTTGCCGCCCCGCGAGCCCCTCTGCCTGTCAAATACTGCAGGGCACCCACATTAAATGCGGGTGCATGCGCAGGCCTAGACCTGTGCATGCGCCCGTGGGGCAAATGGAATTATTGCGGTTTGATTGCGATTTGCGATCCAACCGGAATTAGCCCCACTGTTTTCAAGTGAAGCTGTCGCCCAGGAATGAACAAAGACGCCCACCGGAGCCATCACAAACACAATCACAGTTGCATAAACATTCGCAGCCTATATGCAAAAACAAGGACCATTGAGGTTAAAGGTAGCCCTATAGCTATGGACACAGCAGTAGCGACGCAGGAGCCATGTATTTGTACAGTATGTATGAGCTTGCAGCTGGTTGCAGAAATCTGCCCCGAAAATGTCCATGACGCGTGCATTTTGCCAGCCACTCCCTGACACCTCCAAATGGTCACATCCCGTTAACCATGAAATCCTTATTGCGTGTGAGATCGCAGCAGCACCTTTGTGCATACGCATTGCTATCGTAGCACATGCGCAGTCTGCCAATAATCGCTCCATTGCATGATAATCGTCCATTGCGTACAAACATGAATTAGACCCATAGTTATTTTATATTGTATCACTGTGTATCTATCTGTAGCTGCGAATTTGTATACAGCGGCTGTATGACAATATGCTAATGTCGCTTTTGTCTGGATTTGTAAAGCCCACCTGTGTGCCCAGCAGCTGCATACAGAGATGCAGCATCCGTCGCAGATCAGTTCACTATTGAAGTTCTGAGTCGCCCTAGTGTTCACGCAGCATGGTCGCAGGAAGTAAGATGTCAGAGACATTGCAGCCACATACGGGACTGCAGTAGCAATAGGGAACACATACCCAAACAGTTGCATCACACCTGCATTTTTTACCTCCACTCCTCCGTTACCTCCCTCACATGGTCTATCAAATGACTATCAATCACTTTGCGAATAACTCCTCTCTGCGACCACAATTGCAAAACCATCATGGCATATGTGCAGTGCGAACTAGACGCATGCGCAGACTGACGATAATCACTCAACTGCGGAAAATTGGGTCCATCTCTGGCCCAGAGAGAATATATTGTTATTCACATCAGTCCCTGCCTCATTGAATCTAACACATACACATTAGGGTCCATTTTTAGTCAGCAGTTAATTAACCTACAAGTATGTCTTTGGAATGTGGAAACCTGAGTTCCCTATAGAAAAACAAGGCAAACACAGGAAGAACATACAAACTCCACACATATAGGGACCTGGGGGGTGATTCATAACTGATCGCTGTGCTGCTAATGTTGCTGTCCTGTGATTGGATAGTCGCCGACCAAGGGGGATTGGAAATTCACCCATGTAAGTGTACGATCGCATGCAGGCAGCTGCAAATCTGTTCCCAGCTCACTCAGTGTGTGCAGTCTGTGCGCAGCCCAGGACTTACTCCTACAGTGCTAAGAGAACAGGCTGATCGGGGCCAGAGCTGACGCCACACACCCTCCCTGAAAATGCTTGAGAACGCCTGCATTTTTCCGAACACTCCCAGTAAACGGTCAGTTACCACCCACAAACGGCCTCTTCCTGTCAATCAGCTTGCGAACGCCCGTGCAATCTGATTTTTGCACCATCCTGTCGCTGACTGGCGAAGCCCGTTGTTGGCCAACGCACGTGCGCATTGTAGTGCTTACACATGCACAGTTATTGCCTGATTGCCCGCTGTGCGAAAACGCACAGCAGCGATCAGGTCTGAATCACCCCCCCCCCCCTGATCAGCAATTTAACTGAGACCCCAGCACTGTGAGTTAGCAATGCTAACCACTGCTATATTAGTTCTAAGGGTGAGTACACACTGGGACGAAGGGCATTCGTTACGCCATCGGAAAAAAAATGCCCGTCAGCAGGGATTGCCCATAAACACTACAGCAATTAATTAATTAATTAATTTATTAACAGTTTCTTATATAGCGCAGCATATTCCATTGCGCTTTACAATTAGAACAGCAGTAATAGAACAAAACTGGGTAAAAACAGACAGACATAGAGGTAGGAAGGCCCTGCTCGCAAGCTTACAATCTATAGGGAAATAGACATTGATACACAAGGATAAATGTTACCTATTGCATAATGGTCCACCAGATTGATAGGTTCTTAATGGGTTGTATGATATGATCACCCAGCAATGTTGGCCAAGGGTCAGGAGGGTGTGAGAGTAAAGAAATATAAAATATGTGAGGTTATGTGTTCTGTACAGAGAGTATGTAATTAGATAGAGAAGCATTGAAGGTTATGTGGGTGGGTCTGCAATTTGATAGGCTAGTCCGAAGAGGTGAGTTTTCAGGGAACGTTTAAAGGTTTGGAGACTAGAGGTGAGTCTTATTGTGCGTGGGAGGGCATTCCACAGAGTGGGTGAAGCCCGAGTAAAGTCCTGTAATTTTGAGTGGGAACAAGTAATGCGTGTGGATGAGAGACGTAGATCTTGTGCAGAGCGGAGAGGTCGGGTAGGGAGATATTTTGAGGTTAGTGAAAAGATGTATGTTGGTGCAGTTTGGTTAATAGCCTTGTATGTAAGTAAAAGTATTTTATATTTAACACGGTAGAATACCGGTAACCAATAAAGGGACTGACAGAGCTGATCTGCAGACGATGAATGTCTAGCGAGGAAGATTAGACTTGCAGCTGCATTCAAAATGGATTGTAGTGGTGAGAGCCTATGTTTGGGAAGACCGGTCAGGAGACTATTCCAATAATCAATGCGGGAGATAATGAGAGCATGTATTAGAGTTTTTGCTATGTCTTGTGTAAGATATGGTCGTATTTTGGATATGTTTCTTAGATGTATGTAACATGATTTTGAGACAGATTGAATGTGGGGAACAAAGGACAGTTCAGAGTCAAGAATCACACCTAGGCAGCGAGCTTGTGGGGTAGGGATGATTACTGAGTTATCAACAGTGATAGAGATATCAGGTTGGTAACTACTTTTGGCTGGTGAAAATGTAATTAATTCTGTTTTGGAAATATTAAGTTTGAGGTGTCGAGATGTCATCCAAGATGATAAGGCAGAAAGGCATTCAGTGACACGGCCCAATACAGATGGTGACAAATCAGGGGAGGATAGGTAGATCTGAGTATCATCCGCATACAGATGATACTGAAACTGATTAGTTTGCCAAGAGATGTGGTATAAATAGAGAAAAGCAGAGGACCTAAAACTGAGCATTATGGTACTCCAACTGAGAGAGGTAGCGAAGAGGAGATGGAATCAGAGAAACTAACACTGGAGTGTTTAGATAAGTAGGATGAGAACCAAGAAAGGGCTGTGACCTGAAGACCTAGGGATTGTAGTGTCTGTATGAGAAGAGAATGGTCAACAGTGTCAAAAGCAGCAGAGAGATCAAGGAGAATAAGTAGTGAGTAATGGCCTTTAGATTTAGCAGTGACCAGATCATTCACTACCTTAGTCAGTGCTGTCTCTTTGGAGTGTTGGGCACGAAATCCTGACTGAAGTGGGTCCAGTAAGCTGTGTGAGTTAAGAAAGTGTGTGAGGCGAGTGTAGGCAAGTCTCTCAAGTAGCTTGGAGGGGCATGGAAGCTGAGAGATGGGACGGTAGTTTGAGAGAGAGTTAGGGTCAGAGTTTTTTTTCAGAATGGGAGTAATCACTGCATGCTTGTATAGAGAAGGAAAGATACAGTAGACAGAGAGAGATTACAGATTGTAGTTAAGGTGGGGATGAGCACAGCAGATAGAGCTTTACTAATTTGTGAAGGTATAAAATCAAGAGGAGAGGTAGTAGAGTAGGTAGATGCGAAGAGTGCAGATACTTCATCTTCATTTGTGGGATCAAATGAAGAGAAGGTGTTAGAGGGTTTAGGAAGGGAATTGAGCAGGTCACTGGCTGTGGAAGAGCATACCATTTCATTTACGATCTTATCAATCTTGTCCTTGAAATTGGAAGCAATATCTTGCGCTCTGATAGTGGCTGGTGGGTTGAGTGAGGGAGGGATAAGAAGTGATTTAAATGTATTAAAAAGTCGCTTGGAGTTAGAGGCTTGAGCAGAGATGAGAGATTGGAAATATGTTTGTTTGGCAGTGTCCAGAGCATTACGATAAGAGTGGTACACGGTCTTATATGTGAGAAAATCACTTAAACTACGAGATTTACGCCACTGGCGTTCTAATTTACGTGAGAGTTTCTGTAGGTGTCTTGTGTATTTAGACTGCCACGGTTGACATCTAAGTCTACTTGGAGTGTGATGGGTAGCAGGAGCCACTTCATCGAGTGCTGTTTCTAGAGTTAGGTTAAGGTGTTATGCAGCTGTATCAGTGTCACAACTGAGGGCTGGTGAAGGTAACTGGAAGCCTCAGTTGTAGGGGCTGACGGGTACCGCAATTTAGGAGGAGTGAGTGGACTCCTAGACATGCGTCAGACAGTAGCAGTAAGTGCCCGAAGGCGTAACCACGACAACTGTAGATATCTTTGAGGATATTTATTAAATGAAAAGTCATATAAGGTGCAATAAAACGAAACAAAAAGTCACAAGTGAGTATAATACAACTGGTTAGGACTAGTGATGGGCGCGTTCGGTTCCTCGGAAACCGAACCCCCCCGAACTTCACCCATTTTACACGGGTCTGAGGCATACTCGGATTCTCCCGTATGGCTCGGTTAATCCGAGCGCGCCCGAACGTCATCATCCCGCTGTCGGATTCTCGCGAGATTCGGATTCTATATAAGGAGCCGCGCGTTGCCGCCATTTTCACTCGTGCATTGGAAATGTTAGGGAGAGGACGTGGCTGGCGTCCTCTCCGTTTGTGCTTATTGCTTAATTGTGGGGACTGGGGAGCATCTGTTTTATATAGGAGGAGTACAGTGCAGAGTTTAGCTGATCAGTGACCACCAGTCTTATCCGTTCTCTGCCTGAAAAACGCTCCATATCTGTGCTCAGTGTGCTGCATATATCTGTGCTCACACTGCTTTATTGTGGGGTCTGGGGACCAGCAGTATTATATAGGAGGAGTACAGTGCAGAGTTTTGCTGACCAGTGACCACCAGTATACGTTGTCTGCCTGAAAAACGCTCCATATCTGTGCTCACTGTGCTGCATATATCTGTGCTCACACTGCTTTATTATGGGTACTGGGGACCACCAGTATATTATATAGGAGGAGTACAGTGCAGAGTTTTGCTGACCAGTGACCACCAGTATACATTGTCTGCCTGAAAAACGCTCCATATCTGTGCTCAGTGTGCTGCATATATCTGTGCTCACACTGCTTTATTGTGGGTACTGGGGACCACCAGTTTATTATATAGGAGGAGTACAGTGCAGAGTTTTGCTGACCAGTGACCACCAGTCTATATAGCAGTACGGTACGGAAGGCCACTGCTCTACCTACCTCTGTGTCGTCAAGTATACTATCCATCTAGATTCTATACCTGTGGTGCATTTTAGTTTTGCAGTTTGCTGACAGTGACCACCAGTATATATAGCAGTACGGTACGGAAGGCCACTGCTCTACCTACCTCTGTGTCGTCAAGTATACTATCCATCTAGATTCTATACCTGTGGTGCCTTTTAGTTTTGCAGTTTGCTGACAGTGACCACCAGTATATATAGCAGTACGGTACGGAAGGCCACTGCTCTACCTACCTCTGTGTCGTCAAGTATACTATCCATCCATACCTGTGGTGCATTTCAGTTGTGCGCAGTTTATATAGTAGTAGGCCATTGCTATTGATACTGGCATATAATTCCACACATTAAAAAATGGAGAATAAAAATGTGGAGGTTAAAATAGGGAAAGATCAAGATCCACTTCCACCTCGTGCTGAAGCTGCTGCCACTAGTCATGGCCGAGACGATGAAATGCCATCAACGTCGTCTGCCAAGGTCGATGCCCAATGTCATAGTAGAGAGCATGTAAAATCCAAAAAACAAAAGTTCAGTAAAATGACCCAAAAATCAAAATTGAAAGCGTCTGATGAGAAGCGTAAACTTGCCAATATGCCATTTACGACACGGAGTGGCAAGGAACGGCTGAGGCCCTGGCCTATGTTCATGGCTAGTGGTTCAGCATCACATGAGGATGGAAGCACTCATCCTCTCGCTAGAAAACTGCAGTGCCACTCCTAGATAGGCCTGGTGTTTGTGTCAGCCACTTGGGTCACTTAGCTTAGTCACACAGCTACTTCATTGCGCCCCTTTTTTTCTTTGCATCATGTGCTGTTTGGGGACTATTTTTTCGAAGTGCCATCCTGTCTGACACTGCAGTGCCACTCCTAGATGGGCCAGGTGTTTGTGTCGGCCACTTGGGTCGCTTAGCTTAGTCACACAGCGACCTTGGTGCAAATTTTAGGACTAAAAATAATATTGTGAGGTGTGTGTTCAGAATAGACTGAAAATGAGTGTAAATTATGGTTATTGAGGTTAATAATACTATGGGATCAAAATGACCCCCAAATTCTATGATTTAAGCTGTTTTTGAGGGTTTTTTGTAAAAAAACACCCGAATCCAAAACACACCCGAATCCGACAAAAAAATTTCAGGGAGGTTTTGGCAAAACGCGTCCGAATGCAAAACACGGCCGCGGAACCGAATCCAAAACCAAAATACAAAACCCGAAAAATTTCCGGTGCACATTTCTAGTTAGGACCAGTAATCCGGAATGAGCGTGAAAGTTCAGAACAATAATTGGGAACCCAGGTGAGGTATAACGTGCAGCGGAGAATAGCAGGTGAACTGTAAATAATACTGGGGTGCTCAGGTAAATTATAAATGAAGCTGGGGTTCGAAGGATAACTGTAGGCAAAGCTGGGGTTCGCAGGAGAACTGTAGAAGAAGCTGGGGTTCGCAGGAGAACTGTAGAAGAAGCTGGGGTTTGCAGGAACACAGAGGGTAACTGGAGAGTGGCTACTGGGAATCCGGAGTATCACCATTTAGTTAGCACTGGGTGCGGGAGCAAAGATGACAGGCTGCACCACAGGGCTTAAACACTGGAGAGCTGGAACAACACCGCAGGGAGAAACCACCAGGGAGTCAGGCTGAACTGCAGGAGAAGTCCACAGTGAACCGCACACTGTATACACAGGATAGACAATGGAAGCACTGACAATCTTCTGGGAGCTGGGACAGAATATTTATACCTGCTGCACAGCAGGGATTGGTCTGGCAATCATGACACGGCTCCCGCAGCACTGAGGATAGGTGAATGGGTATCACGTGTCAAAGTCCAAGATGGCTGCGCCCATCAACAGAAGCAGAAGGGGAACTAAGTACTGTGAAGCAGGATTACAAACAACCATGCCGGCGGAGGCCGCAGCAGTCGGACTCCACGCGCCCAGACGTGCACAGCGGCCACAGGGATGGAAGTAGCGGGCCGGGACACACTGAGTATGCACATCCAGCGGAGGACCACAGGCATGGCAATGACGGCCGCGACAGGGCTGAGAGCGCCGCACTACCGTGAGTACATTTTGTTAGGTTCCTGGTGCTCAGAACAAGGGAGATGTTGCGTAGTGAGTCCAGAGCACCAGAACGTGACGCTGAAATAAGGTGTGGTGTGGAAATAGCCCCTAGCACCCTACCTCCATTGTTTCACCCGTGTGGTCAGTTCACGCCTGAGTGACTATGTTTTCTTGGGCCCACGGCAGCTGCGTTTGAAGGGCGGATTAGGTCTGCCCAACTCCGATGCCCCCAGGTCTTAGAGTGAGACAAGGCGTGAACCGAGACAGGATAATAACAAGGGGACCTCTAACTAAAGCAAACAGAAGGATAGGGGCTACTAACAACCCTAAAACTAAATATATGTGCGGCACGCCGCCAAAGGAAAAGAACAACAAAGGAAATGCTGTCCACGCGCCGACACAATACTGTTGTGTACCGGCGGTGACAGCATAAGCAGAACCCTCTGCAAAACACCAGTAACAAATATAACCAAAGAATACTGCGGCCTAGGCCGACGGACGCGGCAAAGCCGCTACTCACGGAACCGGTACAAATACTGGCAAATGGACAGGAACCCCCAATGTAGCCGACACAGACTCTCAGAACCGGAGGACAGGCAGAATCCCAAACGACAGACCGGTGGACACCAAGAAGCCAGATACTCGACCAGGCACAGACAAAGCCACAGGACTTCTGGACAGGAACGCTTCACGGCAGGACACTGGAACTGGCACTGGAACCGACACTGGAACCGACACTGGAAGCAGCTAGACAGACACTGCTAGACAGGAGCTCAGGAACTGGCAGGAACTAGCTCAGAACTCAAGAACTCTGGAACTATCACCAGCGTCTGTGTATTGCACTGACCCAGAATATAAAAGAGAGCCCTAATTAATTATGTCGTGCAGCTGCCCTGTTGCATGACTCCAAACTGACAAGATGCAATTAGCAGACAGGTGAGGCCAACCACATGGAAACAGGCTGCAATTACACAGACTCACCACCGACAGCAAACAAATAATCTTCTAAACCAGAGCAAAGGGAAATCCTGGCCTGCAAGAGAACTATAAACATAAAATACGGAACACAGGAATGAACCACTACCTGTGGTTCATAACAGTACCCTCTCCTTAAGGGTGAGCTCCGAACACCCCATGACACCCACGGGGAACATAAACAGAAGTATAACATAAATTACATAACCAAAATGCAAAACAGGAATGAGCCACAGCCGTGGCTCAGAACAGTAACCCCCCCCTTGAGGAGGGGTCAACGGACCCCAAAATTCAGCCTTTCCAAAACAAGGGATACAAAAAAAAACCTTACACACTGGTCTAACAGGCAAGAAAACAGAAACAAGCTGTGGCAACAGCTTGTAACAGTGCCCCCCCCCCCCCCCCCCCCCCTGACGGTGGCCACTGGACACAAGACAAGGAAAAAAAAATCTTTTTTTTTTTTATATATCAAGGCAAGAGTCAATAATTATTTATTTTTCTTGTTATTATCAAATCAGAGATTGGTTTCTTAACCTTGGGAGCTGAACTTTCAGGCAAAGTACTACTATTAGAAGAAGACAGAAAAGCACATCCTGCAGTCAAAACAACGTGCTGAGACTCTTGTGCCGAGTTTACAGTATTTGGTGGACTCTCAGCAGATAAGACGGGTGACCTAGAGGAACCTGAACCAATTTCTTTGGAACCATATCTCTTAATAACTGCATCACTGAATGCCGGGGGATCCTGAAGAATGGGATCTTCAGTTTTCATTAAATTGGATGCCCACTCAAAAGGCTCCCCTCTAAAGGAATATATCAGATAGAGCACAAGGTTCTCTGAAGTGATGCCCAGAAATGGTCTAGACGACATAATGATGTAATAGTGTTTGTAAAGCGAGACTTTCTGAACCCCACCTGGGGCAGTGACTTTCTGAACCCCACCTGGGGCAGTGACCCTCGGAACCCCACCTGGGGCAGTGACCCTCGGAACCCCACCTGGGGCAGTGACCCTCGGAACCCCACCCGGGGCAGTGACCCTCGGAACCCCACCTGGGGCAGTGACCCTCGGAACCCCACCTGGGGCAGTGACTTTCTGAACCCCACCCGGGGCAGTGGCCCTCGGAACCCCACCCGGGGCAGTGGCCCTCGGAACCCCCTCTGGGGCAGTGGCCTTCGGGAACCCCCTCTGGGGCAGTGGCCTTTGGGAACCCCGCTGGGGGCAGCACCTCGGATTCTTTTACTGGGACCGGGCCGTCAGCCTCCCTCTCTGGGACCGGGCCGTCAGCCTCCCTCTCTGAGTCGATAATTATTGAAACTTCTCCCGGGACAATGACTTCCGGGACTTTTGCTGAAGCTATAACCTTCAGAACCTCCACTAACGCTATGCCTCTTGAATCGTTTCCTGGGGAAGCGACTTCTAGACCCTTCTCTGGGGCTGTGTCTCTCGAGACCCCACTTGGGGATATTACTTCAAAGATCCCTTCTGGGGTTTTGCTTCTCGAGTTCCCTTCTAGAACTATGGTTTTAGACACCTTCTCTGGAGTTGCGCTTTTCAAGTCCCTACCTGGGGTAACAGCTTCTGAGACCCCTTCTGGTATTGACACCTGAGCTATAATATTCGATGTCCCTCTATGACCCTGGGCATCGGGTACCGCTCCAGGACCCTGGGCATCGGGTACCGCTCCAGGACCCTGGGCATCGGGTACCGCTCCAGGACCCTGGGCATCGGGCACCGCTCCAGGACCCTGGGCATCGGGCACCGCTCCAGGACCCTGGGCATCGGGCACCGCTCCAGGACCCTGGGCATCGGGCACCGCTCCAGGACCCTGGGCATCGGGCACCGCTCCAGGACCCTGGGCATCGGGCACCGCTCCAAGACCCTGGGCATCGGGCACCGCTCCAGGACCCTGGGCATCGGGCACCGCTCCAGGACCCTGGGCATCGGGCACCGCTCCAGGACCCTGGGCATCGGGCACCGCTCCAGGACCCCGGGCATCGGGCACCGCTCCAGGGGTTTGCAACTCTGCTTCAACAGGAAAATCAAGAGAGGAGAGAAACATTCTCCTTTGGTTCCTGAATCTATAATGGGGCTCCCTAGCCCAAGGATCCCAATTATAGGACAGAGTGCTTTTTAGTGTGGGTTGTGTAACAAGTACCTCTGCCACAGTAGAGACAGGAGTAGGTCTTGTATCCTGACTCAACTTGGCCAGAGGGCAGGACTTGTCGCCACACTTTGGCTTGCGCAACTCACAGGTCTGCAGATAGTGGCCTAAACCCCCACAATATAGGCATAAATTTAAGTTTCTGCGATGCAGACGCTCCTCTTCTGAGAGCCTGGGCCGCAGAAAACTTTTAAACTTTTTCTCTCCAACTGAACCTGAGGATTCTCTTGTCACCATATTGTGAGCAAGAGTCTCTTTAGAGGTAGATGAACTCTCAACGACTTCTGGTAAGATAAGCAAAATTTTAGTCAGAAGGTTTTGCAGTTGTTTTAAGGATTGCTGCAAAACTTCCAGTCACTCAGGTTTCAAAGCACTGAAAGCAGAGTTCAGGGCTGAGAGAGACGACTGCAGGGCTTGCATAGTTGGCATAGGAGGATTTTAAACTAGACAAGACTGGACTGGATTTTTTTTTTTTTTTAAACAAGACAAGACTGGATTCTGCACACCGGACTGAATTCTGCACACCGGACTGGATTCTGCACACTGAATTCTAGACAGGACTGGATTCTGCACACCGGACTGGATTCTGCACACTGAATTCTAGACAAGGCTGGATTCTAAACACCGGACTGGATTCTGCACACTGAATTCTAGACAGGACTGGATTCTAAACAGCGGACTGGATTCTGCACACTGAATTCTAGACAGGACTGGATTCTAAACACCGGACTGGATTCTGCACACTGAATTCTAGACAAGACACTGGACCAAAAAAGAAAAAAAACTACTATTTAGCTTTGTTTCTTTTTTGTTGTAGGGCTGGTGATAATGTTAGGTTCCTGGTGCTCAGAACAAGGGAGATGTTGCGTAGTGAGTCCAGAGCACCAGCACGTGACGCTGAAATAAGGTGTGGTGTGGAAATAGCCCCTAGCACCCTACCTCCATTGTTTCACCCGTGTGGTCAGTTCACGCCTGAGTGACTATGGTTTCTTGGGCCCACGGCAGCCGCGTTTGAAGGGTGGATTAGGTCTGCCCAACTCCGATGCCCCCAGGTCTTAGAGTGAGACAAGGCGTGAACCGAGACAGGATAATAACAAGGGGACCTCTAACTAAAGCAAACAGAAGGCTAGGGGCTACTAACAACCCTAAAACTAAATATATGTGCGGCACGCTGCCAAAGGAAAAGAACAACAAAGGAAATGCTGTCCACACGCCGACACAATACTGTTGTGTACCGGCGGTGACAGCATAAGCAGAACCCTCTGCAAAACACCAGTAACAAATATAACCAAAGAATACTGCGGCCTAGGCCGACGGACGCGGCAAAGCCGCTACTCACGGAACCAGTACAAATACTGGCAATGTAGCCGACACAGACTCTCAGAACCGGAGGACAGGCAGAATCCCAAACGACAGACCGGTGGACACCAAGAAGCCAGATACTCGACCAGGCACAGACAAAGCCACAGGACTTCTGGACAGGAACGCTTCACGGCAGGACACTGGAACTGACACTGGAACCGACACTGGAACCGACACTGGAAGCAGCTAGACAGACACTGCTAGACAGGAGCTCAGGAACTGGCAGGAACTAGCTCAGAACTCAAGAACTCTGGAACTATCACCAGCGTCTGTGTATTGCACTGACCCAGAATATAAAAGAGAGCCCTAATTAATTATGTCGTGCAGCTGCCCTGTTGCATGACTCCAAACTGACAAGATGCAATTAGCAGACAGGTGAGGCCAACCACATGGAAACAGGCTGCAATTACACAGACTCACCACCGACAGCAAACAAATAATCTTCTAAACCAGAGCAAAGGGAAATCCTGGCCTGCAAGAGAACTATAAACATAAAATACGGAAAACAGGAATGAACCACTACCTGTGGTTCATAACACATTTACTGAGGAGGCCGCTGATACCAGCGCTGTAGGCAGTAACCATAGCTGAAGCCCGGCCCTGGCTCGCTGAGCCAGCCTCAGGAGACATCTGACAGGTAGAAAACGATGTCTCAGTACCCGGATCGTGACAATCAGGAGAGGTGAAAGTAGAAATTGGTGAGAGCAGTGGTTGTAGTGTGGTAGATAGTTGTTGAAAATTAATAGCATTAATATTTCTGCGGTTTAGAGGAGGCTTGGCAGACTTCAGGGACATTGAGTTTGAAGTAATGGAGGAGAGCATGCAGGTGATAAGGTTGTGATCTGAGAGAGGGAAAGGAGTGTTAGTGAGTTCAGAAGCAGAGCATAGTCTTGTGAATACTAGATAATAATAATTTCTGCAGCGGGGTACACTGTGATTCCACAGGGAATTACATTCGGGTGTAGAGTTGGATATTGATCTGAGGCACCAACAGGCTAAAAGCTTTGACTGTTCCCAGGATGCATAGCGCCACCTCCTCTATATCCCCGCCTCCAGGCACTGGAGCTCAGTTTGTAAGTTGGTGCCTGCAGTGCAGGCAGCTAACAGGGAGGACTGTGCTAGGCAGCCCTGAAAAGAGCTTTTTGAAGAAAGAAGACTTGAAGGGCTGCAGCACAGGCACTTAGAAGTGCTATATGTCATGTTGACATATCGTGCTGCGGCTCCCTCACCTCCCCCAGCGGCGCTGTATACTCCTGTGCCCTGGTTGCTGGGTACTTACAGCGGACCCGGGAACCTCCAACAGCCACGGGTAAAAAGTACCCGCTCCCCCCTCTTGGCGCCACTTAACATGTCAGCCAATCCCTACAATAAATGACCCTAATATTTGCCTGAACATTCATTGAAAAATAATAAGCTCTACTTAAAAGAGTACTTTTTTCATGTAATGAAAAAAATTATACATATTTTTTTTAATAACAAAGGGATAGATACAAACTAGAGTTTGAAATGCAAATGTATCCTCATTCACCTAGTATTTTGTGCCATATGGCACAACTTACATGCTCCGACATGTCACAACTGAGGGCCTGAGCTGTCAGGAGGAAGCCTCAGTTGTAGGGGCTGGGGTGAAGCTAAACTTCGGAGGTTTTATCAGACCCCTGGACATACGAGTAGGATGTAGAAAGGTTGCCCGAAGGCGTGACCATGACAACCAGGATTAAAAGTCAATAAGGATTAATTAACAGAACTCCATGTAATCACAGCAGTAATAAGTCAATGAAGATATACAGCAGATTTGGTAAAAACAGTTCCTGGAGAACTACGGGTTGGCAACGGCCACAGGGTACTGGTAGCAGTAGGTACAGTTCTTAATGTCCCAGAGATGGAATGTCCTTACCAGACCCGTCCGTAGTATGAGGTATAACCAAGGAACAAACCAGCAGATGTTTCACTGGAAGCTGGTAGCACTGTAGTTGAGGTAGCTGCTGAGGACGCTGGATGGAACCAGCCAGGTGTTAAGACATGGAGTAGATGCTGGATGGAACCAGCCAGATAGTAGAATGAAGCTGGGGAGCGAAGATGTAGAAACCGATGGTTTGCAGGTACCGATGGTATGCAGGTAACCGATGGTATGCAGGGAACCGCTGGAAAAGCACCGGCTCTTTAAGAAAGCTGATCACTGCTGGAAGCTGACCGCTGGAAGCAGATGAGACTGTAGCTGGAGACTGGAGCAAACACAGGAGACTATAGAGTCAGGCTGCACCGCAAGATGGTAGGCTGGTGCGGGTCTCTTAGTGGAATCTGGAAACAGGAGCTGGAAACCTGAAATGGAAACAACCACAGGAGAGAGAGACTGGAAACAAGGTTTGACAACCAAAGCACTGACGATTTCCTGGTTCAGGCTCAATCCCTTTATACCCTTAGGTATGCAGGGATTGGATGAGCAATTAGGCAGACTTCAGCGGAGCTATGGATTGGAGGACAGGATCATGTGACTAGAACTAAGATGGCTGCGCCCATACTGGCCAGTGGAGGGAAACCTTGTTTGTAACACCACATGGAGATTCCTCTGTAATGGCGGCGGTGAACACAGAGAACGCCGACTTGCGTCTCAGACCTCCAGCGCGGACGGCCGCGGCCGCAGTAGATGAGGAGTGCCACATAACCTGTAATGCATTGAGAATACACAGACGATGCCCGAGGCCCCGCCGGCTGGCGACACCATGCCAGTCGCCCGGGCACTGGAAGGACAACATCCACGGACCAGCAGAGATGAGACATGACATATGAATGCTAGCAACACAGCTGGGAACCGGGCCTAGGACGCTGAGACAGCCTCAGGAGACACCTGAAAGGTAAATAATGGCGTCCAGATACCCGGATCGTGACACGACACAGGTAGTGATCCCCATACATTCGTACTCTGAGCCTTATTCAGCTGCAGTTGCAGTTTTGCTAAAATAGAAAAACTGCAGCTGCTGACGATCGCATGCTGGGTGCTGCCCAGCACAGGGCAAGGCCGCCCAGCATGCTAATGGCAGGCAGCGATGCGATTGCAATACAATTGTCATTGCATCGCTAAATAAGTGAAGCCCTCCTGCCTCCAAAGCCTGGCTGCCAAGGCATTCGAGCCGCCATTTTCCGCATTGAAGCGACCACTTGTGATGTTACGCGCCCACCCATCGCAAAAAAGGTGCAGACCCGCCCCCGTTTTTCCCCGCACTGCCTCCGCAACTCTGTGTTGCTGCCACGCAAACGCCTCTGTCAATCAGGCAGAGGCGTTCGTAGCGATGTGCGTGCCGTGCGCCCTAGGCAAAACCCCGGCCAGATGCGATTGCATCACATAACCGATGCTTGCTGAATAAGGCCCTCTTTCCGGAATTTTGCATCTTATTCACATCGTAGCCATATACAAAGTGGTTTATAGTAGTCTATGGTCTGATTCTGATTTGGAAGTAAAGCAAAAAAGCAAGTACTGTAACTTTGTGACTGGAAGATACCATGTTGGCATGCAAGTGAAGTAAATACATTTACTGTATATGTGTTCTGTGCAGGGTGAATACTGGCTGCTTCTGCATGTAGTCCACATATGTTAGACAGCTTTATTTTGACACTGCAATTTAGATTTCAGTTTGGACACACCCCATCCAAATCTAACTCTCTCTGCACATGTTAAATCTGCCCCACCTGCAATGCAGCATAGTTTTCCCAGGTGCAGAGTTATTATTATTATTATTATCCTTTATTTATATGGCGCCACAAGGGTTCCGCAGCGCCCAATTAAAGAGTACATATGCACATAATCAAAACAGGAAAACAGTGACTTACAGTTGAAGACAATTTAGGACAAGTACAGGGTAAGTACAGGGTAACTAAGCATAACTACACCAGTAAATAACAGAGAAGTTCCAGGTGGCCAAAAAACTGCGTGATTTGGGCAGTTGAGGATTATTAAAGTAAGAAAAGGATAAGCACATGAGGGAAGAGGGCCCTACTCGTGAGAGCTTACATTCTAAGGAGTTCATTGCTTTTGTTTTAGCTTTACTTCCAATTAGAGACGAGTGGTTCGGTTTACCTGGAATCCAAGCCACCCCGAACTTCTGGTTTCTGAGCCAATCCAAGCCCTGGCTCCGGCTTTCTTGCCAGACTCGGATTCCAAAGCAAGGCAAAATCTCATCCTCCCAACATAGTATTCTCGCTGGTTTTGGATTTTATTTAAGGAGCTGGTGGTTTTGACTTTTCACTCCAGTCACACTGTTGTGTACTATTGTAGCCATCTACAATTGGCAGTGCCTTGTCCATCTACAAGTGGCTGTCCTATGTCCATTTAATGGCTGTGCTGTGTCCATCCACAAGTGGCTGCGCTATATCTGCAGGAGCAGAAACCCAATCCATAGCTGAAGCTGCTACCACCAGTCTTGATGACACTAGTCCTTCAACATCATCTACTAAAGCCAATGCCCAAGAGCATAAAGGGTTTAAGTAAGGGCATCTGAAATAAAAAAAATAAACAGTATTTTACAGTGGTAAAGAAAAAACACCTCTATTAAATCAAACGTTTATTGCAGAAAAACATAAAATTGCCAATATGCCATTCACCACATGCAGTGTCAAGGAAAGGCTCAGGCCTTGCCCTTTATTTATGAGTGGTGGTTCTGCAACTGTCAATGAGGTATCTTCTTCTGCCTCTCATGACGATACAAGACCTTTTCACTCAGAGTCTAGAAGAGTCAAAAAAATGAAAACCATTAAGGCAGTAGAACAAACTTTGTTCAGAACCGTCACATATCCCTGAAGAGAAAAACAATATAACAACAAAATAGGCTGCGCTTAGAGATGAATTGTCATAACAACTGGTAAAATTTAATATACTTAAAATCTGTCAATTAGGACAATTAAAAATGCGTATACAATGCTTGAAATAACCTCTGATCATACTATTAACAACAATTAAGCCTGTTCCAAATTAACCGTGAGACCCTGTTATTTGAAACCAAATGGATCCTGGGGCTATGGCATAGTCCCTGGGCTGGAAAGTATGTCTCAACGCTGGAGGATTAACAGTTCCAAAAAGATGCAAGGTTTATGGAAAGTCCTCACCAGTATTGCGTATGGATGAACAAAGTCCAGTCCTTTGGTAATGGATATGGTTCCAATGGAGCAGTATGTAGGGTCCGCGGTGGTCCAAGCTGAAGTAGTAGGTTGTAGTAGATTGATCAGAGGGCTCACACCTGACGCGTTTCAAAAAAGCAGCAGATAAGCTGTGAAACGCGTCAGGTGTGAGCCCTCTGATCAATCTACTACAACCTACTACTTCAGCTTGGACCACCGCGGACCCTACATACTGCTCCATTGGAACCATATCCATTACCAAAGGACTGGACTTTGTTCATCCATACGCAATACTGGTGAGGACTTTCCATAAACCTTGCATCTTTTTGGAACTGTTAATCCTCCAGCGTTGAGACATACTTTCCAGCCCAGGGACTATGCCATAGCCCCAGGATCCATTAGGTTTCAAATAACAGGGTCTCACGGTTAATTTGGAACAGGCTTAATTGTTGTTAATAGTATGATCAGAGGTTATTTCAAGCATTGTATACGCATTTTTAATTGTCCTAATTGACAGATTTTAAGTATATTAAATTTTACCAGTTGTTATGACAATTCATCTCTAAGCGCAGCCTATTTTGTTGTTATATTGTTTTGCTATTCCATAAGGTGTAACTGACCTACCCAGGCAGCTGCTATATACACGGTTAATTGGAAACACACTCGCAGCGCCCTTTCCAACCTAGGTTGGTTTGTTTCATTTTTTATCCCTGAAGAGAGTCTAGTGGTGTCCACGTTAACTATAAGTGATAGCTGGCATTCCTCACACTGTCCTCATAGAGAAGCCTCTTTTGCCTCCTTCCACCATTTCTGCACCATCTGCATATGTGGTGAGCAGTACAAGTAAAGATAGTAATGAGGACATAATAGAAATTGAGGATGTTTGTGTGGAAGTAGATATGTGTATACTGCTACTATCTGACACTGAGGATGTTGATGATGTTGTTTGTGTAATTCCAAAAAAGCCACCTCTTGGGTATGGGATTATTTTTACCTAAATCTTGAAAACATTTGTGAAGGCATCGGCTCTATTTGTGAGGCCAAAGTTAGTAGTAGTAGGGACGTTTACCATCTAGGCACCTTCTCTATGTTGTGTAATTTACGGTGAGTTCATGAAATTTATTTAAAAAAATTATAATAGTTTGTTGTAATTAACATCCTTCTCACCAACCTCCTCATAAGTGATCGGAGGTAGTCCTTACAAAAAATTATTTTGTGGGGGTCCAAACAATCCAAGCACTTCAGCCTCAAAAGTGTCAGTCCCTGTCGCTAAAGTGCTTGGTTTGTTAAACTGTGCATGTCCTTTTTAATATGCAAAAAAAGGGTGGGTGGAAGAGCCCAAGAACATTCCATCTTACACCCCTTTTCTTTTTTGTCACTGCTGTTTGACAAGGCTTCATAGATGTGTTATAAACTGCCATGTGTTTGTGCCGATGCTCTGTCACTAATACCCCTTTTACACTCGCAGAAAAATCCCGGGATATTGCACGTGAACGCGCATCATCCCGGGATTCTTCTCAGTGTAAATGGGTACAGGGACAATTTCCCGGGACGAGCATCCCGGGATTTCATCCCAGGTCAAAAGCAGGGTTGAACCCGGGACCGTCCCGGGAAGCTGGGTAGTGTGAAAGGGCCCGTCCCGGGATTCACTACCCGGGACTGTTAAAAGGCCTCCGATTGGAGCTTTCATGGGCTCAGAAAAGATGATGTCATCATTCAGAGCCCTGGGGAGCGTCCTTGATGCGTGTGAGGAAGGCAGCATGGCGACCTGGACAGATCAGGAGGTGAGAGAGTTGCTGAGCATTAGGGGAGAGGAGGAAATTATGAGGCAGATCACAGGCACAGTCAAAGATGCAGTCATTTATAAAAACATCTCCAAGATGCTGCAAGCCAGGGGAATCATCCGCACCCAGCAGCAAGTGTTAAACAAAATGAAAACTCTTAAAAAGCATTTCCTTAAGGTGCATGACAACAACAGGAAAAAGAGCGGTGTTGGCCGTATCGACTGGCAGTACTATGACATGTGCGCCAATATCTTTGGAAACACAGCTATATGCAGTCCGGTGAGTCTGTCTTCCAGTTCACAGTACACTGCTACAGAAGGCACTCCAGAAGAGACACAGACAAGCAGTGACGTCTGTCCCTCATCACCGTTGTTAATTGACGACACACCTGAGGACAGCGACACATCATCCCAGCCGTCCATAAACACATCCAGAAACGACGACAGCATAACTGCAACCATTGAAGACGTCGTGGATGCTCAGACCAGTGACAGTGGGACTGTACAAAGTGCCGTCACCCCAACTTTACAGAAAAACAGTAAGTACATGTTTAGAAATTAACACTCATAGCACAAATCCACAATTGTTAATCATCCGGTTATGTGCGTAGTATGAGTGGCCAGTGTGGCAGCAGCGTGGCGAGCGCTAATGATCCCCTTGCAGGATCACTGCGCTCAACACGCTGCTGGCACGGTGGCACACTTTGCATTTTCTGCCCCCACGCAGGGGGGCTTTGCATTTTTTAAAAAAGTTCAATGTTGCAGAGTAGCTAGTGTATAGGTGGATTAATGCCACAAACACATGTTTGCTAACGCTGCTATTTTTATATACGCTCATTTTGTATTTCTTCTCTTCACAGTTTACACCGTACCGCCTAGAAGGAAGAAATTGAACAGAGCGGAGCAAGTGGCTAAAGCCATGTCAAATGTCCTTGTCGACCAACTCCGAGAGATGGACGCTACAATGTCCGCACAGGAGGATGCAAGGCTCGACAGGTTTCTCGAGGCAGAACGCCAAATGCATGATGCATTCCTTTCCCAAGTCATGACAATGCAGGAACGCATGAGTAGAGAGCAGTATGACCGCCACAGGGAATTGCACCAAATGAACATGGCGTTCTATGAGCGTATGACCAATACCTCAAGAGCACCAAACCAACACCACAACTCACAATACCCCCCTGAGCAGGGTTTTTCATCATTTAATCCTGGTCCATACTATGCCCCAAATACTGCACCATCTAGTGCGCCAAGCCCAGAGTTTACTGTATTGCGCAATTTGCCGTGAAACACAGTGAATTGCTTTTTTTGGTTGTTATTTGTTGTTAAATAACCACAGTGTGGTCATTGTTTATGCACAACTGTTTGTGCCTTTTTTCATTTTTTTCTATGTTCTGTTTTGTATAGTGTCTACATTAAAGCACTTTTTATTTATTTTTTACACAGTGATAATATACTGCAGGGACACTGTGGTTTATGGTGTTGTATCTACAAACCTACCAGTGTTTTTTTTTTTTAATGCCAATTAAAACTTGTTTGCAAATCTAGGCATAACATTCCCATTTGTGCGTAAAGTAGACCATGTTTACAGTGTTTTCTACATTGTTTATGCATATATACACAGTTGCTGGCAATGTGTTTTTTTTGGAAAAACATAAATAATGAACCCAAAGATCAAAGGTGGAATACAAAATAAAAACTTTTTCATTCACCAAACATGTTGTGCTGATTCTTAAACACTATTGTACCAGTGCTGCAAGGTTGGACGTAATAGTGTGGCGTATTTGTTCTGCAGCGGAGTTTGAGGCAGTCCCAAACAAAGCACCTTCCACATGTGGGTTTATAACCTCAGGGTCCTGCACAGTCCACTCAGGAAGGAATAGCTCATTTTGCAGTTCACAGATGTTGTGCAGTATACAGCACGCAGCTACTACATTAGGCATATTCATAAGGTCCACATCATTGCGCTTCATCAAACAACGCCATCTTCCTTTTAACCTGCCAAAGGCGTTCTCAACCACCATCCTTGCTGAACTCAGGGTGTGAGTATAGGTTTGTTGCTCTGGGGTTAACTGGACCTGTTGGGTGTAGCCTTTCATAATCCAGGGGCGTAAAGGGTATGCAGCATCCCCGATGATGTGGACAGGGATCTCCACCCCATTCACAATCTTTGCACACTCTTTGGGGTACAGCCAGCCTCCCTGCTTCTCCTCTACGATGTTGTACAGGTCAGAATTGGCAAGAACTCGGGAGTCATGAGATCGGCCTGGCCAGCCAATAAACACATCTAGGAAACTAAAGAACAGTAAAATTGAAAACAATTAGAATGTAAAACTCACACATGCAACTCATCCCACCACCCCAAAAATAAACACTTACCAATATTTGTGGTCCACAACAGCCTGTAATATGATGGAGTGCCAGCCCTTCCTATTAAAATAGTCAGCATGGTTGTCACGTGGGGCAATAATGGGGATGTGTGTCCCATCAATCGCTCCTCCACACTGCGGATAGCCTCGCTTCACAAATCCAATGATGGTATCCTGTAAGCGCTGTCCTTGTGGTAGAGATATGAAGCGCTTGTATAAGGTAGATACAATTGCTTTAGTCACCTGGTGGACTATGACACAGCAGGTGGAGATTGCAACACCGAACAAGCATGAGACTGAGCGGTACTCTCCTGGGGTAGCATACCACCACAATGCAATAGCTAATCTCCTGCGTGCCTCGATGGGTCTCCTAAGCCTGGTGGTCTGCATGTCAAGTGCTGGGGTAAGTAATTCCAGGATGTAGTTAAAGGTTGCACGAGACACACGGAAGTTAGCCATCCACTCCTCATCCTGGTAAGCTTCCACGGTCCTCATAAAGGCTTCTCCGTGCCGGCGATCTCTGGACCAAAATGAGCGGTTAGGGCCCATACTCACGCTCAGTATGATACTCATCCTGGATGATATGAAGGCTCTCCTCCTGCGCAAATATTGGCGGCGACTAGCAGCCCTATCCAGCATAAATTGCGCCCTCCTCCTCCTCATAAAATATATGTGCAGTATACTGCACAGTGTGATAAGCTGCATCATGCTGTCAGTGGCTGTATGAAACATCTGCAAAGCAGAAAGAATCATGAGCTCAGGCATACACACTGGTACTCTGTCGGCCATGACTGCAGCAATGGTGTGAGCAGGCACCACCCCTCCCTTTGTTGACTAGTGTGACCTCATCAATGTGAGCCAGAAAAGGCCATTTCTAATGACATACATGTGCATTTGCAGGGATATCCCGGGATCAGTGTAAATGGGGCTGTCCCGGGTCGATCCCAGGTCTTAGTGCAGTGTGAAAGGGGTCAGTCCCGGGAAGGCATCCCGGGACGCATCCCGGGAAGCATCCCGGGAGTGACCCGGGAGTGCGAGTGTAAAAGTGGTATTAGTAACCAGCCAGCTCACTTAAGCCTCTAGCCTAAACTGGATGGAAACAATAATGTGAGCTATGAGGTGGTCCAAACTGACTGGGAATGAATGTTATTGAATTAAAAAAAAAAAACTGTATAGCAGGTTTTGGCAAAACCATAACCAGACGACGAATTATAACCAAAACCCAGCAAAAATGGTCCGGCGTACCTATCTACTTCTAAATCAGAATCAGGCCCAAGTCACACTGGATTAGTATTTGTTACAAAGTAATTGGTATGAAGTCGCAGATTAAGCATAACGATGCATGGCGTGAGGTATTGTGCAGATCACTTGTATCGGACCTTTGTATTTTGCCTTTTTAACCAAATTAGTTACTGTATTGCACACAGGTGCTACATTGCTTGACAGCATCAGTATTCAGGGTACTTTTGAATCATTAGTGATGAAAAAAGGCATATTAAGACTGGCAGGGCACTTTATATGGGGCTATTTGGCATGATTTGAGCCTAGGTGTTTGTTGACACATCCGTACACGTCTTTTCAGCACCACTTTATTACTGTAGTCTGCAGCTGTCTCCTATGAATCAGTGCGTGGAGTGCTTCCATTGTGCCAGTCCTAAGTGCAAGTTACTGTATTAATGTGATGAGTATAAATGGTTCAGCTTTTAAGAATTATAAATGTGTGGTATGATTATCTTATTTTCCTGTGCTATGTTTTTTGTTTAGTAATTAGTGGTTTTACATTTATTAAGAATGAGCATCATGGTTTAGTGACTGTGCTTTTTAATAGAGTGCCTTGAGTAAAGATACTCTTTTGAAATCTATTTTCTTTCCATCTAAAGAGATAAATATGACAACATAAAATTATTTTTTATTTATTTATAGTCACTGTGTTTGACAAATGAATGTGCTGTCAGCACAGCTTGTTGGATGAGACTTGTAGAGGGTTTGAGTCCTGCTGCTTTTTAAATTTATAATGATCGTGTTCTCATTTCTTAGTTGACAATTTCAAAACTAGTGTTTGTTCCTCCTCTTTTTTTTGCTTGAGAGGTAATAATGAAGATCCTTTAACTGTAAGCTTTAAAGATTCTACGCCAGGAATAATCCAATCCCAAATGTTACCTCAGGGGAAAGATCCATTTTTTTCCACCTTTCCTTTGCCTGGATTTCAGTACATTGCATTCTAGATATCTGTGGTTTAGAAATGCCATCTATACTTCCGAGGGTTAGCACGTCATTTCTACTTTAAAGCCATACTTATGTGTTGCACACAATTATTACAGTAATAGCTTCTTTTTTTTTTTAACAAAACAGCAGTGCAAATTAAAGGTGTACACACTGTTGGAGAATATAATATGGGTCAATACGACTATACTTATACTATAGTGGATTCAAATTTGAAATTATGTAAATTTAAATATTGCTTTATTATCATGCTGACTGAATGACACAATAAAGAGTAAAATAAGAATTTACTCACCGGTAATTCTATTTCTCGTAGTCCGTAGTGGATGCTGGGAACTCCGTAAGGACCATGGGGAATAGGCGGGCTCCGCAGGAGACTGGGCACTCTAAAAGAAAGATTAGGTACTATCTGGTGTGCACTGGCTCCTCCCTCTATGCCCCTCCTCCAGACCTCAGTTAAGGAAACTGTGCCCGGAAGAGCTGACACAACAAGGAAAGGATTTGGAATCCAGGGTAAGACTCATACCAGCCACACCAATCACACTGTACAACTTGTGATAACCAAACCCAGTTAACAGTATGAACAAAACTTGAGCCTCATTCAACGGATGGCTCATAACAATAACCCTTTAGTTAAGCAATAACTATATACATGTATTGCAGAGAGTCCGCACTTGGGACGGGCGCCCAGCATCCACTACGGACTACGAGAAATAGAATTACCGGAAAATATAATTATTTTCTCTGACGTCCTAGTGGATGCTGGGAACTCCGTAAGGACCATAGGGATTATACCAAAGCTCCCAAACGGGCGGGAGAGTGCGGATGACTCTGCAGCACCGAATGAGCAAAGGCAAGGTCCTCCTCAGCCAGGGTATCAAACTTGTAGAACTTAGCAAATGTGTTTGAACCCGACCAAGTAGCAGCTCGGCAAAGCTGTAAAGCCGAGACCCCTCGGGCAGCCGCCCAAGAAGAGCCCACCTTCCTTGTGGAATGGGCTTTTACTGATTTAGGATGCGGCAATCCTGCCGCAGAATGAGCTTGCTGAATCGTGTTACAGATCCAGCGCGCAATAGTTTGCTTTGAAGCAGGAGCACCCAGCTTGTTGGGTGCATGCAGGATAAACAGCGAGTCAGTTTTCCTGACTCCAGCCGTCCTGGCTACATAGATTTTCAAAACCCTGACTACATCTAGTAACTTGGAGTCCTCCAAGTCCCGAGTAGCCGCAGGCACCACAATAGGTTGGTTCAAATGAAACGCTGATACCACCTTAGGGAGAAATTGGGGACGAGTCCTCAATTCTGCCCTGTCCATATGGAAGATCAGATAAGGGCTTTTATATGACAAAGCCGCCAATTCTGACACACGCCTAGCCGAAGCTAAGGCCAATAGCATGACCACTTTCCACGTGAGATATTTTAGCTCCACGGTCTTAAGTGGCTCAAACCAGTGGGATTTCAGGAAATCCAACACAACGTTAAGATCCCAAGGTGCCACTGGAGGCACAAAAGGGGGCTGAATATGCAGCACTCCCTTAACAAACGTCTGAACTTCAGGCAGTGAAGCCAGTTCTTTTTGAAAGAAAATAGATAGGGCCGAAATCTGGACCTCTATGGATCCTAATTTTAGGCCCATAGTCACTCCTGACTGTAGGAAGTGCAGGAATCGACCCAGCTGGAATTCCTCTGTAGGGGCCTTCCTGGGCTCACACCAAGCAACATATTTTCGCCATATACGATGATAATGTTGTGCTGTCACGTCTTTCGTAGCCTTTATCAGCATAGGAATCACTTAATCTGTAATGCCCTTTTCCGTTAGGATCCGGTGTTCAACCGCCATGCCGTCAAACGCAGCCGCGGTAAGTCTTGGAACAGACAGGGCCCCTGCTGTAACAGGTCCTGTCTGAGAGGCAGAGGCCATGGGTCCTCTGAGATCATTTCTTGTAGTTCTGGGTACCAAGTTCTTCTTGGCCAATCCGGAACGATGAGTATAGTTCTCACTCCTCTCTTTCTTACTATCCTCAGTACCTTGGGTATGAGAGGAAGAGGAGGGAACACATAAACCGACTGGTACACCCACGGTGTCACTAGTGCGTCCACAGCTATCGCCTGAGGGTCCCTTGACCTGGCGCAATATTTTTTTAGCTTTTTGTTGAGGCGGGACGCCATCATGTCCACCTGTGGCCGTTCCCAGCGGTTTACAATCTGCGTGAAGACTTCTGGATGAAGTCCCCACTCTCCCGGGTGGAGGTCGTGCCTGCTGAGGAAGTCTGCTTCCCAGTTGTCCACTCCCGGAATGAACACTGCTGACAGTGCTAGCACGTGATTCTCCGCCCATCGGAGAATCCTTGTGGCTTCTGCCATCGCCATCCTGCTTCTTGTGCCGCCTTGGCGGTTTACATGGGCGACCGCCGTGATGTTGTCTGATTGAATCAGCACTGGTTGGTTTTGAAGCAGGGGCTCTGCTTGACTCAGGGCGTTGTAAATGGCCCTTAGTTCCAGTATATTTATGTGTAGTGAAGTCTCCTGACTTGACCACTGTCCTTGGAAGTTCCTTCCCTGAGTGACTGCCCCCCATCCTCGGAGGCTTGCATCCGTGGTCACCAGGACCCAGTCCTGTATGCCGAATCTGCGGCCCTCGAGAAGATGAGCACTCTGCAGCCACCACAGCAGAGACACCCTGGCCCTTGGGGACAGGGTGATCAACCGATGCATCTGAAGATACGATCCGGACCATTTGTCTAACAGATCCCACTGAAAGATCCTTGCATGGAACCTGCCGAAGGGAATTGCTTCGTAAGAAGCCACCATCTTTCCCAGGACTCGCTTGCAGTGATGCACCGACACCTGTTTTGGTTTCAGGAGGTCCCTGACCAGAGATGACAATTCCTGGGCCTTCTCCACTGGGAGAAACACCTTCTTCTGTTCTGTGTCCAGAATCATGCCCAGGAAGAGCAGACGCGTCGCAGGAATCAGCTGCGACTTTGGGATATTCAGAATCCAGCCGTGCTGTTGCAACACTTCCCGAGAGAGTGCTACGCTGACTAACAACTGCTCTCTGGACCTCGCCTTTATAAGGAGATCATCCAAGTACGGGATAATTATAACTCCCTTCTTCCGAAGGAGTATCATCATTTCGGCCATTACCTTGGTAAATACTCTCGGTGCCGTGGACAGACCAAACGGCAACGTCTGGAATTGGTAATGACAATCCTGTACCACAAACCTGAGGTACTCCTGGTGAGGTGGGTAAAAGGGGACATGCAAGTAAGCATCCTTGATGTCCAGCGACACCATAAAATCCCCCTCTTCCAGGCTTGCAATAACCGCCCTGAGCGATTCCATTTTGAACTTGAACTTCCTTATATAAGTGTTCAAGGATTTTAAATTCAGAATGGGTCTCACTGAACAGTCTGGTTTCGGTACCACAAACATTGTGGAATAGTAACCCCGTCCCTGTTGAAGGAGGGGAACCTTGATTATCACCTGCTGGAGGTACAGCTTGTGAATTGCCGCCAGTACTACCTCCCTTTCCCTGGGAGCAGCTGGCAAGGCTGATTTGAGGTAACGGCGAGGGGGAGTCGCCTCGAACTCCAGCTTGTATCCCTGAAATACAATTTGTACAGCCCAGAGATCCACTTGTGAGCGAACCCACTGGTTGCTGAAGTTTCGGAGACGCGCCCCCACCGCACCCGGCTCCGCCTGTGGAGCCCCAGCGTCATGCGGTGGACTTAGAGGAAGCGGGGGAGGATTTTTGTTCCTGGGAACTGGCTGCCTGGTGCAGCTTCTTTCCTCTACCCCTGCCTCTGGGCAGAAAGGATGCGCCTCTAATCCGCTTGCCTTTCTGAGGCCGAAAGGACTGTACATGATAATACGGTGCTTTCTTAGGCTGTGAGGGAACCTGAGATAAAAAAAGTTGACTTCCCGGCTGTTGCCGTGGATACAAGGTCCGAGAGACCGTCCCCAAACAATTCCTCACCCTTATAAGGCAAAACCTCCATGTGTCTTTTAGAATCAGCATCACCTGTCCACTGCCGAGTCCATAATACTCTCCTGGCAGAAATGGACATTGCATTAATTCTAGATGCCAGCAGGCAAATGTCCCTCTGTGCATCCCTGTCACGATCCGGGTATCTGGACGCCATTACTTACCCTTCAGATGCCTCCTAAGGCTGGCTCAGCGTTCCAGGACCGGATCCCATCTGTTATACTGATGTCCACATTCCTGCCTCCTCTCCTGTCACTCTGAGACGCGGTCACCGCAACGCCTGTTACATCCGGAATGGCGTCTCCCGCGGCCTCCGCCGCTGTTCCTGAGTTTCTACATGCAGAATGTCAGAGTGGTGATTACGTCAGCCGCGGCCTCCGCTGTGCCCGCGTGGTTAAATGTGCACTTATCAGTCTGGCGTCTCCTGTCTCCTGTGGCCGGCGCCGCCATTACTTTTTTAATTCCCACATGGATTACAAACCAAACTTCCCTCCAAGTGTCTGCATGGGCGCAGCCATCTTGGATTCTGTCATCTGTTCATTTCCACCAATCTGTTGTCTGCATTGTTAATCTGCATAATTGTCTAGCCAATCCCTTCCTTGCTGCAGGTATAAGTATTCTGTGCCTGAGCAAGGAAGGCGTCAGTGCTTTGGTTGTCAAACCTAGTTCCAGTTTGTCTCTCTCCTGTGGTTGTTTTCCAGGTTCCAGCTCCTATCTCCACACTTCCACTAAAGAGACCCGCACCAGCATTTCCACCTGCGGTGTAGCCTGACTCTCCTATCCATTTGGACTCATCTGCTTCCAGCCACAGATCCACCTGCTTACAGCATCCAGCTTCCAGCAGAGGTCAGCTCTTCTTAAAGTGCCGGTACCCTTTTCTGCAGATTACCATTCACCTTTGGTATTATTATTTCATCGCTCTCAAGCTACATTTATTATTTAACTGGTTCCAGCCAGTAATCACTCCGTGCCAACATCAGTCTGGTTTCAGCCAGTATCCACAGCAGCCGTTTTACCCACAGCAGCCCAGCTTTTCCTGGAACACCAGCTGGTACGATCCTGGGCTATTTCCATTGCTACAGTCGGGCCTGGTAAGGACTTTCCACCTAGAAGATTATTAAGAACTATCTCATACTACCAGAGCCCTGTGGTCCTTGCCACCCTGTAGTACCCAGGAACTGTATTATTTCCCTGCTGAGTTTTATGTTTTCTTATTTGCTGCTGTGTTACGGAGTATGTCATAATAAACATCATTGACTTTTATCCTGGTTGTCGTGGTCACGCCTTCGGCCAGTTATTCTACATGTTACTTACATGTCTAGGGGTCTGATACAACCTCCCAGGTTCCGTTACATCTCAGCCCCTACAACTGAGGCTGCCTCCCGTCAGCTCAGGCCCTCAGTTGTGACAGTAAGCACTGACCATATGAATCCAGCCGGAGACCAGGATCAAGCGGCCAGGCCGATGCAAGAACTGGCAGCCCGACTTGAACATCAGGAGGCTGCACAGGGCCACATCGTCCGCTGTCTCCAGGATCTCTCTACTCGGCTGGATGGGATTCAGACAACCCTCCGTGGATCAGGCGCGTCCAGTTCGTCAACCACAGTGACTCCAGCTATAACCCCACCCACCTTACCCATTTCTGCTCCCCGTCTTCATCTTCCAACGCCAGCAAAATTTGACGGATCTCCAAGATTCTGCAGGGGATTTCTCAACCAGTGTGAAATTCATTTTGAGCTACAACCTGGCAATTTTCCCAGTGACCGTACTAAAATTGCCTACATTATCTCTCTTCTCAGTGGCTCAGCCCTTTATTGGGCATCACCGTTATGGGAGAGGTCCGACACCCTGCTATCCTCCTACACTGCATTTGTGTCAACATTCAGGCGTATCTTCGACGAGCCCGGCCGGGTAACTTCAGCCTCATCTGAGATTCTCCGTTTACGCCAGGGACCACGTACTGTAGGACAATATCTTATACAGTTCCAGATCCTGGCATCCGAACTGGCATGGAACGACGAGGCCCTGTATGCTGCATTCTGGCATGGCTTATCTGAGCGTATTAAAGATGAGTTAGCTACCAGAGACTTACCTTCCAAGTTAGATGAGCTAATCTCACTCTGCACGAAAGTTGATTTACGTTTCAGAGAAAGAGCAACTGAGCGTGGAAGATCATCTGCTCCAAAATCTTCTGCTCCTCCTCCTCCTCGCCAACTGTCACCATCTAAAGATGAGCCCATGCAACTTGCCCGTTCTCGTCTAACTCCTGCTGAGCGCCGAAGACGTCTCTCTGAGTCTCTTTGTCTTTATTGTGCAGCTCCGTCTCACATCATTAATGCCTGTCCCAACCGTCTGGGAAAACTCCAAATCCTAGGTCGCCAAGGAGAGGGCTGGCTAGGAGTAACGATCTCCTCTCCATCTCCTCATGATTGTAATTTTCCAGTCTCGCTTCAAGTTGCTCAACGTTATCGGAACGTCATTGCCCTCCTTGATTCCGGAGCAGCTGGGAACTTTATTACCGAAGCCTATGTTAAACGGTGGTCCCTACCCACCGAGAGACTTCCTTCGTCCATCTCCTTAACTGCCGTGGATGGCAGCAAGATTTTTGATGCAGTTATTTCCCTAAGGACTCTACCAGTTCGTCTGAGAGTGGGAGTTCTTCATTCCGAATTTATTTCTTTTTTAGTGATTCCAAGAGCCACACATCCTGTGGTCCTGGGCCTTCCATGGCTCCGTCTTCACAATCCATCTATTGATTGGACGACTACGCAGATTCTGGCATGGGGTCCCTCCTGTGCTGAGACATGTTTGTTTAAAGTATTGCCTGTCTGTTCTTCCTCCCCCAGGTCGTCTGATGTTCCACCTCCTCCATATCAAGATTTCACGGATGTGTTCAGTAAAGCTTCTGCTGATATCCTTCCTCCTCATAGAGAATGGGACTGCCCGATTGATCTCGTTCCAGGGAAGGTTCCACCTCGAGGCCGAACTTACCCGTTGTCTCTGCCTGAGACGCATTCTATGGAGGAATACATTAAAGAGAACCTAGCAAAGGGGTTCATTCGACCTTCCTCTTCTCCAGCCGGCGCAGGCTTCTTTTTCGTAAAGAAAAAAGATGGTGGTCTGCGGCCGTGCATCGACTACAGAGGTCTGAACGACATTACCATCAAGAACCGCTATCCACTACCCCTGATTACTGAGCTCTTTGATAGAGTTAGCGGAGCTACCATCTTCACAAAGCTGGACTTGAGAGGTGCATACAATCTCATCCGGATCCGTGAGGGTGACGAGTGGAAGACCGCCTTTAACACCCGTGACGGACATTATGAGTACCTCGTCATGCCCTTCGGATTGAGCAATGCTCCAGCTGTCTTCCAGCATTTTGTCAATGAGATCTTCAGAGACATTTTATACCGTCATGTCGTGGTCTATTTAGATGATATCCTCATTTTTGCCAACAATTTAGAGGAACATCGTTTTTGGGTAAAAGAGGTTCTGTCCCGTCTCCGTGTCAATCATCTCTATTGCAAATTAGAGAAATGCGGCTTTGAAGTCAAGTCCATTCCGTTTCTGGGTTACATTGTGTCCGGTTCCGGACTAGAGATGGATCCTGAGAAACTACAAGCAATCCAGAATTGGCCGATACCCTTAACCCTCAAAGGGGTCCAGAGGTTCTTAGGGTTCGCCAATTATTACAGAAAGTTTATACGAGACTTTTCCACCATTGTGGCGCCTATTACTGCTTTAACTCAGAAGGGTGCTAACCCGTCCAAGTGGTCTGAAGAAGCTACGCAAGCTTTTCATCTTTTAAAACAACGGTTCATCTCTGCACCAGTTCTGAGGCAGCCCGACGTCGACTCTCCTTTCATCTTAGAGGTGGATGTCTCCTCCGTTGGAGTGGGAGCGGTGTTGTCTCAGAGGGCTAAAGATGGTCATTTACACCCTTGCAGTTTCTTCTCCCGAAAGTTCTCCCCAGCTGAGCGCAACTATGCCATTGGCGACCAGGAGTTGTTAGCCATCAAGCTCGCTCTAGAGGAGTGGAGGTATCTGTTGGAGGGAGCTTCTCATTCAATCACCATACTTACGGACCACAAGAATCTTTTATATCTGAAAGGCGCACAATGTCTCAATCCTCGTCAGGCCAGATGGGCACTTTTCTTTTCCAGGTTCGACTTTGAACTCCAGTTCTGTCCGGGCTCTCAGAATCGTAAGGCCGATGCCCTTTCCCGCTCATGGGAGCAAGAAAATGAGTCGGAGTCTTCAGACAAGCATCCTATTATTAATCCGTTGGCATTCTCCACGGTAGGGATGGACTCTACGCCCCCACTAGGGAAAAGTTTTGTGAAGCCGGTGCTAAGGAAGAAGCTCATGCATTGGGCCCATGCTTCCCGTTTTGCCGGACATACAGGTATCCAAAAAACCCTGGAGTTTATCTCTAGGTCCTATTGGTGGCCAACTCTGAAAAAGGACGTCACTGAGTTTATTGCATCTTGCCCAAAGTGTGCCCAACATAAAGTATCCCGCCAGTCGCCTGCGGGGCAACTGGTTCCACTATCCGTTCCCCGTCGACCATGGACCCATCTGTCGATGGATTTCATTTCAGACTTACCCATGTGCAACAAGTTCAATACCATCTGGGTGGTAGTTGACCGGTTCACCAAGATGGCACACTTTATTCCTCTCACCGGTCTTCCGTCAGCTTCCAAGTTGGCTCAAGTGTTCATACAAGAGATCTTCCGACTCCACGGTCTGCCTGAAGAAATTATCTCAGATCGAGGAGTTCAATTCACAGCCAAATTCTGGCGAAGTTTATGTCAAGTCCTCCAAGTCAAACTAAAGTTTTCCACGGCTTACCATCCTCAGACCAATGGTCAAACTGAGAGGGTGAATCAGGACTTGGAGGCCTTCCTCCGCATCTATGTGTCTTCCTCTCAAGATGACTGGGTTCAATTACTTCCCTGGGCCGAGTTCTGTCATAACAATCAGTATCATTCCTCATCTTCTTCAACACCATTCTTCACCAACTTTGGATTCCACCCTAAAGTCCCTGAATTCCAAACGCTCCAAGCAACTTCTGTTCCAGCAGTGGATATCACCTTGCATCAGTTTGCAAACAACTGGAAGAGTGTACGAACAGCTCTGCTCAAGGCATCGTTCAGGTATAAGAAGTTTGTGGACAAGAAGTGTAGAGCTGTTCCTGCTCTCAAGGTGGGTGATCGGGTATGGTTATCCACGAAGAATTTGAGGTTAAGAGTTCCCAGTATGAAGTTTGCACCTCGCTACATTGGTCCTTTCAAAATTGAGCAAGTCATCAATCCTGTTGCTTACAGACTTCAGTTACCTCCCTTCTTAAAAATACCCAGGACATTCCATGTTTCCCTGTTGAAACCGCTGATCCTGAATCGGTTTCATTCCTCACTTCCTCCAACTCCGAAAGTCCAAACTCAACGAGGCGTTGAGTATGAAGTGGCCAAGATCCTGGACTCACGTCACCGTTACGGTCAACTACAGTATCTTATTGACTGGAAGGGTTACGGCCCTGAGGAACGCTCATGGACCAATGCTTCTGATGTCCATGCTCCTGCCTTGGTCCGGAGATTCCATTCCAAGTTTCCTCAAAAGCCAAAGAAGTGTCCTGGGGCCACTCCTAAAGGGGGGGGTGCTGTCACGATCCGGGTATCTGGACGCCATTACTTACCCTTCAGATGCCTCCTAAGGCTGGCTCAGCGTTCCAGGACCGGATCCCATCTGTTATACTGATGTCCACATTCCTGCCTCCTCTCCTGTCACTCTGAGACGCGGTCACCGCAACGCCTGTTACATCCGGAATGGCATCTCCCGCGGCCTCCGCCGCTGTTCCTGAGTTTCTACATGCAGAATGTCAGAGTGGTGATTACGTCAGCCGCGGCCTCCGCTGTGCCCGCGTGGTTAAATGTGCACTTATCAGTCTGGCGTCTCCTGTCTCCTGTGGCCGGCGCCGCCATTACTGTTTTAATTCCCACATGGATTACAAACCAAACTTCCCTCCAAGTGTCTGCATGGGCGCAGCCATCTTGGATTCTGTCATCTGTTCATTTCCACCAATCTGTTGTCTGCATTGTTAATCTGCATAATTGTCTAGCCAATCCCTTCCTTGCTGCAGGTATAAGTATTCTGTGCCTGAGCAAGGAAGGCGTCAGTGCTTTGGTTGTCAAACCTAGTTCCAGTTTGTCTCTCTCCTGTGGTTGTTTTCCAGGTTCCAGCTCCTATCTCCACACTTCCACTAAAGAGACCCGCACCAGCATTTCCACCTGCGGTGTAGCCTGACTCTCCTATCCATTTGGACTCATCTGCTTCCAGCCACAGATCCACCTGCTTACAGCATCCAGCTTCCAGCAGAGGTCAGCTCTTCTTAAAGTGTCGGTACCCTTTTCTGCAGATTACCATTCACCTTTGGTATTATTATTTCATCGCTCTCAAGCTACATTTATTATTTAACTGGTTCCAGCCAGTAATCACTCCGTGTCAACATCAGTCTGGTTTCAGCCAGTATCCACAGCAGCCGTTTTACCCACAGCAGCCCAGCTTTTCCTGGAACACCAGCTGGTACGATCCTGGGCTATTTCCATTGCTACAGTCGGGCCTGGTAAGGACTTTCCACCTAGAAGATTATTAAGAACTATCTCATACTACCAGAGCCCTGTGGTCCTTGCCACCCTGTAGTACCCAGGAACTGTATTATTTCCCTGCTGAGTTTTATGTTTTCTTATTTGCTGCTGTGTTACGGAGTATGTCATAATAAACATCATTGACTTTTATCCTGGTTGTCGTGGTCACGCCTTCGGGCAGTTATTCTACATGTTACTTACATGTCTAGGGGTCTGATACAACCTCCCAGGTTCCGTTACATCTCAGCCCCTACAACTGAGGCTGCCTCCCGTCAGCTCAGGCCCTCAGTTGTGACAATCCCGCATATATAAGACGACGTCTTTTATATGTTCTATGGTTAGCAAAATAGTATCCCTGTCGAGGGAATCAATGTTGTCTGACAGGGTATCAGACCATGCGGCTGCAGCACTACACATCCATGCTGAAGCAATAGCAGGTCTTAGTATAGTACCTGAATGTGTATACACAGACTTCAGGATAGCTTCCTGCTTTCTATACGCAGGCTCCTTTAGGGCGGCCGTATCCTGAGACGGCAGTGCCACCTTTTTTTATAAGCGTGTGAGCGCCTTGTCCACCCTAGGGGATGTTTCCCAACGTAAACTGTCCGTTGGCGGGAAAGGGTACGCCATCAGTAACCTCTTAAAAATCACTAGTTTCTTATCGGGGGAACTCCACGCTTCCTCACACAATTCATTTAATTCATCAGATGGGGGAAAAGTCACTGGCTGCTTTTTCTCCCCAAACATAATACCCTTCTTGGTAGTAACCGGGTTAACATCAGAAATGTGCAATACATTTTTCATTGCAGTAATCATGCATCGGATGGCTTTTGTAGACTGTGCATTTGTCTCATCCTCATCTACACTGGAGTCAGACTCCGTGTCGACATCTGTGTCTACCATCTGAGCTAGCGGGCGTTTATGAGCCCCTGATGGCCTCTGAGACGCCTGGGCAGGCGCGGGCTGAGATCCCGGCTGTCCTAAGGCTGCTGCGTCATCGAACCTTTTATGTAAGGAGTTGACACTGTCTGTTAAGACCTTCCACATGTCCATCCAATCCGGTGTCGGCCCCGTCGGGGGCGACACCACACTTATCTGCCCTTGCTCCGCCTCCACGTAACCCTCCTCATCAAACATGTCGACACAGCCATACCGACGCACCGCACACACACAGGGAATGCTCTGACTGAGGACAGGACCCCACAAAGTCCTTTGGGGAGACAGAGAGAGAGTATGCCAGCACACACCATAGCGCTATATAACACAGGGATTTACACTATAATGAGTGATTTTTCCCAATAACTGCTTATTATCCTATTTGCGCCTAAATTTATGTGCCCCCCCTCTCTTTTTTACCCTTTGTGTACAGGATACTGCAGGGGAGAGCCTGGGGAGCGTCCTTCCAGCGGAGCTGTGAAGAGAAAACGGCGCTGGTGTGCTGAGGAAGAAGGCCCCGCCCCCTCAGCGGCGGGCTTCTCCCGCATTTTGTATAGCTTAATGGCGGGGGTTTTTACACATATATACAGTTTTCCAGACTGTATTATGTGTATATATTGCCAAAAGGTATTCTTATTGCTGCCCAGGGCGCCCCCCCCCCAGCGCCCTGCACCCTACAGTGACCGGAGTGTGTGGTGTGCAGTGGGAGCAATGGCGCACAGCTGCAGTGCTGTGCGCTACCTTAATGAAGACCGGAGTCTTCTGCCGCCGATTTTATCTCCTTCTTCTGTCTTCTGGCTCTGCAAGGGGGACGGCGGCGCGGCTCCGGGAACGGACTATCGAGGTCAGGCCCTGTGTTCGAACCCTCTGGAGCTAATGGTGTCCAGTAGCCTAAGAAGCACAAGCTAGCTGCACGCAGGTAGGTTTGCTTCTCTCCCCTCAGTCCCACGTAGCAGTGAGTCTGTTGCCAGCAGATCTCACTGAAAATAAAAAACCTAACAAATACTTTCTTTCTAGCAAGCTCAGGAGAGCCCACTAGGTGCATCCAGCTCTGGCCGGGCACAGATTCTAACTGAGGTCTGGAGGAGGGGCATAGAGGGAGGAGCCAGTGCACACCATATAGTACCTAATCTTTCTTTTAGAGTGCCCAGTCTCCTGCGGAGCCCGTCTATTCCCCATGGTCCTTACGGAGTTCCCAGCATCCACTAGGACGTCAGAGAAAAGCATTTCCAAGTATGAAAAATGGTTGGGCCTCCAGTTGTAAAATGTTGACTTAGATCCCTGGCAGCAAAATAATGAAAAAGACAAGGTAAATAAATGCATATCTCCTAACATCCCTGTATTGGAAATCTAGGAAAATTAGGGCTGATCAATTATAAGCCAAAACCATACAGATCTTTTCCAACCTTGCATCTTTCTCGTTACACTACACCCTTCTTTCAGTAAGCTGTCTCACAAGTTTTGACTGGGAAACAAAAGAAGTGCGTAACCCACAGGTTCTCAAACGCGGTCCTCAGGGCACCCCAACGGTCCAGGTTTTAGGTATATCCATGGCTCAGGACATATGGTTAAATCAAATTGACTGAGGTGCTAATTAAGTCACCTGTGGCCAAGCATGGTTAAACATAAAACCTGGACCGTTGGGGTGCCTTGAGGACTGCGTTTGAGAACCTCTGGCGTAACCCATGTCTGTTACTAATGTATGCAGGGTTGGACTGGCCCACAGGGGTACAGGGGAAACCCCCGGTGGGCCCCACTGCCCAGGGGCCCGCCTCTTCTAGGGATCAGGTTCCACTTTAATTTTACATGATGCATATGTTATCTTATAGTGCACAGGACTGTGCTATATTTCCTACAGTGCATTACTGTTATGAATCTGGTACATTATCAAGCATGCACTAGCAGTATTTACTATAAATATTTGTCAAGGGATCTAGACTATGCACTCAGTAATGATTAGCCAAGCATGTGGCAGCTGGCCACACCGCCTCAGGAGACTGGCCACACAGTGGCGGATTTAGGGGGGGGCACTCGGGCCCGTGCCCCCCCTGTCATTTGTGACCCCCCCCCCCCCCGGTGCCGCCGCATAGGGAGATGACGGGCGCCCGCTGAGATTGTGTTACCAGCGGGCGCCCGTCTCCCTGCACAGCGGCAGCCGGAGGCAGGAGCTCAGTACTGAGCTCCGGCTTCCGGCGCTGTCACTGCGCCGTGCGCTATGGGAGAGACGTCAGTCATGACGTCTCTCTCATAGTGCTGACTGAGGAGCGGACGCCAGGAGGAGGAGGACTGCAGCGGCGCGGGAACGGGGCTCGGTAAGTATGTATTTTTCTTCCTTAAAGCATCTACTGAGGGCTAACTATGGGGGACATTACTACTGGGGGGGCATCAACAAGGGGCATTACTACTGGGGGATCAAACTACTGGGGGCATTATAATTGGGGCATCACTACTGAGGGGTCATCTATTGGGGGCAGCTACTGGGGGCCATATTTACTGGGGGCCATCTACTGGGGGTATTACTACAGGGGGGTCATCTATTGGGGCAAACTCGTAGGGGGGCATTATTACTGGGGGGTTATCTATTGGGGGCAGCTACTGGGGCATTATTACTGGGGGGCATCTACTGGGGGCATTACTACTGGGGGGGTCATCTATTGGGGGCAGCTACTGGGGCATTATTACTGGGGGGCATCACTACTGGGGGGGTCATCTATTGGGGGCAGCTACTGGGGGACATTTTTCCTGGGGGGCATCTACTGGGGGCATTATTACTGGGGGGCATCTACTGGGGGCATTACTACTGGCGGGTCGTCCCTTGGGGGCAAACTCCTAAGGGGCATTACTACTGGGGGCAAACTACTGGAGGACATTATTACTAGGGGGCATCTACTGGGGGCAAACTGCTGGGGGACATTATTACTGGGGGGGCATCTACTGGGGGACTATTACTGGGGGCCAACTACAAAGGTGCTAACTACTGGCGGTGTAACTACAGGGGCATTACTACTGGCGGCTTAACTACAGGGGCATTACTACTTGGGGGCTAAACTAAAGGGGGTGGGTAAACTACTGGGGTCATGACTGCAGGGGAATTACCACTGGGGGCATTACTACAGGCAACATTACTACTGGGGGCAATACGGGCATTGCATAAGGGGCACCACTACTATGAGGTCTATATAAGGGGCACTACCAGTACAGTGGACATTGCATAATGAGCGCTACAACTGTGGGCATTGTATAAGAAGCGCCACCTCACATGCACCGAAGCCGCACGCAAATGTACTTGCCCCTTCCATGGTGCCCCCCCTATCATTTTCTTCTGGATCCGCCCCTGTGGCCACATCCCTGGATATGGCCCCCTACCAGGAGCAGATCTAGGCATGGGCAAGCAGGGTGGGCATTCGAGGAGGTCATAATCTACTGGGGCACAGCTACATGAGGCACAACTACTGGGGGCACAACTGTGGCCATGCCCCTTCCCTATGAAGCCATGTCCCTATTTTTGGATGATTATTTATTTATTACCAGTTATTTATGTAGTGCACATACATATTCCGCAGTGATTTACAGAGAATATTTTACCCTTCACATCTGGCCCTTCCCCAGTGGAGCTTGCAATCTATATTCCCATGACCTCAGTGCTGGGAATCAAACCCATGACCTCAGTGCTGTGAGGCAGTGATGCTAACCATTACACCATCCGAGCTGCCGTATCTCAAGGACATAAATTACCACAACTCATACCTCTCCAATCATGATACCTAGTCCCTGGACATGGGTGCATTATGCAGAAATGTACAGTATATACAGTGGATTTACTAGGTATTCACCCACTTGGACTATTTCACATTTTGCTATGTTACAACATGAAACAATGATGGATATCATTGACATTTTTTTACACTAATCAACACATAATATTCGATAATGGGGTGGTCTTCAGTATGCCGGCGGTCGGGCTCCCGGCGACCAGCATACCGGCGCCGGGAGCCCGACAGCCGGCATACCGACACTTATTCTCCCTCGTGGGGGTCCACGACCCCCCTGGAGGGAGAATAAAATAGTGTGCCTGTAGCGTGGCGAGCGCAGCGAGCCCGCAAGGGGCTCATTTGCGCTCGCCACACTGTCGGTAAGCCGGCGGCCGGCCTCCCGGCGCCGGTATGCTGGTCGCCGGGAGGTCGGCCGCCGGCAGATCGTAGTGAACCCCGATAATGTACCCAAAAACATTTGTCCAAATGAATTAGGAAATTAATGATTAGTATTCACCACCTAAAAGTATATCACATACTGATAGTGCATGCAGTATAATATACCGGATTGATAACAGCAATGAACTATGGCCCTCATTCCGAGTTGTTCGCTCGCTAGCTGCTTTTAGCTGCATTGCACACGCTAGGCCGCCGCCCTCTGGGAGTGTATCTTAGCTCAGCAGAATTGCGAACAAAAGATTCGCAGAATTGCGAAAAGAAATTTCTTAGCAGTTTCTGAGTAGCTCCAGACTTACTCTGCCACTGCGATCAGTTCAGTCAGTTTCGTTCCTGGTTTGACGTCACAAACACACCCAGCGTTCGCCCAGACACTCCCCCGTTTCTCCAGCCACTCCCGCGTTTTTCCCAGAAACTGCAGCGTTTTTCCGCACACACCCATAAAACGGCCAGTTTCCGCCCAGAAACACCCACTTCCTGTCAATCACACTCCGATCACCAGAACGAAGAAATTTCTTTGTTAAGCCGTGAGTAAAATACCTAACTTTTTGGCAAATTCACTTGGCGCAGACTTACTGCGAACATTGCGCATACGCAGTTTGCGACAAATCGCTTCGTTGCGAAAACCACTAACGAGTGAAGAACTCGGAATGAGGGCCTATGGCCCTCATTCCGAGTTGTTCGCTCGCTAGCTGCTTTTAGCAGCATTGCAGACGCTAGGCCGCCGTCCTCTGGGAGTGTATCTTAGCTTAGCAGAATTGCGAACAAAAGATTCGCAGAATTGCGAATAGAAATTTCTTAGCAGTTTCTGAGTAGCTCCAGACTTACTCAGCCATTGCGATCAGTTCAGTCAGTTTCGTTCCTGGTTTGACGTCACAAACACACCCAGCGTTCGCCCAGACACTCCCCCGTTTCTCCAGCCACTCCCGCGTTTTTCCCAGAAACTGCAGCGTTTTTCCGCACACACCCATAAAACGGCCAGTTTCCGCCCAGAAACACCCACTTCCTGTCAATCACACTCCGATCACCAGAACGAAGAAATTTCTTTGTTAAGCCGTGAGTAAAATACCTAACTTTTTGGCAAATTTACTTGGCGCAGACGCACTGCGAACATTGCGCATACGCAGTTTGCGACAAATCGCTTCGTTGCGAAAACCACTAACGAGTGAAGAACTCGGAATGAGGGCCTATGGCCCTCATTCCGAGTTGTTCGCTCGCTAGCTGCTTTTAGCAGCATTGCAGACGCTAGGCCGCCGTCCTCTGGGAGTGTATCTTAGCTTAGCAGAATTGCGAACAAAAGATTCGCAGAATTGCGAATAGAAATTTCTTAGCAGTTTCTGTGTAGCTCCAGGCTTACTCAGCCATTGCGATCAGTTCAGTCAGTTTCGTTCCTGGTTTGACGTCACAAACACATCCAGCGTTTTCCCAGACACTCCCCCGTTTCTTCAGACACTCCCGTGTTTTTCCCAGAAACGCCAGCGTTTTTTCGCACACGCCCAGAAAACGGCCAATTTCCGCCCAGAAACACCCACTTCCTGTCAATCACAGTACGATCACCAGAACAATGAAAATTCCTCGTTATGCCGTGAGTAAAATACCTAACTTATGTGTAAAATAACTAAGCGCATGCGCTCTGCGAACCTTGCGCATGCGCAGTAAGCGACTAATCGCAATATACGGAAAATCGGCAACGAGCGAACAACTCGGAATGTCCACCCATATACTATAGTTAATACACCATAGACCTGAGAATGCTGTTTAATGAAACATACTGTGGCGGGTATGCAATTAGCTCATTTCGGAGGTAATGCATTCGCCCCACTGAGTATACAATTAGGGCTACTCTTCTGGCTACCTCTATGTTTTGATAGGTAGACGTTATCTCTGAAAGAGGGGCAGAGGCTATGGGGTATATGCAATTGCGGTCGAATTCCCGAAAATGTCGAAAAACGGGACATTTTCGCCAAAAAAAAAAAATTCAACAATGCAATACAGTACTTTTCGCCAAAAAAACAGCCATTCCAAATTCGACTTTTTGAAATTCGACATTTGTCAAATTCGACATTTCTGCAATGGTACAAATGCGGCATTTCGACAAAAGTATATTCAATTGAAGACTGTAAATTCGACAACAGTGCTTTTAGACAGTAAATTCGTCATTTTCAATCCGCCACACTTTGCTGGCGGAATCTAATAAAAAAATTTAAAAACATGTTTTTTGTGTGTTTTTTTTATTGGTAATAGCATATCTATTTATATTAGAAGGGATTAGGTACTTGGTTTGTCTATTTAGGAGGCACAAGTATTGTTTATATATTTTTAAAAATATTATTATTTTTTTTTTTAATGGAATGGTGTAAAAATCATTAAAAAAAATGCGTGGGGTACCCCCGGTCCTGGTTGCCAAAATCCGGGGGGAAAAATGACAGGGGATCCCCCGTATTTTAACAACCAGCATCGGGCTCTGCGCCTGGTCCTCGTGCAAAAAATACGGGGGACAAAAAGAGTAGGGGTCCCCCGTATTTTTTGTACCAGCACCGGGCTCCACTAGCTGGACAGATAATGCCACAGCCGGGGGTCACTTTTATACAGCGCCCTGCGGCCATGGCATTAAATACCCAACTAGTCACCACTGGCCGGGGTACCCTGGAGGAGTGGGGATCCCTTCAATCAAGGGGCCCCCCCAGCCACCCAAGGGCCAGGGGTGAAGCCCGAGGCTGTCCCCCCCATCCAAGGGCTGCGGATGGGGGGCTGATAGCCATGTGTAAAAATGTAAGAATATTGTTTTTTTGCAGAAGAACTTCAAGTCCCAGCAAGCCTCCCCCGCAAGCCGGTACTTGGAGAACCACAAGTACCAGCATGCGGGAGAAAAACGGGCCCGCTGGTACCTGTAGTTCTACGGCAAAAAAAATATTCAAATAAAAACAGGACACAGACACCGTGAA
This sequence comes from Pseudophryne corroboree, assembly GCF_028390025.1. Classification (NCBI taxonomy): domain Eukaryota; kingdom Metazoa; phylum Chordata; class Amphibia; order Anura; family Myobatrachidae; genus Pseudophryne; species Pseudophryne corroboree. The sequence continues at coordinate 811,678,738 of NC_086445.1, forward strand.
AGTATAACTTTATTACATACATGCCGACACACACACTTACCTATGTGGACACGCCGACTCTGGCCACATCTCCAATGTCGACGTCCGGGGTACCTGAAAATAAAATAATACTCACCTGATCCAGTGTCCGGTTCTTTTATTGTAATCCATGTACTTGGCAAAACAAAAAAACGCATTTACCCGAACCAGACGGACTGAAAGGGGTCCCATGTTTACACATGGGACCCCTTTCCCCGAATGCAGACACCCCCTGTGAGTACTGTCACAGAGGGTCCCTTCAGCCAATCAGGAAGCGCCACTTCGTGGCACTCTCCTGATTGGCTGTATGCGCGTCGGAGCTGTCAGACGCGTATCGCACAGCCCCCTCCATTATCTTCAATGGTGGGAACTTTGCGGTCAGCAGTGAGGTCACCCGCGGTCAGCGGCTGACCGTGGGTAACCCCACCGCTGACCGCAAAGTTTCCACCATTGAAACTAATGGAGGGAGCTGTGCGATGTGCTGTCTGCCAGCTCAGACGCGCAAAGCCAATCAGGAGAGTGCCACGAAGTGGCGCTTCCTGATTGGCAGAAGGGACCTTCTGTGACAGGAGTCACGGGGGGTCTCTGCATTCGGGGAAAGGGGTCCCATGTGTAAACATGGGACCCCTTTCAGTCTGTCTGGTTCGGGTAAATGGCGTTTTTTTGTTTTGCCAAGTACGTGGATTACAATAAAAGAACCGGACACTGGATCAGGTGAGTATAATTTTATTTTCAGGTACCCCGGACGTCGACATTGGAGACGTGGCCAGAGTCAGCGTGTCAACATAGGTAAGTATGTGTGTCGGCATGTATGTAATAAAGTTATACTTTCACGGTGTCTGTGTCCTGTTTTTATTTGGGTATTTTTTTTGCAGTAGAACTACAGGTACCAGCGGGCCCGTTTCCCCCTGCATGCTGGTACTTGTGGTTCTCCAAGTACCGGCTTGCGGGGGAGGCTTGCTGGGACTTGTAGTTCTTCTGCAAAACACAATATTCTTACATTTTTACACATGGCTATCAGCCCCCCATCCGCAGCCCTTGGTTGGGGGGGGGGCAGCCTCGGGCTTCATCCCTGGCCCTTGGGTGGCTGGGGGGGACCCCTTGATTGAAGGGGTCCCCACTCCTCCAGGGTACCCCGGCCAGGGGTGACTAGTTGGGTATTTAATGCCACGGCCGCAGGGCGCTGTATAAAAGTGACCCCCGGCTGTGGCATTATCTGTCCAGCTAGTGGAGCCCGGTGCTGGTACAAAAAATACGGGGGACCCCTACTCTTTTTGTCCCCCGTATTTTTTGCACCAGGACCAGGCGCAGAGCCCGGTGCTGGTTGTTAAAATACGGGGGATCCCCTGTCATTTTTCCCCCCGTATTTTGGCAACCAGGACCGGCTCAAAGAGCCCGAGGCTGGTTATGCTTAGGAGGGGGGACCCCACGCAATTTTTTTTCGGGTTTTTTACCATTTTTTAAACATTTTTAAAAATCGAATCAAAATCCGTCAAATCGGACGTTTTTCGACAGCGGGACTGTCGAATTAGTTTTTTATTGAATATGTCGAATTCCGTCCCCCACCTGCCGGAATTCGACGGTCGAATTGTGTCGAATTTAAAAACGGGTGAAAAAGTGCCGCAATTTGCCCGGAATTGCATATACCCCTATATGTGCTAAATGGACATTAAAAGAGGGTTGGTAGTCCTCAAATAATTAAAAACCAATCAATATACTTTGGATTCTATTTCTCCTAGGAGTCTGAATGACTATTATGAGATTGCCCCTTTTATTTAAACATGCAATCGACTGTCTCTCTTTTTTATTATGTGTTTTTTATTATATCTGTTTGTATGTTTATTTTTATTATTTATTACCATCTCTTGCTGGAGCCGGGTGGACACTGCCGTAAGCGGTGGCAATGCCCCATCCTACTGCCATGCTGCTGTAGCCGCAGGTCTCCCCGCTGCTCTCACTCGTCTCCCTGCTGCTCTCCCCTGTCTCCTCTCAGCTCCCTCACCTCAATACGACTTTTTTTTCCAACAGACAGCAGCTTTTGACTGCAATTGAAAATACCCCATAATGGAGATCCCAAACAGCGGGTTCTTAAACCAGTGTAAGGTACATTTTGAACTGGTCTCACATAACTTTCCCACGGACAGGTCCAAAGTGGCATGTACTGTATCATTTCCCTACTTGAGGGTTCTGCATTGGACTGGGTGTTTCCGTTGTGGGAGTGTTCTGACACACTAGTCTCCAACTACGTTAACTTTATTGCATCCTTCCAAAGGATTTTCAATGAGCCTGGCAGGTCGTCTGCGGCTTCTACAGATTTACTCTGTGTTCGGCAGGGTTCCCGTTCCGTTGGGCAATATGTGATTCAATTTCAAGCCATTGCTTTGGAATTGCGTTGGAATAACAAGGCCCTCAGGGCAGCCTTTTGGAATGGTCTCTCTGATTGACTTAAAGATGAATTAGTCACCAGGGATCTACCTAACAGTCTCGATGAGCTTATTTCCCTATGTGTCAAAGCGGACCTTCATATGCAGGAACGAAGAAATGAGCTAACCCGGGCTGATTGGGCAAAGGTTCGTCTTCCACCTCCCAGACATGTTGTGCCGCCGATGCAGATCAACTGTTCCCGTTTGTCTCCCGAACAACGTCAGCGTCACCAAGATGGAAGACTGTGCCTCTATTGCGGAGCTGCTGACCATTTCATTAAATCCTGCAGGTCACGTCCGGAAAATGGACAAACCTAGCTTGTTCCGGAGAAGTCAAGTTAGGTGCCACAGACAAATTTTCTCCAGGGAAGGACTGTTTACTTTCGGTACAGTTCTCTTTTGGGTCTACTACTAAAACCCTATTTGCGTTATTGGATTCCGGAGCTGCTGGGAACTTTGTGCCTAATTTAGAGTTGATTGCAGCAGCAAATTTGTTAGCAGTTGGGCAAAACCTTGTGCACTGCAGGTGGAGCAGATATTACATTTGCAGAGAGAGTTAGATTTGGGTGGGTTATATTGTTTCTGTGCAGGGTAAATACTGGCTGCTTCAATTTTACACTGCAAATTAGATTTCAGATTGAACACACCCCACCGAAAACTAACTATCTCTGCACGTGTTATATCTCCCCCCCCCGCAGTGCACGTTGCTTTGCCCAACTGCTAACAAATTTGCTGCTGTGATCAATTCTGAATTACACCCCATGTGCACTGCAGGGGGCAGATATAACATGTGCAGAGAGAGTAAAGGGGGGTACTCACGGGAGAGATGTGTGCTGAATGATCTTAACACAGACCGCTCAGCACACATCTCTCACCCCGCTCAGCACAGCGCGATGTGCTGAGCGAGGGGGAAAGCCGACGGGGGGCCGCTCACTTCACACAACGGTGAAGTGAGCGACCTGCTAGATTGAGCCTGCATGCAGCTCAATCTAGCATCGGCGATAGCGATGCGCGGGGCCGCGCATCGCTATCGCTGGAGGGCATACACACGGCAGATCCGTGCTTAAAATCTAAGCAATCTAGCAAGATTGCTTAGATTTTAAGCACGGATCTCTCCGTGTGTACCCCCCTTTAGATTTGGGTGGGGGGTGTTCTAACTGAAATCTAGATTGCAGTGTAAAAATAAAGCAGGCAGTATTTAGTCTGCACAGAAACAAAATAACCCACCCAAATCTAACTCTCTCTGCAAATGTTATATCTGCCCCACCTGCAGTGCACATGGGGGGCCATTCCGAGTTGATCATAGCTGTGCTAAATTTAGCACAGCTATGATCATGTTCCCAGACATGCAGGGGGACGCCCAGCACAGGGCTAGCCTGCCCCGCATGTCTGTCTGCCCCCCCCCCCCCCCCGCCCCCGCACAAGTACAAAAGCATTGCACAGTGGCGATGCTTTTGTACTTGTTGAGTAACTCCCGGCCAGCGCAGCTTCTGCGGCTGACCGGGAGTTGCTCGTCGCTGCCACTGGTCGCAGCGGCTGCGTGTGATGTCACGCAGCCGCTGCGGCCCGCCGCCGCATGGTCCAGCCATGCCTGCATTGGCCGGACCGCGCCCCCAAAACGGCGGGCAAGCGCTGCCGTCCCGCCCAGCGACCCCCTCTTCCTATCAATCAAGCAGAGGCGATCGCTCGGGAACGACAGCCTTCAACCGTCCGGCATACGCCGGCGCACTGTGGTGCCGGCGCATGCGCAGTTCTGACCTGATCGCTGCGCTGCAAACAACTGCAGCGAGCGATCGGGTCGGAATGACCCCCATGGTTTTGCCCAACTGCTAACAAATTTGCTGCTGCGATCAGCTCTGAATTACCCCCATGGTTTTGCCCAACTGCTAACAAATTTGCTGCTGCGATTAACTCTGAATTACCTCCTTTATCGCTGCCAGTTGTGTCTAAGAGTTTCACCAAAAAATTGAGGTCCGTCGACTTACCCATCATGTTAACTGCCATTAATGGTACTCAAACTTCAAATGGGGTCATTTCCTACTGTACGGAGCCACTCAATTTACAGGTTGGAGCGTTACATCATGAATGTCTGGAGTTCCTGGTGATCCCGGAGATGTTGCATGATTTAGTTCTTGGCTTACCCTGGCTCAAGATGCATAACCCCCATATAGATTGGGAGACTTCACAAGTCTTGTTCTGGGGTTCCTGTTGTCACTCAAGTTGTCTAACATCAGTCTGTCCTTTGCGTGCTTCTACCAAGCTTATCAGAGAACTTCTTCCACAGCCCTATCAGGAATTTGCAGATGTATTTTCCGAGCAAGCAGCCGACGGTTACCATTCCATAGACCTTGCGACTGCCCAATTGACCTGATCCCTGGGAAGATGCCACCATGAGGTCGTACGTACCCTCTGTCTTTGCCCGAGATGCAAGCAATGTCAGATTATATTAATGATAACCTTCAAAAGGGATTCATTCGGCCCTCTACTTTTCCAGCAGGGACTGGATTCTTTTTTGTAAAAAAAAGAAAGACGGCGGGTTAAGACCATGTATTGACTACCGAGGGTTGAAAGATATTTCAGTCAAGAATGGATACCCATTACCCCTGATTACAGAGCTGTTTGATCAAATTTGCGGTGCTAAGATCTTCACAAAATGCGACTTGAGAAGAGCCTATAATCTCATACGCATAAGACAGGGGGCTAAATGGAAGACAGCTTTTAACACCAGAGATGGACATTATGAATACCTGGTAATGCCGTTTGGCCTCAGTAATGCTCCGGCCATCTTCCAGGGGTACGTTAATGAGATCTATCGGGATATGCTATATCAATATGTCATAGTGTACCTGGACGACATGCTAATTTTTTCCCGCAACATATCCGAACACAGGTTTCAGGTAAGGTCTTGCCATACAAGTGGTTGTCTTCACAAGAACCACTTGTATGGCAAGATTTCCAAGTGCACCTTCGAAGCGCCGATAATTAAATTTCTCAGATACATCATCTCGGGCACGGAGCGCCATATGGATCCGGAGAAGGTCAAGGTCATCCTCAACCGCTCTCCTTAACAGCTGTGCAAAGATTATTGGGTTTCACTAATTATTATAAGAAATTAATAAAGGGTTTTTCCACCATAGTAGCGCCCATTACTGCCTTGACCAAAAAGGGTTAGAACCCTATGGTCTTCAGAAGCCGTGAGGCATTTAATCTCTTGAAAACAGCATTTATATCTGCACCAGGGCTACGGCAGCCTTATTTCAAGAAATTCTTTGTCTTGGAGGTAGACGCCTCTTCAGTTGGAGTGGGAGCCGTTCTTTCACAATACTCTTCAGATGGGAAACTGCATCCGTGTGGGTTTTATTCCTGGAAGTTTACACCTGCAAAGCGAAATTACTACATAGGAGATCAGGAACTCTTGGCAATCAAATCGGCCTTGGATGAATGGAGATACTTACTGGAGGGCGCAAAACATCCCATTACTATTTACACGGACCACAAGAATCTGTCCTTAATGCAAATGCTGATGCTTTGTCTCGCTCTTTGTCCGCTTCTGACGAGGAGAGTTCTGCTGAAAGAGGTCTGATCATCAAGCCTGTTTCTGTTACTGTGGCTCCAACCTCCTTCAGTCCTCCACCAGGAAGGTCATCCATTCCGGTTGAGTTCCGCCCGAAGTTACTACAAAGGGCCCATGTCTCTAAGTTCTCCGGTTACCCTGGCATGCAAAAGATGTTTGAATTTCTGCGAAGGGCTTTCTGGTGGCCCTCCGTAAGGAAGTATGTACAAGACTATGTAAGTTCGTGCTCTCAGTGTTTTCAACAGAAGATTCCTTGTCTCCCTCCAACTGGCTTACTGCGTCCTTTGTCCATTCCCAGATGACCTTGGTCTCATATCTCGATGGACTTCATCACTGATTTACCCATTTCCAAGGGATTCAATACAATCTGGGTGATTGTTTACCGCTTTTCTAAGATGGCACATTTTACTCCATTGATGGGACTTCCTACCACTCCCAGGTTAGCTCAATTGTTCATCTGAGAACATTTCCGGCTACATGGTATACCACATGAGGTGATTTCTGATCTGGGAGATCAGTTCACCGCAAGAATCTGGAGGGCTATTTGTGTTGCATTACAAATCAACCTCAAGTTTTGTTTCACTTACAACCCACAAACAAATGGGCAAACTGAAAGAGTTAATCTAGATCTCGAGACCTTTCTCCTGATTTACCTCTCTCCCTCACATGACAACTGGGTACAGTTGTTGCCATGGGCAGAATTCGCCCACAATTATCAGTACCATACTTCCACTGGCGAGACTCCATTCCTCATCAATTATGGTTTTCATCCGCGTGTTCCAGAATTAGTCTTCTCCGTCACTGGAAGTTCCTGCCGGGTCCTCCACTATTTCAGTCACATCTGGAACAGGGTACATGCAGATCTAAATAAAATTTCCGTCAGGTACAAACTCTTTGCAGACAAGAAACATCGGGCAGTTCCTCAATTCAAGGTTGGCGACAGAGTATGGCTTTCCATTCGCAACTTCAGACTTAAGGTGCCCACCATGAAGTTTGCTCCCAAATAAATTGTTCCTTTTCCAGTCTTGTGAGTTTTGAATCCAGTTGTGTATAAGTTGAGTCTGCCGTCTCATTTCCGGATACCAAATTCCTTCCATATTTCCCATCTACGTCCTCTCATTTTAAATCACTTTAGTCCGGATTCTCCTAAGGTCACTCCAGTTCAGACTGAGGCTGGGACAGAGTTTGAAGTTAAAGAAATCCTGGATTCTCATTACTGTTGTAAGAATTTACAGTACCTGGTGGAATGGAAGGGTTATGGACCAGAGGAGAGAAGTTGGGTGAATGCTACAGATGTTACCACACCACTAGTCCGGATCTTTCACATCAAGCATTCTTTGAAACCAGGAAAGTGTCCAGTGGCCACGCCTAGAGTAGGGGTTACTGTCAGCATCAGGGAGCGGCGGTCGCTGCACTTACCGCTCCGCTTTGTGTTCTGATGCCTGGACGCCTCGAGAAGCTGCTGGACTCAGGATGCAGGTGATGGAGTGTCCCTGCTGTTCTCGGTCCAGGGGCACCACCATTGTTTCCATCGTTCACATGTAGGGAATAAGCCAGTGACGGGTCCCGGCAGCTGCCACTTGAGGCCGCGGCTTCGGAACCAGGCGCAGGCCCTGATGTCTCTGGTCAGCCGGACCATCAGCGCAGGTATCAGAGTGCTCGGGGATCAGCTCCGCCGTGTCCCCCACAACTGGAGACATTTTTAAAACAGGTTTTGGCCGTTCCGACAATGGCAACCCGACTTTTTTAAAGTTGGATTGTCATTATCGGAAACGGGGCTAAATCCTGTCGGGTGTGGCCGCTCTTCCGACAATACACGCAGATCGGCGGCATGCCGACAGCTTTCCGACAAGTCGGGAATTCCTGACAAGACGGCAGCTTCCGACAATTATTGAATACACCCCATAGTCTGCCTTCATGTTTTTATGTATTTTGGATTTGTATAAAAAAATAAAAAATAAACACCATGTGGGTGAGGACCATGTGTGGATCATTACAAGACTTGAGATAAGCTGTGTTATATTTTTCTATTTGGTATAGGTCCACCTATATATTGCTACAACACACAGTGGTGATGTTTATATATTATTGCACTAGGAAGCGCTTGTGCCAAATCTTTTCAGATTGGAAGTATTTGCATTTTTTTTTTTTTACTTTCAAAATTGAGAAACACATGGGGACCAGTACAAGATTGGATATACTGTAAACTTTTATTAATCTTTTATATGCTACAGGATTGACAGGCAGAGGCATTCACGGGGCGGCAACTGAGAATTTTGGGGGCAGAGTCAGGGAAACAGGGGCATGTCGGTGGCATCTTTGGGGAGGCTGCGTGTTGTCACATGCAGCTGCTCCGATCGAAAAAAATGGCGGGCGGACTCCTGCCATCGCAGACAGGCTGCGCCAGCAGGAGGCATCCAGTTTCTACGACCACACTGCAATTGCAGTACGGTCAAAATTATAGCATGATTGCAGTGGGTGGGCGAAGGGGAGCATGCTGGGCGACCTTGTCCTGTGATGGGCGGCCCCCGGCATGCGATTGCAGATTCTGCAATCCTTACTGAATAAGGTCCCAAATCACTTGGTTTTCTTACGCAGCTATGTTTATATTGTATTGAATTGTAAGTCACTGTTTTCTTGTTTTGCTTATTTGTTTATGTACACTGTAATTGGGCGCTGTGGATCCCATGTGGCGCCATATAAATAAAGGATAATAATAGTAATAATTGTCAGTCGCAAGCAGGTTTTTCCCCAGGATTTCTGTTAGAGATGAGCGGGTTCGGTTTCTCTGAATCCGAACCCGCCAGAACTTCATGTTTTTTTTCACGGGTCCGAGCGACTCGGATCTTCCCGCCTTGCTCGGTTAACCCGAGCGCGCCCGAACGTCATCATGACGCTGTCGGATTCTCGCGAGGCTCGGATTCTATCGCGAGACTCGGATTCTATATAAGGAGCCGCGCGTCGCCGCCATTTTCACACGTGCATTGAGATTGATAGGGAGAGGACGTGGCTGGCGTCCTCTCCGTTTAGAATTAGAATAGATTAGAGAGACACTTGATTTACTAATTTTGGGGAGCATTAGGAGTACTCAGTAGTGTACAGTGCAGAGTTTTGCTGATAGTGACCAGTGACCACCACTTTTATTTATAATCCGTTCTCTGCCTGAAAAAAGCGATACACAGCACACAGTGACTCAGTCACATACCATATCTGTGTGCACTGCTCAGGCTCAGGCCAGTGTGCTGCATCATCTATTATCTATATATAATATTATATATATCTGTCTGACTGCTCAGCTCACACAGCTTATAATTGTGGGGGAGACTGGGGAGCACTACTGCAGTGCCAGTTATAGGTTATAGCAGGAGCCAGGAGTACATAATATATTATATAGTGAGTGACCACCAGACACACAGTGCAGTTTATTTAATATATCCGTTCTCTGCCTGAAAAAAGCGATACACACAGTGACTCAGTCAGTCACATACCATATCTGTGTGCACTGCTCAGGCTCAGGCCAGTGTGCTGCATCATCTATATATATATTATATATCTGTCTGACTGCTCAGCTCACACAGCTTATAATTGTGGGGGAGACTGGGGAGCACTACTGCAGTGCCAGTTATAGGTTATAGCAGGAGCCAGGAGTACATAATATTATATTAAAATTAAACAGTGCACACTTTTGCTGCAGGAGTGCCACTGCCAGTGTGACTAGTGACCAGTGACCTGACCACCAGTATATAATATTAGTAGTATACTATCTCTTTATCAACCAGTCTATATTAGCAGCAGACACAGTACAGTGCGGTAGTTCACGGCTGTGGCTACCTCTGTGTCGGCACTCGGCAGCCCGTCCATAATTGTATATACCACCTAACCGTGGTTTTTTTTTCTTTCTTTATACATACATACTAGTTACGAGTATACTATCTCTTTATCAACCAGTCTATATATTAGCAGCAGACACAGTACAGTGCGGTAGTTCACGGCTGTGGCTACCTCTGTGTCGGCACTCGGCAGCCCGTCCATAATTGTATATACCACCTAACCGTGGTTTTTTTTTCTTTCTTTATACATACATACTAGTTACGAGTATACTATCTCTTTATCAACCAGTCTATATTAGCAGCAGACACAGTACAGTGCGGTAGTTCACGGCTGTGGCTACCTCTGTGTCGGCACTCGGCAGCCCGTCCATAATTGTATATACCACCTAACCGTGGTTTTTTTTTCTTTCTTTATACATACATACTAGTTACGAGTATACTATCTCTTTATCAACCAGTCTATATATTAGCAGCAGACACAGTACAGTGCGGTAGTTCACGGCTGTGGCTACCTCTGTGTCGGCACTCGGCAGCCCGTCCATAATTGTATATACCACCTAACCGTGGTTTTTTTTTCTTTCTTTATACATACATACTAGTTACGAGTATACTATCTCTTTATCAACCAGTCTATATATTAGCAGCAGACACAGTACAGTGCGGTAGTTCACGGCTGTGGCTACCTCTGTGTCGGCACTCGGCAGCCCGTCCATAATTGTATATACCACCTAACCGTGGTTTTTTTTTCTTTCTTTATACATACATACTAGTTACGAGTATACTATCTCTTTATCAACCAGTCTATATATTAGCAGCAGACACAGTACAGTGCGGTAGTTCACGGCTGTGGCTACCTCTGTGTCGGCACTCGGCAGCCCGTCCATAATTGTATATACCACCTAACCGTGGTTTTTTTTTCTTTCTTTATACATACATACTAGTTACGAGTATACTATCTCTTTATCAACCAGTCTATATATTAGCAGCAGACACAGTACAGTGCGGTAGTTCACGGCTGTGGCTACCTCTGTGTCGGCACTCGGCAGCCCGTCCATAATTGTATACTAGTATCCAATCCATCCATCTCCATTGTTTACCTGAGGTGCCTTTTAGTTGTGCCTATTAAAATATGGAGAACAAAAATGCCACTCCTAGATGGGCCCGGTGTTTGTGTCGGCCACTAGGGTCGCTAATCTTACTCACACAGCTACCTCATTGCGCCTCTTTTTTTCTTTGCGTCATGTGCTGTTTGGGGAGGGTTTTTTGGAAGGGACATCCTGCGTGACACTGCAGTGCCACTCCTAGATGGGCCCGGTGTTTGTGTCGGCCACTAGGGTCGCTTATCTTACTCACACAGCGACCTCGGTGCAAATTTTAGGACTAAAAATAATATTGTGAGGTGTGAGGTATTCAGAATAGACTGAAAATGAGTGTAAATTATGGTTTTTGAGGTTAATAATACTTTGGGATCAAAATGACCCCCAAATTCTATGATTTAAGCTGTTTTTTAGTGTTTTTTGAAAAAAACACCCGAATCCAAAACACACCCGAATCCGACAAAAAAAATTCGGTGAGGTTTTGCCAAAACGCGGTCGAACCCAAAACACGGCCGCGGAACCGAACCCAAAACCAAAACACAAAACCCGAAAAATTTCAGGCGCTCATCTCTAATTTCTGTGCGATTTGCTCGGTCCATTTTCCCTTCTAGTTTTATGAGCTTTCCAGTTCCTGCATAACATGATGCTGCTACATCTTGCTTCACTGTATGTTGTGAAGTGCAGTGTTAGGTTAGCGCCAGGCATAGTACTTACATTGTGGATGAAGAGTTACATCTTAGTCTCATCAGACCAAAGAATTTTCCTTGTCCCATACAATCCAGATTTCTAAAGCTATTGTTGTCCCATGCACAGTTACCAATTGTCAGATACTGTAGGTGGGCGGATCAGCTGATGGTCGATCTATCTTCCTAGTGTGTACCCAGCAGTACTCCTATCTCTCTTGTAAGGTTGTAACTCCTTTAGAACTGACACTGGTATCTTGTAGGCCCTCTTCCTACAGCTTTTTTCTCCTGGACAATCAGTTTTGGAGAACAACCTATTGTAAGCAGATTCAGTTTCATATTTTCTCCATTTTTTGTGATGGATTTAGTAGTGCTTCGTGGTATACTCAGTATCTTGGAAATATTTGGTTTCCCATTTCCTGATTGGTACTTCTTAATGACATTGGCCTGGATTTACTTGTCCTTTTGTCTTAATTTTGTAGTCTTTGCTTGGAAATGCACTAACTACCAGAGATCAGAGTGTTTATGCTGTAATCATTTGGCACACTATAAGTGCACACAGATGGTTTCCAATATACTCTTTATGTGACTTGTGAAGAAAGTTGGTTACTGTACTTCAGAAATCTATTATGGATAGAACAAGGGAGTTAATACTAATGCAAACACTTATTTTCATTTTTTTTACTCCTACTAATTAGAAAAATGGTTGAATTCCATTTTTTTGACACATTGTCTAACGCTTTGCGCTGTATCCAAGTAGCCGTGGTAATTTACAGCAGCTAATTGACTCGCCCAGGGCTATCTTATTAGGACAGATGCCAGCACTTATTGGGGATTTTGTTCTGCCTGCCTCAGGCAGGCAAAGCCAAATCCCCAATAAGTAAGCATTTTCACAACAATCAAGGCCATGGAAACACATAGGTCCCTATGTGTCTTAGTACGAAAAAAAGGGAAATTTTTCACGCAAAAAAAGCCCTTTTTTTCATGAGAAAAATGATTTACTTATAGGATATCCCCCCTTTGTGTTAATTAGTGTAACTAAATTGTAATTAAATCCATCATTATTATTTTTATTATTATTATTATCATTTATTTATATGGTGCCTTATGGTATCCGCAGTGCCCAATTACAGAGTAAACAAATATGCAAAACATGAAGACAGTGACTTACAGTTCAATACAAAATAAGTATCAGAGTGGCAGAAAACCGAAGGATTTGGTGCCATCAAAGGGAGTATTGAAAAGAAGATAGGTTAAGTAAGAGACATAAAAGCACATGAGGGAAGAGGACCCTGATCGTAAGAGCTTACATTCTAAAGGGAAGGGGCACACAAACAGGGGTGACACAGATGGGGTAGAAAGTGAGCGTGGGCCACAGAAGGTTTAGGATGAGAGACAGCTGGGTTTGTGGAAGAAGTGTGTCTTGAGAGCCCATTTGAAGTTTTGTAGAGAGGTGGAGATTCTGAGGGGGAGGGGTAAAGAATTCCAGAAAAAGGGAGCAGCACGTGCAAAATCTTGGAGGTAGGAGTAGGAGGAGGTAATCAGAAGGCAGGAGAGGTGAGTGGATTAGCAGAGTGAAGAGAACGGGCGGGAGTGTAAAGGGAGATAAGGTCAGAGATGTAACTGGGAGAAGAGTGGGTAAGGGCTTTGTAAGTGAGTGTGAGAAGCTTTAAATGGATTCTGAAGGGGATGGGGAGCCAGTGAAGGGCTAGTAAGAGAGGGGAGGTGGATATGGTGAGAAAGATGATCTGGGCAGCAGCATTGAGGGTAGATTGGAGTAGAGAGATGTATGTGTTAGGGTTGCCAGTCAGGAGGAGTTTACAGTAGTCCAGTCTAGAGATGACCAGTGAGTGGATAAGGGTCTTAGTGGCTTCCTGGGTGAGAAAGGGTCTGATCTTGGAAATATTTTTGAGATGAAAATGACAGGTTTGTGATACAGTAGGTGTTGAATGTGTGGTTTGAAGGAGAGGGAGGAGTAAAGGATTACTCCAAAACAGCGCACTTGGGGGCTAGAGGAGATAGTAGTGCCATCTATAGATAATGAAATTGTGGGAGGTGAGGTTGTGCGGGAGGGTGGGAAGATGATCAGCTCAGTCTTAGACATGTTAAGTTTAAGAAAGCGCTGGGACATCCAAGAAGAGATAGCAGAGAGACATTTGGATACACGAGTGAGGAGAGCAGGAGAGAGGTCAGGGGAGGAAAGGTAGATTTGAGTATTATCAGCATAGATAACATATTGTAAGTCAAAAGAGCTAATGAGTTCTCCTACAGAACATGTATAGAGAGAAGAGGAGAGGACCAATAACAGAGCCTTGGGGGACACCTACAGTTAGTGGAAGTAAGGGGAGGTGGAGCCATGAGAGGAGACAGAGAAGGAACTGTCTGAGAGGTAGGAGGAGAGCCAGGAGAGGGCAGTATCATGCAGACCAAGGGAGTGAAGGATCTGCAGAAGGAGAGGGTGGTCCACAGTGTCAAAAGCAGCAGAGAGGTTAGGGAGAATAAGCAAAGAGTAGTAGCCCTTGGATTTAGAAGATAGGAGGTCAGACTTTTGTGAGGGCAGTTTCAGTGTAGTGGAGAGGACGGAAGCCAGACTTGAATGGGTCAAGTAGCAAGTGGAAGGAAAGAAAGGCAGTCAGGCGGTTATAGACAATACGCTCAAGGTGTTTGGAGGGAGGAGAGAGATGGGTCGATAGTTGGAGAGAGTATGTGGATCAATGGTAGGTTTTTTAAGAATAGGGGAGATGAGTGCATGCTTAAAGGCAGAGGAGACAGTGCCTGATGAGAGGCAGCGATTGAGGAGGTGGACAAGATGGGAGCAGGCAGAGAGAGAGCGGTAGCAGAGGAGGCGGGAGAGGATAGGGTCAAGTGGGGAGGTGGAGGGGAGTGAGGAACGGATGAGGGCAAGGACTTCCTCACCAGATACATGGGAGAAAGATGTCAGAATTGATAAGAGGGAAGGGGAGGGGTGGTAAGGATAGGAGGCAGCTTGTTGCTGATTTGTTGGTGGGATATCCTGACGTATGGAGTAAATTTTGGATGTGAAGTAAGTGGCAAAGTCAAGAGCAGAGAGTGAGGGCAGGAGATGAGGTGGGGGTGGGCAGAGGAGGGAGTTGAGAGTGGCAAAGAGGCACCGGGGGTTGGAAGACTGGGAGGACATTAGGTTTTTGAAGTATGACTGTTTAGCGAGGGAAAGGGCAGCACTGAATGAAGAGAGCATAAGTTTGAAATGGAGGAAGTCTGCTTCCATGTTGTAACACAGCAGAATTTTAAAACCCCAAACAGTGAATACAGTATGTTCCTGCTGACTACCAAACGAGTCTAAAACAGCTGGGCATACACTATACAATTATCTGGGAGATAATCTGTGGTTGGAATGAAAACCTGGTAATGGATGAGAGCAACTGACAATCAATAAATTTGCTACCAAACACTGAAAAATTGACTAAACCTGTCGTTTATACAAATTGGTTAAATCACGAATAGTTTTTGTCCACTTTCCAGTATTTGGGAGCAAATGGTTGATGCGTCAGTTGCTCTCATTCATTACCAGGCTTTCATTCCAACCACAGATTATCTGACAGATAATTGTATAGTATATGCCCACCTTTAGGGGGGATGTACTAAGCCTTGCGATCCGCCTATTCTCATCACATTGTAGGAGTAAGTCCTGGGCTGCAGACAGACTGCACACACTGGATTTTTGCAGCTCAGCGTACACATGGGATCGCACACTTGCACAGTGAATCTACATTCCCCCTGGGGGTGGGGCGACTATCTGAACGCAGGACAGCAAAGTTAGCAGCCCAGCGATCAGGTCTTAATCATCCCCGGAAGGCCTTTGAATAGGGGGGGCTAATTCTCTGAACTGCGCATGTGCCTGCACCGTAGTGCACCAGCGCATGCCAGAGATGCTATCGGCATCTCAGCCCAGCGATCGCCTCTGCTTGATTGACAGGCAGAGGCGTTCGGTGGGCGGGAGAGGCGTCACGCAGGAGAGCGGGAGTGAAGTCACGCAGCCGCATGGTCTGCGCCGCAGTGGCTGCGTGACGTCACATGCAGCTGCTGCGACCCGGGATACGACAAGTAGCTCCCTGCCAGCGCGCAGGAGCTGCGCAGGTGGGGAGCTGTTCGCCAAGTACAAAAGCATTGCAGCTGTGCGATGCTTTTGTACTTGTGTGGAGAAGG
The DNA here is from genome assembly GCF_028390025.1 of Pseudophryne corroboree. Taxonomy (NCBI): domain Eukaryota; kingdom Metazoa; phylum Chordata; class Amphibia; order Anura; family Myobatrachidae; genus Pseudophryne; species Pseudophryne corroboree. The sequence goes on from NC_086445.1 coordinate 811,694,548, forward strand.
GGGGTAGGGTCTGAGATGCGGGGCGGACTAGCCCTGTGCTGGTCGTCCCCCCGCATGTCAGAGTAAATGATCGTAGAGGTGCTAAATTTAGCACCTCTACGATCAACTCTGAATTAGCCCCAGAGAGTGCTATCCCCTTTGATAGGGAGATGTATCAAACTCTCAAGAGCGATAACATGGAGAAGTTGGCCATTGCAATCAATCAGCTTCTGTGATTTTATAGACTGCGCTATATAAATGATAGCCAGAAACTGAGCGGTTGCAATGGGCAACTTCTCTCCTTTATCTCTCTTGAAGGTTTGATACATATTACCCTAAGGGGGACATTTACTATGCAGTGATAAGAGCGGAGAAGTGAGCCAGTGGAGAAGTGCCCATGGCAACCAATCAGCACTGAAGTAACATCTATAATTTGCATACTATAAAATTATACAGAGCTGCTAATTGGTTGATGGGGCAACTTCTCCACTGGCTCACTTCTCTGCTCTTATCACTGCTTAGTAAATGTCCCCCTAAATCTCTAAACAATAATTTTTTATTTTTTTTTTCAAAATATTTTTATTGAAGCATCATCATGTCAGTTCAACAACATTGTGGTAAATCAGTTCAACATTTTCGAAAGGTAGGTCCATCAACATACAGTACCACGTATATCAAATTATCGTGTTATCATTGAATAAAACATTTTCACAGTAATGTTGTAAAGCACATTTGTATTCATCTATCCACGTTGGGTGAGAATAAAAGTCAGATCAAATATAATCTATGTGAATGCCTGCCGTGCCACCAGAGCCCCACCCCTCCCCCCTGCCACCTCCCCGAACACATCATGTTTTGCATAAAATACCCCGTCCGAGATCTGATATTAACTAAAATGTAATATCACAGAGGGATCGGAGGGTCATTAGCGACCACCTGCGACATATACCAAACTGTATCCTTAAAGCTATTATGGATTTGGGTCCTTAACGGAAGTGACAGGGTAGCTATATATGACTCCCACGTTAGAAAGAACCTCTCAACTTTGTTTTATCTATCCAGCACCACCTCCACCCACTGCATCCTAAATAGGTAGTGTAGTTTGGCTTTAAAAAGTGCCAACAGTGGCTGAGAGGGTTGTAACCAAGTCTGTAAAATGGTTTTGCAGGCCGCTGCTCCTATTGCCAGCAAGAGCCTCTTGCCCCCATGTGATATACGAATATTAGGGGGAAGCATACCAAACATTGCCCACTCAGGTGTCATAGGGATGTAGTTGATCAAGCCATCTGTAGAATATTTCCTGACCTGAGTCCAAAAACCTCGAATTACGGGGCAATCCCAAAGACAGTGAAATAAATCTGCTGAGTTAGCTCCACATTTGTAACAATTGGAGTTTGGTGAATTACCTATCAAGAAACTCCTGTTAGGGGACAAGTAAGCTCTATGCAGTATGTTTAGAAACATAGTTGTATATGGAGAGTAAGGCAACAGAGCACATGCTCTGGTGTGAGAACGAAGTATATCATTTGATGATATATTTGGAAGTCGTGAAAGCCATGGAGCTAGGTTCGTAGAAGATTTGTCTGGTATAAACACTTGCCGTATGCAATTGTACGTTAAGGAAATGGCTTTTTGTGTCAAGCTTTGATTTTGTAGTAATGTGTCTAGTGGGTTATTCCAGTCCAACATTGTGAAGGGCCGTATAATAGAGCTAATATAATGTTGGGCCTGTAAGAATGCAATAGGGTGGGCCGTCATCCAGGGATGGCGTTCCCCAGCATCCCGGAACGTGGAAGGCCTCCTTGCCGATGCACAGACCAAATCTTTCACAGTCCTCACACCCTGGGCCTGCCAACTAAAAAATGGGTGGGAAGCCTGCCCATTCTGAAATTCAGGATTATCTACAAAGGTGAGAAAGAGAGATTTGTATGCATTTAATCCAAATTTGTGTCTAAGTACATGCCAAGTTTTCCTAGTATGCCAGAGCAATGGGTTATCACGTATTTCCGGTGAAATTTCGCAGTCATATACATGATGAAAACTTGTAAGGTTAATTCCTCCCAAGAATTCATTTTCTAGTGATGTGTTCGCATAAAGATCTCGGCCATTTAGCCAATCTTTAATGTATCTGGTGTGCGCTGCATATGAGTATAATTGGACATCAGGAAAGTTTATCCCCCCATTATTTTTCATTTGTTGTAGCTTGTTTAGTCCTATCCTCGGATGTTTGCCCTTCCAAATAAATTGTCTAAAACTACGGTTAATCGACTTTGCGTCTTTGTTCGAGATCACATAAGGGAGTGCCTGTATTAAAAACATTAATTTTGAGAATGAAATCATTTTAATAAGGTTCGCTCTACCTAAATATGACAACCATAGCCCCTTCCACCCGTCTAACTCTGTTGCTATAGAGCGAATAACAGTGGAAAAGTTGAGTCTGTAGAGGAGAAAAGGATTGTGTGAGATTTTAACCCCAAGGTAAGTGAAGTGTTGATGTGCCCACATTATTGGGATAGTGGATTTAAAAGAAATGCGAGAGGAGGGAGTTCCAAGACGAAGCGCCACCGATTTGGACGTATTGACTTCGAAGCCAGATACCCGTCCATACTTAGTCAAAAGAGAGAATATCTTATCCAGGGATTCTGCTGGGTTCCCAACAAACAACAAAATGTCGTCTGCAAAAGCGGTCAACTTTATTTCTCTTTGACCAATCTGAATTCCCCTAAAGTAATCTCCACCTTGAAAAAGTCTAAGCAATGGATCTATAGCTAAGTTAAATAAAATAGGGGAAAGGGGGCAACCCTGTCTGGTACCCCTAGACATCACTATAGGGTTACTACTGTATCCATTTATTATCAGAGAGGTGGAGGGAGTAGTATAGATGTATTTTATAAGATTAATGAACACTGGATCAAATTGCCGTGCATGAAGAATTCCAAACAAATGTGGCCATAAAACAGTATCAAACGCTTTGGTCCTATCCAGATTTAAGAGAATATTTTGGGTATGTGATTCTCCATGAGATTTTACTACCGCTGCTATCGTTGTTCGAATTCCTTTGACTAGATGTTTATGGCGAACAAATCCCAGCTGGTGGTCAGTGAGAATCTGCGGGAGCAGCAGCTGGAGTCTATCCGCCATAATTTTGGTTAGTATTTTAATGTCTGTATTAAGTAGCGTAATTGGTCTATACGAGTTAATTTGCTGGGGGTCACGCTGTGGTTTGGGGATCATGATTGTGTGTGAGTCATTGAAATGAGGAAAAAATGTACTGTTGTGTAGAATTTCGTTAAACAGTTCACCCAAAGCAGGTGCTATGTGTCCCTGAAGTATTTTGTAATATTCGTTGGATAACCCATCTGGGCCTGGTGATTTATGTAATTTTAGCTTCGAAATAGCATTAGTTATTTCTTCAAGAGTGATATCCTGTTTGAATACTTCATTTTGTGAACTAGACAATTTGGGAAGGTTTGCTTCAGACAAAATACTGTCATGTAATGTCTGATCAAATGGACGTGCATCGTACAAATTAGTAAAGTATGCTTCGAAGTGTGCTAGGATACGTGAGGTTGTTGTGTCAATTGAAGACGAGTTCGGATCTTTAATGGCGGTAATCAATCTCTTTGGGGCGCTCAATTTGGACATGGTGGCTAACAATCGTCCGGTTTTGTTGCCCCACCGAAAGTATTTAGATTTTGAGAAAGTCAGATCACGCTGTGCCTGGGACAGCAGAAAATCATCCAACATCTGTCTTGCCTGTGTGTATGTCTGTCTATTATCTGGGGAAGGAGAATCTATGTATGTTCGCAAAGCAGCCGTTAATGAAGCATGAAGAGCTTGGTATTGCGCAGAGACTTTCTTTTTCCGTTTGGAGATATACTCCATTATGCTTCCTCTCATAGTAGCCTTAGATGCTCCCCAGAATATAGTTGGTTTCTCCCAAAAATCAATGTTGTCGTCAGTAAAAGTCATCCAACTATTTGTTAGAAAAAGACGAAAGTCTTCCGAATTATATAAGTAAGTCGGGAATCTCCAAGGCTTAAAGTTCCCAGCTGACGTAGATCTGGTGAGATGAAGTGTAATTGGGGCATGGTCGGAGACCAGGATGTTATGGATGTCTGTTTTTAGAACACGCGACACCAAGGGATCACCTATGAGAAAGGAGTCTATTCTAGACCATGAGCCGTGTACTGCCGAAAAAAAGGTAAAGGAATGGTCGGTTGGGTTAAAGAGCCTCCAAATGTCACTAAGTTGTAGTGTTGTCTTGAGGAAATGTCTTTGTGTATAAGAAGCTGATGAAGGGTTCTGTGGGGCAGGCTGTTTATCAATCATTGGGTCATCTACTGAATTAAAGTCTCCCGCAAGTACTAGGAGACCATTCTGTCGCTGCGCCAGGGTTTGAGCCAAAGATTGTAAGAACTCCGAGGTTGACACATTAGGTGCATAGATATTAACTAGTGTGTAATTTGTTCCCCATCTTCCTTCTGAGTCAAGTATGGAATTAGTGATAGAGTATTGAACATCTTTCTGAAATAGGATCGACACTCCCCTGGTTTTATTGCGGAATTTAGATGAAACGCATTCGCCCAACCATGGAGCCCGCATTGTCGATTCGCCTCCCGCCTCCCAATGGGTCTCCTGCAGAAATATAACATCTGGATGAAATTTGCGTAAGTGGTTCACCACTCTCTTTCTCTTAATGGGAGAGTTGAGGTCTCCCACGTTCCAGGATATTAGCTTCAGAGGAGCAGGGGTATTCAAAGAAGGGATGGGTTGAGGATTAGATTGCATTATCCAACACCCAGTTTGGGAAACCATCTTGCCGTGTGATATGTGCATGTTGGAAAAACCCCTCCGTCCCAGCCATCGGAAGGGGTCGAATATCTAGGGGGACAGGGGGAGGGTGTAGGCCCCGGCAGCTCCGAAACAATAATTATTTTAAGAAAATCATATACATACATAGCAATTATGTGAGGAATGCATTTATACAAAGCCCACCTGAATGACTCCAGTATAGCTGGGAAGAAAATGGAGAGCCAGAGTTTGTTACATGGTCAGCCTCTTCCCAGTGCCAACAGAAGTGGCTGGATATGGATTCGGCATGGTGACTATTCTGAACTAGGCACATGTCTGTTATCAGCTAGTTGCTGATGGGAAAAAGCAGCACAGTTTATAATGACAGTGTTTTGATAATGGGTTTGATTCAGATTCAGGTTACTGAGATGACCGATGTTCATGGAAGTGATCCGATGGCTGTGGTTAACAGGCATCTATTAGTAACACAAGACACCTATTATTATTATTAAATGTTATTTATAAGGCATCACAAGTGTTGCCACAAGTGGTTCGCAGCGCTGTACATATCACACACATTAGAACAATACAGGGTACACAGAACTTAACATTACAGAAACACTAAAACAGAGCACAGGTAACTCTTAGCACCACAGTTCACAATACAGCAGCATTAGCATCATTCTACATTTTTGTAGGCACCAGAATCCAGTGGCGTATCTATAATGGGTTCACATTGTGTGGTGGACATGGGTCCCAAGGTCTAGTGGGGCCCACACCCTACTCTCATGTCTTTAATACCTACCCTTTTAGTGTCCTGCGTTGGCAGCAACAGTCAGGGGAGGATAGGGACACCGGGACTCCAGATCGGATTCTGGCCAGCCAGTCCCCTGCTCCCATCACTGACCTTTCTTCCCCCACGCATGGCTGCCGCAATCGTAACTTCTGCACATAAGCAGAAATTCATTAAAGTCAGAGCCGCGGTAATTTCCTGTGTGCGTGGCTGCCTGCGCACAGCGTTCGTCCTCCATGTCCTTTTAGTTCCGCCTCCACTAGCTCCCACATGCACTGTAATTATACTCACTTGTCTGTGCTGCTGCTGAGTGCCGGGCATCGAGTGAGGAGCCGACAGCAGCTTCTGGTGAGAGGGACAGCTGCCGCGGGAGTGTGTGGGGGTGGGTAGTAAGAAACTGCCGGGTGAGTGCTGGGGGGAGGGTGCATTATAAAAGTAAAATGATCCATATAATACCAAAGGGTACTATTAAAGTAGCAGGAGGTTTTTTTGTTTGCTATCCTCTTGTTTAAATGAAGACACAGGATGAATAAATTATTGCAATATATTGTGTTAATATTTTACAATTATTTATTTATACTGTGTCTCCATTTAGATAAGATGATGGTAAAGCAGAAGTCATTATTGTTTATTAGTCATCTCATGCTACATTAATAGTACCTGGTTCTTTGAACGAGTTCAGTATGATTTGCCGATGGACGGGATGCCGGCTGTCAGTATACCGTCAGCCGCAACCCGTCCATCGGAATCCCGACAACCCCCCCATTAAGCCCCCTAACCCTCACTTTTTCCCCACCCTAACCCTCCCTTGTGGGTGCCTAACCCACCCTTCCCCACTGCCTAAACCTAACCCTCCTCGCTAGGTGCCTAACCCTAACCTCCCCTGCTAAGTGCCTTCTGATGGCGTCCCGCTGAAAGAAGGATCGGGATTCCAGGCTTCGGTATTTAGTTGCCGGGATCTTTGACGCTGGTGTTTCTGCTGTGGATGGGATTATGGCGTCTGTATTTTGAGAACCTGGATACCGTCCGACGGTATCCTGACTGGAACATTGAGAGCAGGGACACAGATACTGGTATACAGAGTTATATATATATATATATATATATATATATATATATAGTGGCTACTATTGTGTGGACATTAGTGTTAAGGAATACTACTACTGTGTAATCATAATGTGTAAAGGGCACTACTACTGTGTGGGCAAAATGTGTATAATATTGTGTTTCATAATGTGTTTAAGGGGCAGGGCTGTATCTAGGTCTGTGCCAGTGGTGCCTTGTCCATAGCGCATATGCATTGTGGGCGCACCTTCTGGCAGCATCACCTGCATGGCCGCTTGCTGAATCACCGCCGCTCGCCTCCTGCCGCTGCACTTTTGTCCGCAGCCCGCACCACCCATCGCTGCCTGCACTCCACTACGCCCCGCCATTCACCTCGGCCTTCCGCTGGCCGCACAGCACCATCTCCCCCCTCCACTAATCACTTCCGTCCCCGCTGGTGGTGCGGGCGGAAGCAGGATAACTTTAGTTGCTCTATGTGCAGCTATACCTTTGCTTATAGAACCCAGCTTGACCGTCGTATGACGTCACACAAGTCAAGAAAAGATCAGATACATAAGGAAGTACTGCTCCTCGTTATTTTGATTAAATGTTTCTTTTGGGGCATCTTATGCAAATCAAAATGCAATTGTAGTGGATAAATGTGTACTTTAGTATACAGAAGTATGTCAAATCTCCAAAACTGTCAATGATTTAACCATTCTACAAGTGTCCTGGCAAAATAATCTGTGCTAAAATGGTGAAGCAATATCAACTGTGGTTCAGGTGTCTTGTGCTGCAGAATCATTTATCTAGTTGTATGAATTATTGCTATAATATATACTTTAACTTGGATGTGATAAAGTAACCTCTTTTTCTGAGATACATTGTTTGACACTTGAACTCCTCATTAGAACGCTACCTGGTGTAATGTGTGTAAGTGGTGCTACTGTGCGGCATAATTTGAATAATGGAGATTACTGTGCAGAAAAATATGAATTGGTATTATTTTGTGGCCACGCCGCTTCCCCATGAAGTCATGGCCCTATATTTTTTGGCATGTTTCTATGGTGCGCACTTGCCCTATTTTAAATATGCGCGGGCGCCAATGCTGTTTCTTGCACACAGCGCTAAAATGTCTAGTTACGGCACTGATAAGGGGTACTACTGTATAGCGTAATGTGAATAAGGGGTTCTAGTGTGTGGTGTTCTGGTGTAACTGTGTGGTATAATGTGTAAGGAGCTGTACTGCGGGGGTAATTCAGAGTTGATCGCAGCAGCAAATTTGTTAGCAGTTGGGCAAAACCAAGGGCCTAAATCAGACCTAATCGGTTGCTAACGTGTTTTGTACGGCTGCGATCAGTTCTGAACTGCGCATGCGTATGTACCACAGTGCGTAGGCGCATCGCACAGGTACAAAGCAGATCGCTACTCAGCGATGGGTTTGTGCAAAGAATCCATTCGCACGGCCGTTCGCAAGGAGATTGACAGGGAGAAGGCATTTGTGGGTGGCAACTGACCTTTTTCAGGGAGTGTTTGGAAAAACGCAGGCGTGGCCGGCCGTTTGCTGGGCGGGTATGTGACGTCTTTACCGTGTCACTCGTCACAGCAATCATCGCACAGGATAAGTAACTACAGGGCTGGTCTTGTTCTGCACAAAATGTGTTTGCAGGCACTCTGCTGCACAGGCGTTTGCACTCCTGCAAAGTGAAAATACACTCCCGCGTGGGGGGCGACTATGTGTTTGCACGGCTGCTAAAAACTGCTAGCGAGCGATCAACTCGGAATGACCCCCTGTGTTTACTGCAGGTGGGGTAGATATAACGTGCAGAGAGAGTTAGATATGGGTGGGTTATTTTGTTTCTGTGCAGGTTAAATACTGGCTGCTTTATTTTTACACTGCAATTTGGATTTCAGTTTGAACACACCCCACCCAAATCTAACTCTCTCTGCACATGTTATATCTACCCCCCTCTTGCAGTGCACATGGTTTTGTCCAACTGCTAACAAATTTGCTGCTGCAATCAACTCTGAATTAGGCCCTGTGTTACTAAACATAATTAAGGGCAGTGCTTAAAGTGGTCCTAGAGAGGTGGTGTAACTCACCCCCCTTCCTCCAGGCAATAAAGGTATTGCGCGCGCGTAGGAGCGCGTCCCAGAAAAGGGGCGTGGTCTCAAAAAAAGAAAGGGGCATGGTCACACAATAGTAATAATGCCCACAGTAGTAGCACCCCTAATACACAATGCCCACAGCAGTAGCACCCCTTTTACAATGACCATTATATAGAGCCCATAGTAGTGGTGCCCCTTATGCAATGCCCCCAATAGTAGTGCACTTTATGTCCCCAGGAGTGATGCCCCTTATGAAGTGCCCACTTTACAATGCCCTCATTAGTAGTGCCCCCATTAGTAATGCCCCCAGTAGTAATTTAGCCTGTAGTAATGCCCCCAGTCATTTAGCACCCTGTACTTTAACCCCAGTAGTTATGCCCCCAGTAGTGTAGCCCACAGTGGTAATGCCTCTGCAGTTATGACCCCAGTAGTTTACCCCCACTTTAGTTTAGCCTCCCAGTGGTAATGCCCCCAGTAGTTTAGCCCCTGTAGTTTAGTCCTCATGTAGTTTAGCCCCCCCGTAGTAATGCCCCAGTACTTTAGCCCCTGTAGTTTAGCCCCATGTAGTTTGCCCCAAGTAGTAATGTCCCCTGTAGTTATGCCCCCAGTAGTAATGCCCCCTTGTAGTTTAGCCCCCCTGTAGTTTAGCACCGCTGTAGGAATGCCCTCAGTAGTTTAGCCCCTGTAGTTATGCCCCCAGTAGTAATACCCCCAGTAGTAATGCTCCCCTGTAGTAATGCCCCCAGTAGTAATGCCCCCAGTATTAATGCGCCTCTGTAGTTATGCCCCCAGTAGTAATGCGCCCCTGTAGTTATGCCCCCAGTAGTAATGCGCCCCTGTAGTTAGCCCCATGTAGTTTAGCCCCTTGTAGTCTGCCCCCAGTAGTTAGCCCCCTGTAGCTTGCCCCAGTAGTTTGGCCCCCTTGTAGCTTGCCCAGTAGTTTGGCCCCCTGTAGCTTGCCCCCAGTAGTTTGGCCCCCTGTAGCTTGCCCCAGTAGTTTGGCTCCATGTAGCTTGCCCCCTGTAACTTTCCCCCAGTGGTTAGACCCCTGTAGCTGGCCCCCAGTAGATTGCCCCCAGTAGTTTGGCCCCCTGTAGCTTGCCCCAGTAGATACGCTGTACAGTCACACATGTTTAAAAATTAAAATAAGCCACCATACTTACCAAGCCCCGCTCCCGCGTCCGGCCGCTGTGATCTCCTGGCGTCCGGCTCCCCAGCATTATGAGAGAGACGTCATGACGTCTCTCTCATAGAGCGCACTGAGCCGGAAGCCGGAGATCAGTACTGAGCTCCTGCCGCCGGCTTCCACTATGCAGGGAGAGCCGGGCGCCCGGCATCTCCCTGTGCGGTGCCGGAACACATCGGGTGAGGTGAGCTGGAGGAGGCGGAACTGCGTTCCGTCTCAAGTAGAACTGGCGGAATGCAGTTCCGCCCCTTTCCAACTCACTTTAACCCCTGATTAACCCCAGATTCTCGCGGGGTTTGGATACCAAATAAGGAGCCGTGCGGTGCCGCCATTTTCACTCCAGTCCTGGAGAGTGTAGTGAGAGGACGTGTCACCGTCCTCAGCGTCTGTGCGGGCGGGAAAGTGGGGTGGCGATTATAGTGCTGTCTTGTACTGCTCAGTCCAGTATAGTGTCTTATGCTGCATCAGTCAGGCCAGTGACCAGTCACCTCTGCTGCCATATGTCCAATGCTGCTGCATAATAAGTCCCTTACAGTGTTGCTGTGTTGTCCTGCATCAGACCAGTGGTAGTGTCCTGTGCATCAGTCAGTCCAGTGACCAGTCACAGTGCTGTCTTGTTCTGCTCAGTCCAGTGTAGTGTCTTATGCTGCATCAGTCAGTCCAGTGACCAGTCACCTCTGCTGCAATATGTCCAGTGCTGCTGCATAATAAGTCCCTTACAGTGTTGCTGTGTTGTCCTGCATCAGACCAGTGGTAGTATCCTGTGCATCAGTCAGTCCAGTGACCAGTCACAGAGGTGGTGTCCTCTACTGCCATATGTCCTATGCTGCTGTATAATAAGTCCCTTACAGTGTCGCTGTGTTGTCCTGCATCAGACCAGTGGTAGTGTCCTGTGCATCAGTCAGTCCAGTGACCAGTCACAGTGCTGTCTTGTTCTGCTCAGTCCAGTGTAGTGTCTTATGCTGCATCAGTCAGTCCAGTGACCAGTCACCTCTGCTGCAATATGTCCAGTGCTGCTGCATAATAAGTCCCTTACAGTGTTGCTGTGTTGTCCTGCATCAGACCAGTGGTAGTATCCTGTGCATCAGTCAGTCCATTGATTAGTCACAGTGGTGGTGTCCTCTACTGCCATATGTCCTATGCTGCTGTATAATAAGTCCCTTACAGTGTCGCTGTGTTGTCCTGCATCAGACCAGTGGTAGTGTCCTGTGCTGTATATTATTTACTCCAATAAAGTGGTTATTAACATTTCTCTGACGTCCTAGTGGATGCTGGGGACTCCGTAAGGACCATGGGGAATAGACGGCTCCGCAGGAGACTGGGCACTCTAAAAAAAGATTTAGGACTATCTGGTGTGCACTGGCTCCTCCCCCTATGACCCTTCTCCAAGCCTCAGTTAGATTTCTGTGCCCGGCTGAGCTGGATGCACACTAGGGGCTCTCCTGAGCTCCTAGGAAGAAAGTGTTTGTTAGGTTTTTTATTTTCAGTGAGACCTGCTGGCAACAGGCTCACTGCATCGAGGGACTAAGGGGAGAAGAAGCGAACCTACCTAAGTGGTGGTAGCTTGGGCTTCTTAGGCTACTGGACACCATTAGCTCCAGAGGGATCGAACACAGGACCCGACCTCGTCGTCCGTTCCCAGAGCCGCGCCGCCGTCCCCCTTACAGAGCCAGAAGCAAGAAGGTGGTCCGGAAAATCGGCGGCTGAAGACTTCTGTCTTCTCCAAGGTAGCGCACAGCACTGCAGCTGTGCGCCATTGCTCCTCATGCACACCTCACACTCTGGTCACTGATGGGTGGGGGGCGCCCTGAGCAGCAATACTGACACCTTGGCTGGCAAACTGGCACCATATATAGCCCCAGAGGCTATATAGGTGCTTTTTAACCCCTGCCAGAATCCATAAAAATGCGGGAGAAAGTCCGCGAAAAAGGGGCGGAGCTATCTCCTTCAGCACACTGGTGCCATTTTCCCTCACAGCTCCGTTGGAGGGAAGCTCCCTGGCTCTCCCCTGCAGTCAATAAAAGGGTTAAAAAGAGAGGGGGGGCACAATTTAGGCGCAGTATACAATATATATAGGCAGCTATAAGGGAAAACACTCTTTATATGTGATATCCCTGTGATATATAGCGCCCTGGTGTGTGCTGGCATACTCTCCCTCTGTCTCCCCAAAGGGCTTTGTGGGGTCCTGTCCTCTGTCAGAGCATTCCCTGTGTGTGTGCTGTGTGTCGGTACGGCTGTGTCGACATGTATGAGGAGGATAATGAGGTGGAGGCGGCGCGAATGCCTGTAAATGTGATGTCACCCCCTGCGGGATCGACACCGGTGTGGTTGGACTTATGGAAGGATTACGTGAAGTGTCAACTCCTTACACAAGGAGTGTTCCAGCGTCTCAAATGTCATGGGGGGCTCTAAAAACGCCCGCTACCTCAGATGGCAGAAACAGATGTCGACACGGATACCGACTCCAGTGTCGACGACGATGAGACTAGTGTATCCTCCAAATAGGTCCACCCGTTACATGATTGAGGCAATGAAAAATGTATTACACATTTATGATAATACCCCAGGTACCACATAAAAGGGGTATTATGTTTGGTGAGAGAAAACTACCAGTAGTTTTTCCTGCATCTGAGAAATTAAATGAGGTGTGTGAGGAAGCGTGGTCTTCCCCCGGTAAGAAATTGATAATTTCTAAACGGTTATTGGCAGCGTACCCTTTCCCGCCAGAGGATAGGTCACGTTGGGAAACACCCCATAGGGTAGATACAGCGCTTACACGCTTATCAGAAAAGGTGGCACTACCGTCTCCGGATACGGCCGCCCTGAAGGAACCTGCTGATAAAAAGCAGGGGGTTACCCTGAAAGATATAGTCACACACTCGGGCATTATATTGCGACCAGCCATTGCTTTGGCATGGATGTGCAGTGCTCCCGCTGCGTGGTCAGATTCCCTGTCGGAAAATAACTATGGATAGGGACAATATGTTGCTGACAATAGAGCATATAAAAGACGTGGTCTTATACATGCGTGATGCACAGAGGGATATTTGCCGGCTGGCATCAAAAATAAGCGCTAGGTCCATTGCCGCCAGACGGGGGTTATGGACTCGGCAATGGTCAGGCGATGCCGACTCGAATCGGCACATGGAAGTTTTGCCCTATAAGGGGGTAAAACTGTTTGGGGATGGTCTTTCAGACCTCGTTTCCACAGCTACTGCTGGGAAATCGACTTTTTTGCCACAGGCTACCCCACAACAAAAGAAAGCACCGTATCATCAAGTACAGTCCTCTCGGCCCCAGAAAAGCAAGAGGGCTAGAGGCTCATCCTTTCTGCCGAGAGGCAAAGGTAGAGGAAAAAGCTGCAGCACACAGCTAGTTCCCAAGAGCAGAAGTCCTCCCTGCGTCCGGTAAGTCCACAGCATGACGCTGGGGCTGCTCAGGCGGACCCGGGTACGGTGGGGGCCCGTCTCAGAAATTTCAGCGCCCAGTGGGCTCTCTCACATGGATCCCTGGGTCCTTCAAGTAGTATCTCAGGGGTACAGGCTGGAGTTCGAGACGTTCTTCCCCCCGCCGTTTCCTAAAATCTGCCTTACCGGCACCTCCCTCTGCCAGGGAGGCGGTGTTGGTGGCTATTCAACACTATAATCACAACAAGTGATTGTCAAGGTGCCCCTCCTTCAGCAAGGAAGGGGTTACTATTCCACAATGGTTGTGGTACCGAAACAGAACGGTTCGGTGAGACCCATCTTAAAATTAAAATACTTGAACTTTTATATCAGAAGATTCAAGTTCAAGATGGAATCGCTCAGGGCGGTTATTACGGGCCTGGACGAGGGGGATTACAGGGTCTCCCTGGACATCAAGGATGCGTACCTGCATGTCCCCATTTACCCTCCTCACCAGGAGTACCTCAGATGTGTGGTACAGGACTGTCACTATCAGTTCCAGACGCGGCCGTTGGAGTTGTCCACGGCACCGAAGGTCTTTACCAAGGTAATGGCCGAAATGATGATACTCCTTCGCAAGAAGGAAGTTTTTATTATCCCGTACTTGGACGATCTCCTGATAAAGGCGAGGTCCAAAGAACAGTTGGTAGTGGGGGTAGCACTCTCTCGGGATTCTCAATATTCCAAAGTCACGGCTGGTCCCGACGACACGTCTTCTGTTCCTGGGAATGATTCTGGACACAGACCAGAAAAGAGTGTTTCTTCCAGTGGAAGCACACGAGTCCTGGGAAAAATGGTAGCTTCGTACGAAGCATAATTCCATTCGGAAGGTTCCACGCAAGGACGTTCCAGTGGGACCTGTGGGACAAATGGTCCGGGTCCCATCTACAGATACAACAGCGGATAACCCTGTCGGCAAGAAACAGGGTGTCAGATTGTGTTTGGGCTGTGTCCCCGGAGGGGGCGCTAGTGGGTCAGTGGAGGTAGATGGGAGAAAACGAGGAGGCTGGATAACGTTCCTGCGCATGAGCGCAATGGTATTTTATTTGGCAGATGATATAACACAGAATGGTAGCAGAAACAATAATAACAGATGAATAAAGTCAATCACTCAGTATGATAACTGAAAGTCTATGGCAATGGATGACAGATGACTTGAGAAAATAATATCCGGTAATATATAAACAGAAGAACAAGTGTTTGTGAAATGGTTCTGGTTTGGAAACCAGTGCAGGTTTTAAAACAGGAAACTTAGGCAGCAAGGTGTAGAATGGCAAACCTGAGCAGAGGCAGGAGTCTGACTTCACAGTGCAGGTGATGAGGCACTGGCAGCAGCAAGCTGTATCACAGGTGGAGGAATGAAACACACCTGGAGTCAGTCTTCAACTGCAGGCTGAAGCACACAAGGTGGTGATGAGTGTGAAGCCTTATTTGCAGGTTGCAGGTATTGCTGGGCCTTGAAGTTCCACGGAGCTGTGCAGAGTAACCAGGAGTACAAGTTCTTAAGCAGAGAACCAGGAACACAGGAGGAACAGGAACAGATCCTTTCACATGGGTCGCTGGAGAGACACAAAGTCCAGGATGCCTGCAGACTGATCCTGCAGTCTCTTATGTACCCCATGGTGCACAGGGATTGGATGAGTGAAGGAAAGTGGGTGCGGCCAAGCACCGGATTGGCCGCAGTATACTGGCTGTTTACAGACTGTCATGGCGGCGCCCACGCTGCGGCCTAGCAGGGACGCGGCGCGCTACATGCCCGCTGTCTCAGGAGTGTTCCCAGGCCCTTGATGATGTCCCATGGCAGGGGCATAGGTGACAGGTGACCGCAGGGAGCCAGGACGGAGTCCGCAGCGGCGGACGGATGTCAGCCTGGTAAGTCGATTCCTGACAGTACCCCCTCCTTTAGGGGTGGACACCGAACACCCACGTGGTTTGGAGGGATGAGTGCTGTGGAAGACACGGACCAACCTAGGAGCATGGACATCGGACGAATTCACCCAACTTCTCTCCTCTGGGCCATAACCGGACCAATCGACCAGGTACTGGAGACGTCCATACCGACAACGAGAGTCCAGAATTTTGTTGATCTCGAATTCCACGCCCCGCTGAGTTCGAACCTTGGGACCTACTGGAAGAGTATTCTGAAAGCGGTTTAGGACTAGAGGTCTGAGGAGAGAAATATGAAAAGCGTTAGGTATACGAAGGGAAGATGGTAACTTTAATTTATAGGCCACTGGGTTGATGACTCTTTCGACAGGGTAAGGACCAATGAAGCGTGGTGCAAACTTCATGGATGGGACCCTGAGACGGAGGTTACGGGTTGATAGCCAAACCTTGTCCCCAGGTTTCAAATGGGGAACCGCACGTCTCTTGCGGTCGGCAAAGACCTTGTACCGACTGGAGGCCTTTTTGAGGGAAACGTGAATTTTTCTCCAAATAGATGAAAACTGAGTCAGAGCAGTAGTGGCAGCAGGAACATCCATATGAGGGAGTTCTTGGAAATCAGGTACACGGGGATGTTGCCCATATACTGCAAAGAATGGTGTCGTTTCAGTGGCAGTATGGTATCGAAAGTTGTGGGCAAACTCGGCCCATGGGAGCAGATCGAACCAGTCATCCTGGGAAGATGAAACATATAATCTTAAAAAAGTCTCAAGTTCTTGATTGACCCTCTCTGTCTGCCCATTCGTCTGAGGATGGTATGAAGATGAAAACTTCAGTTTGACCTGCATGGCAGAACAGAGGGCCCTCCAAAACCTCGCTACAAACTGTACCCCCCGGTCAGATATTATTTCAGAGGGTAAACCATGTAAGCGGAAAATCTCCCGTAGGAAGATTTGGGCAAGTTTTGGGGCAGAAGGGAGACCCTGGAGAGGAACAAAATGAGCCATCTTGGTGAATCTGTCCACTACAACCCAAATGGTATTATGTCCTTGAGAAGGAGGAAGGTCGGTGATAAAATCCATGGACAGGTGTGACCAGGGACGACTAGGAATAGACAGTGGTTGTAACTGACCTGCTGGAGACTGACGAGGAGTCTTGTGCTGTACACATTTAGGACAGGATGCCACGAAATCCTGGATGTCCATTTTCATCTTTGGCCACCAATATGTAGCAGAAAGGAACTTGAAGGTCTTCAGGACCCCAGGATGACCAGTGAACTTGGATTGATGGGCCCAAGATAGCAACTTGGGACGGAGATCTGGGGAAACAAAAGTCTTACCAGGAGGAGGAGCTGGGGAGACTTGAGATGCAGCGAAAACCACGGGACTCAGGATGGAATGTGGCACTGAGTCAGATGTTCCTTCTTCAGATTCCATGGATCGGGATAACGCGTCGGCTTTCACATTCTGCGAACCTGGGCGGAAATGAAGCTTGAAATTAAAACGTGAGAAAAACATAGCCCATCTGGACTGGCGAGGGTTAAGGCACTGAGCTGCCTTTAAATATAGCAGGTTTTTATGATCCGTGTAGATATTAAACGGATGTTTGGCCCCTTCTAGGAGATATCTCCATTCCTCGAGAGCCAGCTTGATCGCCAGTAGTTCTTGATCTCCCACGGAGTAGTTAGCTTCTGCAGGAAGAAACTTTCGAGAATAAAATCCACAAGGGTGGACTTTCCCATCGGATCCCTTCTGGGAGAGAACAGCTCCAACCCCAACTGTAGAGGCATCTACCTCCAACTCGAATGGTCTGTTGACATCTGGCTGAGACAGCACTGGAGCAGACATAAAGGCTAGCTTGATCTTCTGGAAGGCTGCCAAGGCTTCTTCTGACCAGTTGGAATGGTCTGCCCCTTTCCGAGTCAGGTTGGTAATAGGAGCGATGATAGTGGAGAATCCTCGAATAAATTTTCTATAGTAGTTGGCGAAACCCAGGAATCGCTGGATAGACTTGAGAGAGTTTGGAATGGACCAATTGGCAATAGCTTCCAATTTTGTCGGGTCCATCTGAAGATCCGATCCGGAAATTATATAACCCAGGAAGGGTATAGAGGGAACTTCAAAGGTGCATTTAGATAGTTTCCCGTAGAGCCGGTTCTCACGAAGACGTCGGAGAACTTCACAAACTTGTAGACGATGAGATGGAAGGTCTTGGGAGAAGATAAGGATATCATCTAAGTAAACAACGAGGTACTTATACAGGACATCACGAAAGATTTCGTTCACAAAGTGTTGGAACACTGCTGGAGCATTACTCAACCCAAATGGCATTACCAGGTATTCATAATGGCCATCTCGAGTGTTGAAAGCTGTCTTCCACTCGTCACCACTCCGGATTCTGATGAGATTATAGGCACCGCGGAGATCTAACTTGGTGAAGATGCGGGCTCCTTTAACTCTGTCAAATAATTCGGTAATGAGTGGTAATGGATAACTATTCTTGATAGTAATGTCATTGAGACCCCGATAGTCAATGCATGGACGCAGTCCTCCATCCTTCTTTTTAACAAAGAAGAAACCTGCACCAGCGGGAGATGATGACGGACGGATGAATCCCTTCTGAAGATTCTCTCTGATGTAATTACTCATCGCCTCAGTTTCAGGAACAGACAATGGGTAGGTGCGCCCCCTAGGTGGCTTCTTGCCAGGAAGGAGATCGATGGGACAATCCCATTCCCTATGGGGCGGCAGGATATCAGCAGCCTTTTCACAGAAGACGTCTGAGAAGTCTTGATAAGCTGCTGGGAGACTTGACTGTGTCTTTACTTCGGTAGACTTAATGGGACACACTTGGGCTAAGCAGGATTGATGACAATGTGAACCCCATGAGGTAAGCTGCAACGTTGACCAGTCAAACTGTGGATTATGTAGCTGGAGCCAGGGCATGCCCAAGACAATCTCCTGGGTGGCTTGAGGGATGACCAGGAACTTGATCAGTTCAGAATGGAGAAATCCAACTCCCAGAACCACTGGAACAGTTTGATGAGAAATGTTCCCCTTGGAGATTCGACTACCATCCACAGCAGTAATGTAAACTGGACAAGAAAGTTCACAGGTAGATAGGCAAAATTTATTTACCGCAGCTTGGGTGATAAAGTTTCCTGCAGCACCGCAGTCCACTAATGCTGACGCAGACTGGAGCCCAACTGGAGTCTCTAGCATCACTGGAAGGATGAGGTCTTGTTGAGAAGGAGCTTGACTGAAAGATCCTAACTTGACTCCTCCCTTACAAGTCAGGATCTGGCGTTTCCCGAACGCACCGTGCAGGAGTTAATCTGATGGCCCGCAGCAGCACAGTATAGGCAGAGTCTCTCACGTATTCTTCTTGCCCGCTCTTCAGGAGTTAGGCGGGACCTATTTATCTGCATAGGCTCGTCAGAAGAGGGAGACTGGAACTGTACAGGAGGTATGAACCTTGATCTGCGTGGCTCACTCCGAGCGCGTTCATTATTGCGTTCGCGGATGCGAGAGTCCAACTTAATGCACAGGGAGATCAAATCAGACAGTTGAACAGGAATGTCACGGGTCGCCAGTTCATCCTTGATCCGATCCGAGAGTCCGTGCCAGAAAGCTGCTACCAGAGCTTGGTTGTTCCACTGAACCTCTGCAGCCAACGTCTGGAACTGGATGACATATTGTCCCATGCTTCGGGTACCTTGACGAAGTTGGATCAGGTCTGCCGAAGCTGATGTCGCACGACCAGGCTCGTCAAAGATCCGTCTGAAGGTTGACACGAAGTCTGTGTAGTTGTTAATCAGAGGGTCAGCACGTTCCCACAGAGGAGACACCCAACTCAGAGCAGATCCAGAGAGTAAGGAGATGATGTAGGCAACCTTGGATCTTGGCGTGGGGAAATTATGTGGCAATAACTCAAACTGTATTTCACATTGATTGAGAAACCCGCGACATAATTTAGGACTGCCATCATACTTGCTCGGCACGGGCAGATGCAGACGTGACACTGGAGCTGATGCAGCCGGCATAGAAGAACTCACAGCACTGGCAGGTGCTGGAGTAACAGGAACAGTAGGAGAGAGTACACTAGGCAGGGATTGCTGTAGTGTATCTAATCGGGAGGACATCCCTTGCAGGAATTGAAGCATCTGCTGCTGCGCAACCTCTTGACCATCCAGACGAGAGACCAGATTTTGCAAGGCCTCTGACCCCACACTCCGTCCACCATCCGAGTCCATCGATCCTGGACTTACTGTCAGATTGTGTTTGGGCTGTGTCCCCGGAGGGGGCGCTAGTGGGTCAGTGGAGGTAGATGGGAGAAAACGAGGAGGCTGGATAACGTTCCTGCGCATGAGCGCAATGGTATTTTATTTGGCAGATGATATAACACAGAATGGTAGCAGAAACAATAATAACAGATGAATAAAGTCAATCACTCAGTATGATAACTGAAAGTCTATGGCAATGGATGACAGATGACTTGAGAAAATAATATCCGGTAATATATAAACAGAAGAACAAGTGTTTGTGAAATGGTTCTGGTTTGGAAACCAGTGCAGGTTTTAAAACAGGAAACTTAGGCAGCAAGGTGTAGAATGGCAAACCTGAGCAGAGGCAGGAGTCTGACTTCACAGTGCAGGTGATGAGGCACTGGCAGCAGCAAGCTGTATCACAGGTGGAGGAATGAAACACACCTGGAGTCAGTCTTCAACTGCAGGCTGAAGCACACAAGGTGGTGATGAGTGTGAAGCCTTATTTGCAGGTTGCAGGTATTGCTGGGCCTTGAAGTTCCACGGAGCTGTGCAGAGTAACCAGGAGTACAAGTTCTTAAGCAGAGAACCAGGAACACAGGAGGAACAGGAACAGATCCTTTCACATGGGTCGCTGGAGAGACACAAAGTCCAGGATGCCTGCAGACTGATCCTGCAGTCTCTTATGTACCCCATGGTGCACAGGGATTGGATGAGTGAAGGAAAGTGGGTGCGGCCAAGCACCGGATTGGCCGCAGTATACTGGCTGTTTACAGACTGTCATGGCGGCGCCCACGCTGCGGCCTAGCAGGGACGCGGCGCGCTACATGCCCGCTGTCTCAGGAGTGTTCCCAGGCCCTTGATGATGTCCCATGGCAGGGGCATAGGTGACAGGTGACCGCAGGGAGCCAGGACGGAGTCCGCAGCGGCGGACGGATGTCAGCCTGGTAAGTCGATTCCTGACACAGGGTGTCGCTGCTGTGGTGGCTGCAGAGGGCTCATCTACTAGAGGGCCGCAGATTCGGAATACAGGACTGGGTCCTGGTGACCACGGAGGCCAGCCTTCGGGGCTGGGGTGCAGTCACACAGGGAAGAAATTTCCAAGGAGATTTCGCTTCACATAAATATTCTGGAGCTAAGGGCCATTTACAATGCCCTAAGCCAAGCAAGGCCCCTGCTTCAGAACCAGCCGGTACTGATCCAATCAGACAACATCACGGCGGTCGCCCATGTAAACAGACAGGGCGGCACAAGAAGCAGGATGGCGATGGCAGAAGCCACAAGGATTCTCCGATGGGCGACCTACACCCGGGAGAATGGGGACTTCTTCCAGAAGTTTTCCAAATGCGGGTAAACCGTTGGGGATGACCACGGGTGGACATGATGGCGTCCCGCCTCAACAAAAAGTTGAAAAGATATTGCGCCAGGTCAAGGGACCCTCAGGCGATCGCTGTGGACGCTCTAGTGACACCGTGGGTGTACCAGTCGGTTTATGTGTTTCCTCCTCTACCTCTCATACCCTAGGTACTGAGAATAATAAGAATGCGAGGAGTGAAAACCATACTCGTGGTTCCGGATTGGCCAAGAAGAGCTTGGTACCCGGAACTTCAAGAGATGCTGGCAGAGGACCCTTGGCCTCTGCCGCTCAGACAAGACCTGCTGCAGCAGGGACACTGTCTGTTCCAAGACTTACCGCGGCTGCGTTTGACGGCATGGCGGTTGAACACCGGATCCTAAAGGAAAAGGGTATTCCGGAGGAAGTCATCCCTACCCTGATCAAAGCCAGGAAGGATGTCACCGCAAGACATTATTACCGCATTTGGCGGAAATATGTTGCTTGGTGTGAGGCCATGAAGGCCCCGAAGGAGGAATTTCAACTGGGTCGATTCCTACACTTCCTGCAAGCAGGGGTGACGTTGGGCCTCAAATTGGGGTCCATCAAGGTCCAGATTTCGGCTCTGTCGATTTTCTTCCAGAAAGAACTGGCTTCACTGCCTAAAGTTCAGACTTTTGTCAAAGGAGTTCTGCATATTCAGCCTCCTTTTGTGCCCCCAGTGGCACCTTGGGATCTCAATGTGGTTTTGGCATTCCTGAAATCACATTGGTTCGAACCACTTAAGACTGTGGAATTAAAATATCTCACGTGGAAAGTGGTCATACTGTTGGCCCTGGCTTCGGCCAGGCGGGTTTCAGAATTGGCGGCTTTGTCTTGAAAAAGCCCTTATCTGATTTTCCAGATGGATAGGGCAGAATTGAGGACTCGTCCTCAGTTTCTCCCGAAGGTGGTCTCAGCTTTTCACTTGAACCAACCTATTGTGGTGCCTGCGGCTACTAGGGACTTGGAGGATTCCAAGTTGCTGGACGTAGTCAGGGCCCTGAAAATTTATGTTTCCAGGACGGCTGGAGTCAGAAAAACTGACTCGCTGTTTATCCTGTATGCACCCAACAAGCTGGGTGCTCCTGCTTCTAAGCAGTCTATTGCGCGCTGAATTTGTAGCACTATTCAGCTGGCGCATTCTGCGGTAGGATTACCGCAGCTTAAATCAATAAAAGCCCATTCCACAAGGAAGGTGGGCTCATCTTGGGCGGCTGCCCGAGGGGTCTCGGCTTTACAACTTTGCCGAGCAGCTACTTGGTCAGGGGCAAACACGTTTGCTAAATTCTACAAAATTGATTCCCTGGCTGAGGAGGACCTGGAGTTCTCTCATTCGGTGCTGCAGAGTCATCCGCACTCTCCCGCCCGTTTGGGAGCTTTGGTATAATCCCCATGGTCCTTACGGAGTCCCCAGCATCCACTAGGACGTCAGAGAAAATAAGATTTTACTCACCGGTAAATCTATTTCTCGTAGTCCGTAGTGGATGCTGGGCGCCCATCCCAAGTGCGGATTGTCTGCAATACTTGTACATAGTTATTGTTACAAAAATCGGGTTTTGTTGTGAGCCATCTCTTCAGAGGCTCCAATTGTTATTATACTGTTAACCGGGGTTCCTATCACGTGTTATATGGTGTGATTGGTGTGGCTGGTATGAGTCTTACCCGGGATTCAAAATCCTTCCTTATTGTGTCAGCTCTTCCGGGCACAGTTCCTAACTGAGGCTTGGAGGAGGGTCATAGGGGGAGGAGCCAGTGCACACCAGATAGTCCTAAATCTTTTTTTAGAGTGCCCAGTCTCCTGCGGAGCCGTCTATTCCCCATGGTCCTTACGGAGTCCCCAGCATCCACTACGGACTACGAGAAATAGATTTACCGGTGAGTAAAATCTTATTTTAATCCAAATATAATTTTTACAGGGTTTGCCCTGTGTGGTGTAGGGGTACGCTCTCCTGTGCCGCATATTGTGTTATATAACTCCAGAAAAATAATGGAGAACAAAAATTTTGAGGATGAAATAGGGAAAGATCAAGAACCATTTCCTCCTTGTGCTGAAGCTGCTACCACTAGTCATGACATAGACGATGAAATGCCATCAACGTCGTCTGCCAAGGCCGATGCCCAATGTGATAGTAGATGGCATATAAAATCCAAAAAGCCAAAGTTCAGTAAAAAGACCCAAAAACATAAATTGAAATGATCTGAAGAGAAACGTTAACTTGCCAATATGCCATTTACGACACGGAGTGACAAGGAACCTATGTTCATGACTAGTGGTTCAGCTTCACATAACGATGGAAGCCCTCATCCTCCCGCTTGAAAAATTATAACAGTTATGCTGGCAAAAGCACAGCAAAGAACTGTGCATTCTAAGATGGTATCACAAATCCCCAAGGAGAGTCCAAGTGTGTCTGCAGTTGCGATGACTGACCTTCCCAACACTGGATGGGAAGAGGTGGCTCCTTCCACCATTTGCACGCCCTCTGCAAGTGCTGGAAGTAGCACCCACAGTTCAGTTTCTGATATTCAAATTGAAGATGTCACTGTTGAAGTACACCAGGATGAGGATATGGGTGTTGCTGGCGCTGAGGAGGGAGTTGATGATGAGGATTCTGATGGTGAAGTGGTTTGTTTAAATCAGGCACCAAGGAAGACACCTGGTGTCCGTGGGATGAATAAGCCAATTGACTGTCCAACAGTCCTTTGTGAGGAAGATGAAATATGACAGCAGTCATCCTGCTGCAAAGCGGATAACTCAGGCCTTGACAGCTATGTTGGTGTTAAACGTGCGTCCGGTTTCCGCCATTAGTTCAGTGGGACTTAGAGAATTGATGGAGGTAGTGTCCCCCGGTACCAAATCCCATCTAGGTTCCACTTCACTAGGCAGGCGATACCGAGAATGTACAGAGACGTCAGAAAAAGTGTCCTCAGTGTCCTAAAAAATGCGGTTGTACCCACTGTCCACTTAACCACGGACATGTGGACAAGTGGAACAGGGTAGACTAAGGACTATATGACTGTGACAGCCCACTGAGTAGATGTATTGCCTCCCGCAGCAACAACAGCAGTGGCACCAGTAGCAGCATCTCGCAAACGTCAACTCATTCCTAGGCAGGCTACGCTATGTATCACCGCTTTCCGTAAGAGGCACACCGCTGACAACCTCTTACCGAAACTGAGGGACATCACCGCACAATGGCTTACCCCAATTAGACTCTCCTAGGGATTTGTGATATCGGACAACGCCACCAATATTGTGCGTGCATTACATCTGGGCAAATTCCAGCACGTCCCATGTTTTGCACATACAATTAATTTGGTGGTGCAGAATTTTTTGAAAAATGACAGGGGCATGCAGGAGATACTGTCGGTGGCCCGAAAAATTGCGGGCCACTTTCAACATTCAGCCACCGCGTGCCGAAGACTGGAGCGCCAGCAAACACTTCTGAACCTGCCCTGCCATCACCTGAAGCAAGACTTGGGGGTATATTTACTAAAATTCGTATTTTTCCGACTGAGGTTCAAGTTCTAACACGAATGACATCGAAAGTGTAAATTTGCAACTTTTTGAATTTATTGCGACTAATTTACTAAGCTGTCGTATTTTTCTTTTTCGTGTTTTGCCATGTCGATGTCATTCGTAGTTTTGTAAGGTAGAATGCGGCCGATTTGGTGATTTTGCGGCCGTGTTCTGTGGTTTTTTTATGACTGCGTCACATTTTAGTCACGGCAGTGTTTGTCCGTTCACGGACGCATTTTTTTTCCTAAGTTTCGGTTTTGTCAGTCGTCCGTGATTGGTTAGAATCGTGATGGAGGAGTGTCTGTGCACATTATAATAAAAACGCCCCAAACCGTCCGCACCTCGTGGGTTTAGCTAGTGGAGAGGAGAGAGGAAGGTGTGTTAGGAGTTGGTGAGTTTTGTGGAGTTTTTGGTGGATTTGTAGCGGATTTTTGCGATTGTTGAGTGCTGTACTGTGTGTGCAAGTAGTCTTGTCATACTTGTTGTGTAGTTTTTTCAAAGTTTGTCTACTTTTTTGTCCTTGTTTTTTTTTTCCAGTCTATTGTAATTGTGTGTGTGTGTGTGTGTGTGTGTGTGTGTGTGTGTGTGTTTGTTGGGTGTGTGGTGTGTAGTGGTAGTGGAGGAGTGTGTTTTCTGTTTTTTTTTCTCAGTGTTATTTGTAGTTTGTCCTGATTATGTCCCAGACAGAGGTGAGTGTGGTGGAGGAGGTGAGTGAGAGGGAGGAGGTGAGTGAGGTGGAGGAGGTTAGTGAGAGGGAGGAGGTGAGTGAGGTGGAGGAGGTTAGTGAGGAGGAGGGGGTGCCTGTTGCTGCGTTCTCCAGTGATAGTGATGGTGTTGTGGCTCCGCAGCCACGCACCACTACAATGACTGGGCGCAATGTGAAATTCAGCTATGCTGAAAATATGGCATTGGTGCGGGAGCTGATGAGGCATCATCGGCAGTTGTTTGGTCATGATGCTGCCAAGGTGTCCACACGTAGGAAGTCTGTTCTGTGGGGGAAGGTCATTGCGGCAGTGAATAGTGAGGGTGTGGTGAGGCGGACAGAGGACACGTGTCGCAAGCGCTTTTATGACATAAAGCGCCGTGTCAAGGCAAAGATGGCCAAGGAGGCGAAATCAGCCCGCCAAACCGGGGGTAGACACCCCTTCCGTGCTTCTTATCGGGATTGGGAGGAGCCTGTGCATTCACTTATTCCACCCGAAGTGGTTGGTGCGACTCATGTCCGGGATTCTGACCGGCCAAGGCAGGATGGTGAGTTGTTTTTAATAATTTAAATGTGTTAACATCTGTGTGTTGTCCTTTGTTGTTAGTAATTTCATCCAGCTAATTGTGATTGTCAGTTTGTTAATTGTTACAATGGGGTCAATTTACTAAGATGGAAGTTCTATTTAAGATGGGATGTTGCCCATAGCAACCAATCAGATTCTACTTCTCATTTATCTAGAACATTCTTGAAGAAAATACCTGGAATTTGATTGGTTGCTATGGGCAACATCACATCTTAAATGGAATTCACATCTTAGTAAATTTACCCCAATGTGTTGGTGATGTCGTGCAGGCCTGGGCAACCTGTGGCTCTACAGGTGTTGGCAAACTACAAGTCCCATCATGCATTGCCTCAGTTTTGTTATTAGTGAATGCTACATCTGTTGCAGTGCATGCTGTTATGTGTAGTTTTACTACATCTTGAGAGGCCCAGGTTGTCCATGACTGATGTAGTGTTAATATTGTTTTTTTTTTTACATTTTTGGTTTGTTGTTTTAATCTGGTTGCCTTGGCCTTTTCCTTGCATTTGTTATCAGTACTAAATCTTTCCAGGTGTCTTTAAAAGAAGTGTGTTGAATATGTTGTTTGCATTTTTAATTTTTAAATTGTTGTATTTGGATTTTTGTTTATTGTGTGTTGTTGTGTGTTGTCCTTTGTTTTTTTTTGGAATTTTTTATACCATTTTTTTAAATTTTTTCTACATTTTTCAGCACATATTTGAGCCTAGTGTTGTTTTTGTTTTATGAAAATTGGTAGCTTAGCGTGCAATTTTGTGGTTGTGTCAAGCTATGTTTTTAATTAAAAAAACCATTATAATATTTAGCATTATTTGGCTTTGTGTATGGATTAATTAGTGAAATTGAATCTTATTTAAAGTATACACACCCAATGAAGTCACCCAGAAAAGCTTAAGCATCAATTAGTTTACTTATCATCAGGTTCCAGATGTTTACAGCACAATAAGGAATTTAAGATAACAATGAGAAACAAAAGTATGTTCATCAGGTAATTTTTCATATTTCTACAGTACGCCAGAGAAGCAGCACAGCCAGGCCACAGCCAACACTGCCAAGTGATGCAGATGGTGGGAATGCAGGTAAGAATTCACTGTAATCACATATGCAGCAAACGCATAGAAGCACAAAATATTAATGTCTCTCTTATCACATAGGTTCTTCTTCTGCAAACCCTCCTCCACTAAGGCGCCCATCACAGGGCTCGGTGAGTGTGCCTAGGCCAACCAAGAGACGTCGTCTTGAGGCTGAGTCTGCTGCTCCTTCATCACCACCCCAACGGCGCATCTCCGCAGTGTTGTCCCTGCCACCACAAGCAATTTTGGCAAGTCCACAAAGCGAGGAACCACAATCACCTCAGCTGTCTGGTGAGTAAACATAAAAGAAAATTGTCACAAAAAAATAAAACAGTGTGGTCTATGAATTAACCTGGATAAGGCATAATGCTTTGAAAAACCACAGATATGTCCAAGGTGATGAAGGCCGAAAAATTTAATAAAATAAAAAACAATGGGGCGTGGCCTGGAGCCTGAACGAGGAGGAAGCACGATCAGGGAGCTCCTCTGTATTATTATCTAAAAGCCTATTTAATCTGCCCTATGCTCAGTTAAACCGCTCTACAGTAAGCCCCTGTGACTGTGAGTAGCCCCCTCAGCAGTGGTCTAGTGCTGCTGAATCGGGGAGCCGGTTTTCTGGCTCCCGCGGATTGCGGCCTAGCACCACACTGGCGCCGGGGCCTCAATTTCGGAAGACAAGCCCGAGGCCGAGCGGAGCGCCGAGGAGAGCGGTGGTCTCATTGCTGCCCGTGCCTAGGACTCCGGGACGGGACACCCTCCCCGGACGACTGGGTCTGGGCGCGCTGTGGGGGAAAGGAGAGCGGCGACCAAAGCGGAGGACCGGAGGGCGGACGGCCCAGAGCTCCGGAAGCGGCGGCCATCTTAAATCCGCAGAACAACACACGGACGTGCAGAACGGGTGTCTTGAAGCCCGGTGCTCTGGGAGAGGTGAGCTACGTGTCCGGCTGGACCCCTCTTTCCGAAGCCCGCACTATACATTTAAACTCGGTGGCCCGCCATCTGCACGCACCTGACAGACATCCCTGCAGCGTTGAGATCCATTGATACTCTGAGGAGGTGTGGGGGGACGCTGGAATACCCTGTTCAGCAGAGAATCACGGCTGTGAAACTGCTGGACCTCTTTATACAAAGCTGAGTACCTGAGAGCACCCTAATATCGCAGTTTCTATCTAGATATCTGAGCCCAAGGGGCTGAATCCACGGCTGCTTACCTCTGTACAGGAGCAAACAGTTGAAGTGATGAGTGTACCTGGGCAAGGGCCCTGTTTGTGCTGCGCTGAGATGTGATCTTTCACTTGAGATGTACTCCTAATACCTCCCCGCAACCGTTTTAGCTGATACATACCCACACGAGCCGTGACTCTATTGACGTGAAGGGGCCGATACTCCACAGGTACCGAATTACGTACTTTTCTGTGATATCTGAAGCCATGCCTCCAAAGAAGCATAAACCCTCCAAGCAGATTAAACAAGTTCCCTTCTTTAAGCCGTCTCCGTTCCGAAACAAACCTTCAGAGGCTGGGGCTGCGACAGTAGGCCCATCTCCTCAACTCATGCGGTCTCCTCCCTCGATCTCTGAGTCCCCTGCCAGGGAAGCTTCCCCAGCGATACACCTCGAGGACAGTGAGCCGCTGACTGTGGGAAGTATGAAACTCTTGCTACATCAGTTCAAAGACGACGTAACATCTGAGTTCAGAACAATGTTGAAAACCTGCCAGAACTCTATTGATGATCTGGGAGACAGGACAGGTCAGCTGGAAACGAAGATGAGCGAAGTAGTTAGCTCCCATAACACATTGATAGACTCTCATGACACCTTGGAGGGTGAAGTGAACTTTCTGCGGGATAAAGTTGCGGATTTGGAGGACCGCTCGCGCAGGAATAATTTGAAACTCAGAGGGGTCCCCGACTCGATCTCGAACAGCAGTCTCCACGATTACACTCTGGAGATATTCAAAAAACTGTTGCCTTCCGCCAGTTCCTCAGATCTCCTGCTAGACCGTATACACAGAATCCCGAAGGCCCGGGGTGCTCCAGAGGGTGCGACCAGAGATGTATTGATGAGGGTCCACTTTTATCATATAAAGGAAGCTCTGTTGAAGGCGGTCAGACCCTCCTCTGATACAGCGGATGCCTTGGGTAACCTTCAATTATATGGAGACCTGTCGCAGTACACCCTCAGCAAAAGACGTTCTCTTCAACCGATTACTGCTGCTCTTCGGAAGGCAGGCATACTCTACAGATGGGGATTCCCCACACGCCTGTTAATCTCCAGAGATGGCTCAACCATAGCGGTTGCGTCTCTCGATGAAGGTATGAAGATGTTACGTAAATGGAACCTGGGGGAAGAACGCAATCCCAGTTCCCCTGATCATCGGATCCAACAGGACTGGTCGATAGCTGAGAAGTAGAGGCATCATATTTTCACTTACCTATTACTACTACCTCTGACGGGATAGGAGTCTCAGAACATTGATTCAACTACAAAGACTGTCTCATTTAGATTAAGGTTTAATCCGGTCACTGCAAGTATGTTTGACTATTATTGGCCGATACCTATTACATCTGAGCGTGAGTTTACGAATGAGACACATAATGTTTGTAATCTACATGTTTTAGTTTCTTTTTCTCACTTAATTCATATTCGCTAAGATAAATGCACTAATTCTCA
This sequence comes from Pseudophryne corroboree, assembly GCF_028390025.1. Lineage (NCBI taxonomy): Eukaryota > Metazoa > Chordata > Amphibia > Anura > Myobatrachidae > Pseudophryne > Pseudophryne corroboree. The sequence goes on from NC_086445.1 coordinate 811,723,966, forward strand.
ATAATCGGTGATGTACTGTAGATTTCTCTGGCCCTGTACTCCCCGGTTATAGATGTAGTAGGCCGTATGGGCGTATATACATAGAGTTTTATAATTTACAGTTGTTAGGTTGCGGGGGGGTTAGCCACCAACCCCCTTTCAAATGGTGAGGCGCTGGAAGTTGTGGCGCCTTACTGTGGCCCCATATCTTTATGGGACCTGTTTCCTTTCTCTCTTCTGCATTTCTCTCTTGTCTTCCCCTGTTTGTCCCCCTCATGTGTCTTGTCTTCCCCAGGGAATTGTTCCTAGCTATCTGATTCAGCTGTTGAAACTTTACCTCACGTTCCAGATATGGTCAGGTTAATTTCACTAAATGTTAGGGGATTAAACTCCCCACAAAAACGCAAATTGGCATTGTCCTCCTTCCATAAAATGAAGGCGAATGTGGTTGCGGTTCAAGAAACCCACTTTAGGAAAGCGGATCCCCCAAAATTTTACGACAACCGGTTCCCTACCTGCTATATGGCAAATGGCCCTACTAAAAATGCGGGGGTAGCGATACTCTTTTCCATGCATTGCTCGTTTACTCTTGAATCCCAAATAAAGGACCCTGAGGGCAGATATCTCATATTAATAGGACAATTGGAAAACACATTGGTCACCTTAGTGTCATGCTATGCCCCGAATTCGGGTCAGCTCAGCTTCAGCAGGAGACTTTGTTCCCTGATACAAAAACACAATAAGGGGGCAACTATGATACTGGGGGATTTCAATCTAGTAGTAGACCCTTTATTAGACAGATCTAACCCTAATAGAGGCACCTTGAGGGGGAATAGAAGTACACGTGACCGCCAGGTGTTAGGAGAGTTCGATTTGTATGACGTATGGAGAACTAAGCACCCCACAGATCGGGACTACTCCTTCTATTCACATGTTCACTCTTCATACTCTAGGATAGACCTCGCATAAGGAGAATTTAATGAACATACGGGAAATTAAAATCCTACCTATGACTTGGTCTGATCACTCCCCGGTAGAAGTAAACTGGGAGTTGGGGAAGGGTGGAACCCCTCCAGGGCCCTGGAGATTGGGAAGACTCTTTCTAAATAATCCTGACGCGCTTCTTACAACTCGCAAAGCCATACAATTGTACCTCGATACCAACAAATCAGAGGACACCTCGATCTTTAACAATTGGTGTTCTCTTAAAGCGGTGATTCGAGGCTCGGTCATCCAGACTGCCGCCAGAATTAAACGCTCACAACGGGCGGAACGCCTGCTTGCAGATACAGAGGCTACTAGACTGGAGTTATTACATAAAGCAGACCCTTTAAACAAAGCCACTTATAAACTACTGTTAACAGCCCGGGAAAAAGTAAACCTATTCTCACTTAGAGAGGTACAGCGAAACATTGCTAGACTGAATCAGAGGTTCTACGTACTCGGTAATAAAGCGGGACGCCTACTGGCTAGGAAACTGCAGAACAGACGAGCTAGAACTAGGATACATTATGTATGTTCTGCAACAGGTTCTAGGGTGTCTGACCCCTATGACATTGCAAACACCTTTGCAGAGTACTACTCCCAACTCTATAATTTAAGGTCCGATCCGAATACCGCGCAGCCCGGAGAGGTTGATATCCAGTTGTTCCTGAAGGAGATTTCCCTGCCAGGGTTGGATCCGGCGACCTGCCAGTCCCTGGGCTCCCCCTGGACTGTGGATGAGCTTGATGAGGCTATCACGGCACTACCGAGGGACAAGGTCCCCGGCCCTGATGGCTTCCCCTCCAATTTTTATAAAGCATATAAGAATGAACTAGCCCCTTTACTACTGTCTGTTTTCAATGAGGCATCGGACGTGGGGGAGCTCCCCAGAGAAATGCTAGAGGCACAGATAGTTGCTATCCCAAAACCAGGCAAGCCCCCCACAGCGGTGCAAAATTACCGTCCTATAGCTTTGTTGAACACAGACATTACGCAAGGCTGGTAGCTAACCGCCTTTCCCCCCTACTCCCTTCCCTTATAGCTGCTGATCAGGTGGGATTTGTCCCGGGAAGGCAGGCGCCGGACAATACTCGCAGGGTGTTTAACATATTAGAACACTGCGATCTGAATAAAAAGGCCCTTCTTATAATCTCACTCGACGCCGAAAAGGCATTTGACAGACTCCACTGGAGATATCTGAGAGCTGTTATAAACAAATTTGGGCTGGCTGGAAGGTTCTTGGACTCCATCTTCGCCCTGTATTCTGCCCCCTCTGCAAGGGTGTTTGTTAATGGATGCTTATCAAAGAATTTTAAAATCACTAACGGAACTAGACAGGGCTGCCCCATGTCGCCTCTCATTTTTGCTTTAGCCATTGAACCGTTGGCCGAGCTTATTAGATCTGATCCGAATATATCAGGCCCAGAGATAGGAGGTATGACTCACAAGATCAGCCTATTTGCTGACGACATTTTGTTATGTTTAACACACCCAGAAACTTCACTAACTGCACTCCACACGATTCTGGAATCGTATTCCAGAATTTCATATTATAAATTGAATACAACCAAAACGGAAGCCCTCCCACTCCACATACCACCACGTACTGTGACCCGACTTAAAGATCAATATAGATACGCTTGGCAGGTCAGATCCATTAAATATTTAGGAATTCACCTCTCACTAGATAGGGATCTATATGAGTGCAACTATTTACCCCTCTTCTCCGCCTTCGAACACTTAATAAAGGAGTGGTCCCTCCATGAAATATCCTGGTTAGGTCGAATTAATGTGACCAAGATGATCTTACTCCCCAAACTCCTGTATTTGTTCAGAGCTATACCTCGCAGCTTCCCGAGGCCTCTTCTAGCCAGAGTTAATTCGATCTTCTCCCAGTACATTTGGAAGGGGTCTAGACCCCGCATATCTAGACAAGTTCTGGTACTGCCTAAGACGCTGGGGGGAGTGGCTTATCCCAATTTGGAAGCTTATCACTCAGCTTGCCTTCTTAGCCAGGCTCGAGATTGGTTCAATATACACAGCCCAAAACCATGGGTTGTGATAGAACGATCCTTTTTGGGAATAACTGATTTGAGAGAACTATTTTTGGTGCCTTCTCAGGGTGTTCCTAAACAGTTGGGACCAGGGGAATCGGTTAGATGCACTTTGAAAGCTTGGCATGCGATAGCGGCGCTAGATCCGATGATCCTACTCCCCTCAGCGGAATTGCAAACTAGGACTATTGCAAGTCTCATACCCAATCTTGGATTGGAGGCTTGGATCAAGGCTGGGGTCGAACACTTAGGGGATCTATATCTGGAGGGAGCTCTGGTGCCCTTCTCTAGGTTAGTAAGTCAAACAGGTATTCAGAGGCAAGACTTTTTTAAATACCTTCAGATACGACACTGGTTGCAATCCTGCGGGAGGGAGGGGGTAGCTCCCACTCCTCTTCCGGCCTCCCTTCGCCTCAGACTGTCCACCCCAGGACATGGAGGTGGGATATCTAAATGGTATCACTACATAATTCTCCTTTCCAAACAAGGAAAGACTCCCTCGCAGTTAAAGTGGGAAAGGGATCTCTCTGTTGACCTGCGGGAGGAGGAATGGGATCGTATTTTTTCAAAATGCTTTAAAATCTCGAAGTGTCTTCAACACTCTGAAATGTATTTTAAACTGTGTCAAAGGGCGTACTCCGCAGAGGCTACATATCATGTGGCCCTCGGTCTCCAGGATGTGCTGGAGGAATTGTGGCCAGGTGGGCAACATTTTACATATCTTTTGGGAATGCCCTGCTGTGAGACCGCTGTGGACCGAAGTATTTGCCCTTCTCCGGGAGATATTGGGGAGGGAGATACCTAAGAACCCTATGTTTGCGTTATTCCATTATACATCACCTGACCTTTTACCATGTGATAGATATATTGCCGGCCACGTTCTTATTTCGACCAAGGCTGCAATAGGACAGCATTGGAAAACAGCAAATTTACCCACTATTCAATCCATAGTCGCTAGCACGCATAAACACTTTTTGGTCGAATCAGCTGGAGTGAACTCTTCAACCTCATCATCCTCTGTGTTGAGTTCTTGGTTGAAGTGGAAAGACTTCCGAGAGAAGAAAGGGATGCCTATGGTTGATACTTCCCCCGTAGACTTGACAAACCTGCATTCCCCACAATCTGAGGATAACTAAGTAATATTGTTATAAACTAGGCACACTTTATAATCACCTAAGCGATACCTGGTCTGTTGTATATGGGACGTTCCCACTAGAGGAACTTGACCCTTGTCTTTGTTAACCCCTATGTGTATCTCTGTGTTGTCTTCCTTTATGTCCTAATCTATCTTCTTTCTCTTTAACTGTTAGTCAATATCTGTTTAAAGCCGGATCCAGGAGGACATGATTAAGACAAATACATAAACTGTTGTACTGATAAACTACCGACATATATATGCTTGTTATTCATTTCAGTCAACCCCTGCGTGGATTGGACTCCTCATGTGCCGATGTATCTGGCTTGTTTGCTTGTTTGTGTATAAAGAAAAAAAACTATTGTTAAAAAAAAAAAAAAAAAAAACAATATTCTGCACGTCCCTGTTTGGCTTGTGCCTTTATCACCTTGCACATATCACTGGTTTTTCAAATCCTTAGGTCTTCTCCAGGTTAATTCATCTGCACCACTGTTTGTGTAGTGTCAAATTTATTACATTTGTTTAATTTTTTTTTCCAGCCAATAATCACAAACAACAAGCACATGGTATTTATGTCATTTTTGGGGTTACATTTTCATATGTGATGTTGCCCATAGCAACCATTTAATTTACCAGAAATTTAATCAAGAAACAGCAACATAAATGTAATCTATAAGCCAATTGTTTGCCATGGCCAACATCACCATTTCTAAACATAGGCCACCTTAAGACATTTACATGGTTTTAGAATAATAAATGTGTGCTTTATTTATTTGGAGTAATTTACACACACAACACTGACTGGCTTGAGCAATTTATGAGTGTGTTTCAAAACACATTTAATGCATTGTGTGTGTTTAACAAAAGGAAGGGTCATACACAATCTGGAAATGCATTAATTTAAAATGGCGAAAGTTCTTCGTGTTTGCAAATTCATTATGGCTTAGAGTCCGACAATTCCCAAATTCTTGTTACTATTGAGTATGGTAAGTTAGAAGGCACATATGTGTTTCAAAAGGTAAGATTCCTAGGTAATTTTAGGCCACAATCTCTGTATCATTTTCAACATGAGTATTATTAAGTAAGCCATGTTTTGGTCAAGCAAAGAAATATTATAACAACTAAATAGTGGCTGTTATCAACCCCATACAGAACCACCCATCATGGTCGAGGACGCACAGCAGGAAAGTGACCAGCAGGCTACCTACACACTACACCTGCAGCCCATCGATCCTACCCAGCCAACCACGCAGCAGGACATAACACAAACACCCCAAACATCCCATAGCCCCCAACTGAGGCCAACACCACCCCAGCAACAAATGGACCCTGAGTTTTGGAACAGTTGGGCCACACAACAGGCACAAAACTATGCCTGCCTGAACACCAACACCCAATACCTTGCTAGTCTGCCCCATCATCTTCCTCGCCTCAGTCGGAACTCAGGCAGACTGATAGTTCAGGTTGGCAGAATTGCCAATTCAATGGAGCAAATGAGGGCAGACAACAGTCAAATGCAAGCAAATTTGCTCAGAATTATGGATGAACAACAGCGGCAGCAACAAGCCCTCATACAAATAATACAACACAACCAACTGGTCAGCGAAAACCTATCCAGAATTATTGCCAGCAACACTGCCACAAATACCCAACTGACTGCAAGCATACACAACCTCAGCCAAAGCATTAATGTGTTGGCATCCCAACAAATCAGCTCAAGCTCCGGAACTACAAGACCAAGCCAGACCCCAGTTACCTCCCCAGTTAGACGCTCCAGCAGAACACGGGCCAACGAACCAGGTCAATCCTCTGCACCCAGCACACACAAAAAAAAATAATGAAGGATGCATCAAATGGTTGTAACAAAATAATTTTTTTGGTATTGTTTCCTAAAAAATGCCTGTGTCCAAGCAAATCATTTTTCAACACGCAATATGTGTATGGTTTAATGTGCTAATGAGTGACACTGTAAGTTATTCAAATTACAGGATAAATGTAAAGAACAGTTTAAAAAACATACAATAACGCAACACAAAAAACATTCACACCTACAATACATTTTATAAAAGTGGTTAGTCAAGGTTATTTAAAACTAAATAATACTTACCGTTAAAATAACGCAGAATAACTTCTTGCCTTACCTGCCTCCCTACATCTGTACTCACACTGTCACCAGATGTTTCTAACTCACCTACTTGCTGGCTGTTTTCTTCATCACCAACATGTGGCAGATGTTGGGTCAAACACAGATTATGAAGAAAACAGCAGCAGAACACAATCCTAGTCACCTTGGAGGGACTATACAACAAAAGCCCAGCAGATTTATCCAGACACCGAAACCTAGATTTCAGCACCCCAAAACATCTTTCTATCACATTCCGCGTAGACTTATGTGCATAATTGTAATTGTGTTCAGCAGGAGAATCAGGTTGGGACAATGGAGTAAGGAGCCAAGAGTAGCAGCCATAACCACCATCACCTGAAATACAGATATAGCCAACATTAGGACATGTGTATTATGATAAAAAACATACAAAAAACAGGAGTTTGAAGTTACCACACATACACACAACACACTTGGAACATACCCAGCAGCCAGCCATCAGGCATTTGTCCGTCCTCAAACTTATCGAACAGTGATGACTGACTGAGGATGAAGGAGTCATGGCAGCCGCCAGGGTAACCTGCAACCACACTCATAATTTTGAGATTTGCATCACAAACCACCTGGACATTAGTTGATTGGCGAAAATGTCTATTGGTGAAAACATATTGCCTGCCCCTAGGTGGTCTCAGCTCAACGTGTGTGCAATCTATGGCACCCAGCACATTGGGCATGCCAGCAAGGTCATAGAAAGCTACCCTGACTGCATGCCACTGCGACTCCTGGGTAGGGAAGCAGATAGAGGCATCTATATGGGGGTCCAAGCAGAGCCGTCTTAACAGCAGTGTAGGCCCCTGGGCACAGCAATGCACTGGGCCCCCTACCCATGCTCCAGCGGTAGTGGTGGGAGGAGCTATCAGCAGCAGCTTTGATGTCCCGCGGGCAGTAGGAGGTGTTCTATCTTCTGCTCAGCATGTAGGACCTGAAGCAGTGATTTCTGCTAATTACTCCTTTACTGCACAGATGGGGCTAAACTGTAGAAGGGGTCATTGGGCTGAATGAAGAAGCCCTGGTACATGACTTCCAGGGTGGTAGAGGGTGTTTAATACGTAGGGGAGGGTGTATAGTGGAGTGGGCTTAATATTTATCATTTTACAGTGGGAGGGCAGCTTGCTTGACTGCAGATATCTCAAGTTCCTGAAAATATATTACTTAGCTTTGAATGGGATAAAATACTAGAGAGTCCCACCTTTCAGAAGATTCTGGGGACTTGGGGATCAGAGTTCTGGAGCCAGAGCAATTCACCAATGAAAACCTAAAACTGCATATTAGGCATGTGGAGCTGGAGCAATGACCAACTGCTTGAAGACTGATATCTCTGGTTCTGGGCATAGTAGAGACACACTGCCAGTATCCACTAAAAGGGGAGAGTCCCAGCTTTTGGCTTATACCCTTAGAAATACCCAAAGTCAGACAGAACCCGAAATATCTGGCTGGGAAAAGCAATTAACAGGCTTGGATGGGGACCACTGCTTTCAAGTCGGATATCTCCGGTTCCCCAGGGCCAATTTTCAAAAATCTGGTACCTCTGGAAAGAGGGGACCCTCAGCTATCAGCCTAGGACCCTTATTCTCTTGGGGCCCTTGGGCAAGAGCCCATTGAGCCCATACGAAAAGACGGCCCTGGGTCCAAGACATCCAAAACCTGAGTGGACATTACAAAATATAAGGTGAGTGTCATGATCTGTAATCAATACAATACTGTGTTATAAGACATAACAGAAGCAACACGTAGACATAGACGTGTATGTATGTTTCAACTCACCTGATTTAAATATATGGAAAAGGTGGGCTGAGAGATACCAATTACGTCGCCTGTCACAGCCTGGAAGCTCCCAGTAGCCATAAAGTGCAACACAGCCAGGAGTTTGTGCAGGCCTGAGACAGAGCGAGAACGTGCTGTCTCAGGGTCTAGGTCCAGTTTGACAAGGTCATACAGACGGAAAATGTTGTTTCTATTTAGCCGAAACATCTGTATGACCCTATCATCAGACAATGCGTTTAAGTTTAAACGACCCCTAAAAAAACGAGGCCTGCGCAGCCTCCGTGGCACCTGTACAACCTGCTGACCATGTTCACTTACCTGGCCCTGATTTCTTGTAGACTCATGGAGCAGTCTCAGGTATTCCCCAGCAAACAGAAAATCAGTAGTACACACAGCAGCAGCCATTTCAGAGTGAGAGTTGCTCAAAATGTGCCTGGGACCCTTTTATAGGGCCAAACATTCAGGTGTGACTAATGGATAATTGAGGACACATGTAAACACGCTTATCAAAAGCAGGTCTACTTTTTTTTAGGACTTTTTTACGATTTGTATTTTTTCACGACCGCAAATGCATTTTTACGGTACCCATTACAAATACGGATGGTTAGTAAATGACCGTGAACCATACCTAAACAGCCGCGTTTGTCCGAAGATGTATTCATTCGTAAATTTTTACTAGAACTTCCAAAAAAATACGAAAACTCACATCACTGCCGTGATTTGAGTTTAGTAAATTCCCGAGATGACACTTTGAAGAAAAAACACCATCTCGGTCAAAATCGGGACCTTAGTAAATATACCCCTTGGTATCGAGGTGGAATTCAACACTCTAGATGCTTCAGAGGATGGAGGAGCAGCAAAAGGCCATTCAAGCCTATACATCCACCTACGATATAGGCAAAGGAGGGGGAATGCACCTGACTCAAGCGCAGTGGAGAATGATTTCTATCTTGTGCAAGGTTCTCCAACCCTTCAAACTTGCCACACATGAAGTCAGTTCAGACACTGCCAGCTTGAGTCAGGTCATTCTCCTCATCATGCTTTTGCAGAAGCAGCTGGAGAAATTGAAGGAGAAGCTAATACGGAGCGATTCCGCAAAGTATGTGGGACTTGTGGATGGAGCCCTTCATTCACTCTGCCAGGATTCAATGGTGGTCAATCTGTTGAAATCAGAGCACTACATTTTAGCCACCATGCTCAATCCTAGGTTTAAAGCTTACGTCGTATCTCTCTGGCAGACACAAGTCTGCAGAGGTTCAAAGACCTGCTGGTGAGAAAATTGTCAACTCAAGCGGAATGTGACCCGTCAACAGCTCCTCCTTCATTTTCTCCCGCAACTGGGGCTGTGAGGAAAAGGATAAGATTTCCTAGCCCACCCACTGGCGGTCATGCAGGGCAGTCAGGAGCGAGTGCTGACATCTGGTCCGGACTGAAGGACCTACCAACGATTACTGACATGTCTACTGTCACTGCATATGATTCTGTCACCATTGAAAGAGTTGCGGAGGATTATTTGAGTGACAGCATCCAAGTAGGCATGTCAGACAGTCCGTATGTATACTGGCAGGAAAAAGACAATTTAGATGCCCTTGCACAAACTGGCTTTATTTTATCTAAGTTGCCCTCCCTCTAGTGTGTACTCCGAAAGAGTGTTTAGTGCAGCCGCTCACCTTGTCAGCAATCGGCGTACGAGGTTACTTCCAGAAAATGTGCAGAAGATGATGTTCATCAAAATGAATTATAATCAATTCCTCCGTGGAGACATTGACCAGCAGCAATTGCCTCCACAAAATACACAGGGACCTGAGATGGTGGATTCCAGTGGGGACGAATTAATAATCTGTGAGGAGGGGGATGTACACAGTGAAAGGGGTGAGCAATTGGAGGATGAGGATGAGGTCGTCACCTTGCCTCTGTAGAGTCAGTTTGTGCAAGGAGAGATTAATTGCTTCTTTTTTGGTGAGGGCCCAAACAAACCAGTCATTTCAGTCACAGTCATGTGGCAGACCCTGTCGCTGAAATGATTGGTTTGTTAAAGTATGCATGTCCTGTTTATACAACATAAGAGTGAGTGGGACGGCCTAAGGACTATTCCATCTTGCACCTCTTTTTCTTCTTTGCATCATGTGCTGTTTGGGGACTAGTTTTTTAAAGTGCCATACTGTCTGACACTGCCGTACAACTCCAAGGGTACTGCTGTATAAGTCCAGGGGTACTGCCGTATAAGTCCAGTCCAGTGGTGCTGTCCTGTGCTGCCATAAGTCCAGTGGTGGTGTCCTGTGCTGTATATTATTTACTCCAAATAAAAGGGTTATATACATTACTTATATTATTAATATTGGGGGTAATTCTGAGTTGATCGCAGGAGGAACTTTGTTAGCAGTTGTTCAAAACCATGTGCACTGCAGGGGAGGCAGATATAACATGTGCAGAGGAGATATCTTTTCCCTCTTCCACTATCACATTTCTCTTTCACCTGTTATTGTTTGAATTGAATCTTTACTTTTCTATAAAACACAAAAGAGATGTTTATGTATGGCTTGCTTTATTAGATGTATTGCTACAGCAGAAATTTGCACATAGATTGCTATTTTATTACTGTCTTGTTGTAATTCATAATGTTATTCTGGTGGAGCTTATTTTAAGACCTCTGCGTAGGTCAGCCTTTCGTTTATGTGTATTATCTCGCTAATAAAATTCTCTTTAAAAAAAAACACAACAAAAAAAAACAAATATTTATTATTTTACACCATTTTTGAATGGCTTTACCTGTGCGACATCTGAGCATGCCTGTAGTGTAATAGGTCTGTCAGGTATTAAGTTTTTAGCCTTGTTGGTATCAAAATCTTCATCGCTAATTGGAAGTTTGATTTATCTCCAACCTAACCATCAAATTTAAGGGAACATTTACTAAGCAGTGAGAAGAGCGGAGAAGTGAGCCAGTGGATAAATTTCCCCATTAACCAATCAGCAGCTCTGTATCATTTTAAAGTATGCAAATTATAGATGTTACTTCAGTGCTGATTGGTTGCCATGGGCAACTTCTCCACTGGCTCACTTCTCCGCTCTTATCACTGCTTAATAAATGTACCCCTTAATCCCCTAAATGTATGCCCGATCCATCACCAGACCCCATCCCCTCTACAGACCCCATCCCCATTAGGGCTGCTTCTAGAATTTTCCCGGGCTGGTTTTCCAACCCAATCCGCCCCTGGCAACAACACTGCACAAATAACCATGAAAATAGCATTGCAGCCATTAACCTGACGTTTTGCGCATGCACAGTAGAAAAATTCACAGAAATGGGCGCTGCCCTTTTTTACCTGGAGACCTGCGCAGTAGACTCTGACACAGAGCCAGAGTCTACTGCTCACAATTGTGCTGCCTTGCTGCCGGTTAGAGAGGAGAAGACCTCCTACTTTGTTAATATGCCCCTGCCAAAGTCATAGATAAAGATGATGAAACATCAGTAGTAGCGCCATGTAGCTGCTTCTGTTTGGCTGCTTGCATGTTGTTCCCATCACCAGATGAAAAAATGTAATTCATTATCATCCTGCTGCAGTACAGTATGTCAAGGTGGCTGTCTCCTTGGATTTCTTTTGAACCACAGCAAAAAAATGGTAAACAACAGATGAGGGGGTGTTTGTGAGTTTTGGTGCAACACTTACTATACAGTAGTACACCGCTCTGTGTTTAGAGGTTAAAAAAATCTTAATTTTTTAAGTAAGTTATTAATATTGAAACAATATTTTACACATAGAATAAGTAATCATTAACATCAGCCCTTGCCGCAGTGAAGCTTAAGATCTGTTGGGTGATTCAGACCTTATCGCTAGGTTGCTAAATTTGTTGTGCTGCGCTTAGATAGTCGCCGCCCATTGGGAGTGTATATTCACCGTGCAAGTGTGCGATCGCATGTGTACGGTGAGCTGCAAAAAATCCCTCAGTCAGCGGACAGCTGCAAATCCGTTCATACCTCACTCACCAGTGAATGATTTATCCACTGTGTGCAGTCTGTGCGCAGCCCAGGACTTACTCCTACAGTGTGAAGAGAACAGGCTGATCAGGGCCGGAGCTGACGTCACACACCCTGCCTGAAAACACTTGAGAACACCGGCGATTTCCCATACGCTCCCAGAAAACACTCAGTTACCACCCACAAATGGCTTCCTCCTGTCAATCACCTTGCGAACGCCCGAGCGCTAGAAATTTTCACACCAGCCTGTCGCTCTCCGGCGATGCCTGTTATTTTTGACGTGTGTGCGCATTGCGGTGCATACGCATGCGCAGTCTATCGCTGATCGCCCGTGCAGTGATCAGATCTGAATCACACCCTATATTCCCTACAACAGACACACTAGAAATCACAATAGATGTTATCTTTTATTTAGATTACAATAGATTAAAAATAAATGTCTTCAAATAACTGGTTTGCTGCCTTATGTATTGAAAAAAAAAAATCCATTGTAATTTATCAATGTTGCAGCGTGTGGTGCATGGTTCAGCTCCTACTAAGAACAGATCCAAAGGAGTCGTGTGCTGGTGATGGGCCTACATTACTACATGTAATAAAGACAGTCCTAATGAGAGTTGTGTGGAGACATAAAGGGGGGAATTCAACTGTTTGAAAAGTCGCTTGGGTGTCTGTTTTTACCTATCTAATAGATAGAAAAAAAACCAGACACCCAACCGGCTTTTCAAACAATTGAATTCCACCCAAAGACCGTCTTTGTGGCCCTGTCATTTTGAGTGTGTGAAGCTTTTATAGAACATTGCTCAGAGCGCATCTATAAACAATTTCTCTAGTAAAGTGAAGTTGTAAAACCAGTCCCATTAAAAGCAAAGGCCAAGATGTGATGAGCAACAGCTCTAAGGGAACTCCTTTCATGATGTGGAAACGGCTATCAGTCTTTTTGCACAGCAACGAATGCCCCTGAATAATGCCCCTCCAATCCTATATCTAATAATATTAATAATCTCACTTTCTAAAGGCTATCTAAATTCTGCCATACTTTACAAAACTAGGTTCTCCGTACTTTATAAGAAATGCTCTCATTACACCCAATGCCTCCCCTCAGCTTGTGTAGTAAGGTTCTGCAAAAATGGTCATACTGGCCAACAGACTTGACACTGCGCTTATCCACCATATACGCTTAACAATTTGATTAATCACATTTACCACACTAGGCTAGGGGGCTGGTTCTGAGATTGGCGCATCCACCTGGTCTGGCTGCAGTGTGCATGCGCAGTTTTACACATTGCAGGTGCATCCCGGAAGGATGCGGCCACAGTGTGATTGACAGTGGTGGGTGTTCGCGTTGCAGCGGTGTTGGGGGGAAGTGGTGGTCCGGGACCATTTTTGGGGCGGCTGCATGAAGTCACACACAGTTGCTCCAATAGAAAAAAATGGCAGGCGAACCGACTAACCGCACAGCTGTGCTGCCAGGGGTCAACCTTAGTTCCGATGCATCCGCAATGTAAGAACACATTTCCACTGCTCCACAGTCCAGTGTCGTGTGCTTTACACAACTCCATCCGACGCTTCGCATTAGACTTGTTGATGTGAGGCTTGAATGCAGCTGCTCAGCCATGTAAACCCATTCCATTAAGTTCCCGCCGCACAGTTTTTCTGCTTACAATAATACCAGTTTGTAACTCTTCAGCTATGGAGTCAGCAGGTTGTTGGCGACTTCTATGCACCATGCGCCTTAGCAGCTGTTGACCCCGCTCTGTGATTTTACATGGTCTTCCGCTTCATGGCTGAGTCGCTGTTGTTCCTAAACACTTCCACTTTCTTTTTCTTTTTTCTCTGACGTCCTAAGTGGATGCTGGGACTCCGTAAGGACCATGGGGAATAGCGGCTCCGCAGGAGACTGGGCACAACTAAAGAAAGCTTTAGGACTACCTGGTGTGCACTGGCTCCTCCCTCTATGACCCTCCTCCAGACCTCAGTTAGAATCTTGTGCCCGGCTGAGCTGGATGCACACTAGGGGCTCTCCTGAGCTCCTAGAAAAAGAAAGTTTAATTTAGGTTTTTTATTTTCAGTGAGATCTGCTGGCAACAGACTCACTGCTACGAGGGACTAAGGGGAGAAGAAGCGAACCTACCTGCTTGCAGCTAGCTTGGGCTTCTTAGGCTACTGGACACCATTAGCTCCAGAGGGATCGAACACAGGGCCCGACCTCGATCGTCCGGTCCCGGAGCCGCGCCGCCGTCCCCCTTACAGAGCCAGAAGCAAGAAGATGGTCCTAAAAATCGGCGGCAGAAGACTTCGGTCTTCAACAAGGTAGCGCACAGCACTGCAGCTGTGCGCCATTGCTCCTCATGCACACCTCACACTCCGGTCACTGATGGGTGCAGGGCGCTGGGGGGGGGGGGGCGCCCTGAGCAGCAATATTAACACCTTGGCTGGCAAAAAAATCACAATATATAGTCCTAGAGGCTATATATGTGAAATATACCCCTGCCAGAGATCCATAAAAAAGCGGGAGAAGTCCGCCGAAAAAGGGGCGGGGCTATCTCCCTCAGCACACTGGCGCCATTTTTCCCTCACAGCTCCGCTGGAAGGATCGCTCCCAGGCTCTCCCCTGCAGTTTCAAGACTACAAAGGGTAAAAAAGAGAGGGGGGCACTAAATTTAGGCGCAGCAGTATATATATAAGCAGCTATAAGGGAAAATCACTCAGTTTTAGTGTTCATCCCTGTTTTATATAGCGCTCTGGTGTGTGCTGGCATACTCTCTCTCTGTCTCCCCAAAGGGCTTTGTGGGGTCCTGTCCTCTGTCAGAGCATTCCCTGTGTGTGTGCGGTGTGTCGGTACGGCTGTGTCGACATGTTTGATGAGGAGGCTTATGTGGAGGCGGAGCAGATGCCGATAAAGGTGATGTCACCCCCTGCGGGGCCGACACCTGAGTGGATGGATAGGTGGAAGGTATTAACCGACAGTGTCAACTCCTTACATAAAAGGCTGGATGACGTAACAGCTGTGGGATAGCCGGCTTCTCAGCCCGCGCCTGCCCAGGCGTCTCAAAGGCCATCAGGGGCTCAAAAACGCCCGCTACCTCAGATGGCAGACACAGATGTCGACACGGAGTCTGACTCCAGTGTCGACGAGGTTGAGACATATACACAATCCACTAGGTACATCCGTTGCATGATCTCGGCAATGAAAAATGTGTTACACATTTCTGACATTAACCCAAGTACCACAAAAAAAGGGGTTTTATGTTTGGGGAGAAAAAGCAGCCGGTGTTTTGTTCCCCCATCAGAGGAGTGAATGAAGTGTGTGAAGAAGCGTGGGTTCCCCCGATAAGAAACTGGCAATTTCTAAAAAGTTACTGATGGCGTACCCTTTCCCGCCAGAGGATAGGTCACGTTGGGAGATATCCCCTAGGGTGGATAAGGCGCTCACACGTTTGTCAAAAAAGGTGGCACTGCCGTCTTAGGATACGGCCACTTTGAAGGAGCCTGCTGATAAAAAGCAGGAGGCTATCCTGAAGTCTGTATATACACACTCAGGTACTATATTGAGACCTGCAATTGCCTCAGCATGGATAGTGCTGCTACAGCGTGGTCTATTACCCTGTCAGGACAGGGATACTATTTGGCTAACCATAGAGCATATTAAAGACGTCGTCTTATATATGAGGGATGCACAGAGGGATATTTGTCGGCTGGCATCCAGAATTAATGCAATGTCCATTCTGCCAGGAGGGTATTAGGGACCCGGCAGTGGACAGGCGATGCTGACTTTAGAAGGCACATGAAGATTCTGCCTTATAAGGGTGAGGAATTGTTTGGGGATGGTCTCTGGGACCTCGTATCCACAGCAACAGCTGGGAAAGAAAATTTTTTACCTCAGGTTTCCTCACAGCCTTAGAAAGCACCGCATTATCAGGTACAGTCCTTTCGGCTTCAGAAAAGCAAGCGGGTCAAAGGCGCTTCCTTTCTGCACAGAGACAAGGGAAGAGGGAAAAAGCTGCACCAGACAGCCAGTTCCCAGGATCAAAAATCTTCCCCCGCTTCCTCTGAGTCCATGACGCTGGGGATCCACAGGTGGAGCCAGGTGCGGTGGGGGCGTGTCTCGGGAACTTCAGCGACCAGTGGGCTCGCTCACAGGTGGATCCCTGGGTTCTGAAAGTAGTATCACTGGGATACAAGCTGGAGTTCGAGGCGACTCCCCCTCGCCGTTACCTCAAATCAGCCTTGCCTGCTGCCCTCGAGGGGAGGTAGTACTGGCGGCGATTCACAAGCTGTACTCCAGCAGGTGATAATCAAGGTACCCCTCCTTCAACAAGGCCGGGGTTACTATTCCACAATGGTTGTGGTACCGAAACCAGACGGTTCGGTGAGACCCATTCTAAATTTGAAATCCTTGAACACTTATATACGAAGGTTCAAGTTCAAAATGGAATCGCTCAGGGCGGTTATTGCAAGCCTGGACGAAGGGGATTACATGGTATCACTGGACATCAAGGATGCTTACCTGCATGTCCCCATTTACCCTCCTCACCAGGAGTACCTCAAAATTGTGGTACAGGACTGTCATTACCAATTCCAGACGTTGCCGTTGGTCTGTCCCCGGCACCGAGGGTATTTGCCGAAATGATGATACTCCTTCGAAAAAAGGGAGTTATAATTATCCCGTACTTGGACGATCTCCTTATAAAGGCGAGGTCCAGGGAGCAGTTGTTGGTCGGGGTAGCACTATCTTGTGAAGTGCTACAACAGCACGGCTGGATTCTGAATATTCCAAAGTCGCAGCTGGTTCCTACGACGCGTCTACTGTTCCTGGGTATGGTTCTGGACACAGAACAGGAAAAAGTGTTTCTCCCGGAGGAGAAGGCCAAGGAGTTGTCATCTCTAGTTAGAGACCTCCTAAAACAAATACAGGTGTCGGTGCATCAATGCACGCGAGTCCTGGGAAAGATGGTAGCTTCTTACGAAGAAATTCCATTCGGCAGGTTCCATGCAAGGATCTTCCAGTGGGATCTGCTGGACAAGTGGTCCGGGTCGCATCTTCAGATGCATCGGCTGATAACCCTGTCTCCAAGGGCCAGGGTGTCGCTGTTGTGGTGGCTGCAGAGTGCTCATCTTCTAGAGGGCCGCAGATTCGGCATACAGGACTGGGTCCTGGTGACCACGGATGCCATCCTTCGAGGCTGGGGGGCAGTCACACAGGGAAGAAACTTCCGAGGACTATGGTCGAGTCAGGAGACTTCCCTACACATAAATATTCTGGAACTAAGGGCCATTCACAATGCCCTAAGTCAGGCTAGACCCCTGCTTCAACACCAGCCGGTGCTGATCCAGTCAGACAACATCACGGCGGTCGCCCATGTAAACCAACAGGGCAGCACAAGAAGCAGGATGGCGATGGCAGAAGCCACAAGGATTTTCCGATGGGCGGAAAATCATGTGTTAGCACTGTCAGCAGTGTTCAGTCCCGGAGTGGACAACTGGGAAGCAGACTTTCTCAGCAGGCACGACCTCCACCCGGGAGAGTGGGGACTTCATCCAGAAGTCTTCCAAATGATTGTACACCATTGGGAAAGGCCACAGGTGGACATGATGGCGTCCCGCCTCAACAAAAAGCTAAAAAGATATTGCTCCAGGTCAAGGGACCCTCAGGCGATAGCTGTGGACGCTCTGGTAACACCGTGGGGGTACCAGTCGGTGTATGTGTTCCCTCCTCTGCCTCTCATACCCAAGGTACTGAGAATAATAAGAAGTAGAGGAGTAAGAACTATACTCGTGGTTCCGGATTGGCCAAGAAGAGCTTGGTACCCAGAACTTAAAAAAAAAAATGATCTCAGAGGACCCATGGCCTCTGCCGCTCAGACAGGACCTGCTGCAGCAGGGGCCCTGTCTGTTCCAAGACTTACCGCGGCTGCGTTTGACGGCATGGCGGTTGAACGCCGGATCCTGAAGGAAAAGGGCATTCCGGAGGAAGTCATCCCTACGCTGATTAAAGCTAGGAAAGAAGTGACCGCAAACCATTATCACCGCATATGGCGAAAATATGTTGCGTGGTGTGAGGCCAGGAAGGCCCAATGGAGGAATTTCAGTTGGGCCGTTTTCTGCACTTCCTACAGTCATGGGCCTTTAATTGGGTTCCATTAAGGTCCAGATTTCGGCTCTGTCGATTTTCTTCCAGAAAGAACTGGCTTCACTGCCTGATGTTCAGACATTTGTTAAGGGAGTGCTGCATATTCAGCCCCCTTTTGTGCCTCCAGTGGCACCTTGGGATCACAGCGTGGTGTTGGATTTCCTAAAGTCACATTGGTTTGAGCCACTAAAAACCGTGGATTTGAAATATCTCACGTGGAAAGTGGTCATGCTGTTGGCCTTGGCTTCGGCCAGGCGTGTGTCAGAATTGGCGGCTTTGTCATATAAAAGCCCTTATCTGATTTTCCATATGGATAGGGCAGAATTGAGGACTCGTCCCCAGTTTCTCCCTAAGGTGGTATCAGCTTTTCATTTGAACCAACCTATTGTAGTGCCTGCGGCTACTAAGGACTTGGAGGATTCCAAGTTGTTGGACGTAGTCAGGGCCCTGAAAATTTATGTTTCCAGGATAGCTAGTGTCAGGAAAACTGACTCGCTATTTATCCTGTATGCACCCAACAAGCTGGGTGCTCCTGCTTCAAAGCAGACTATTGCTCGCTGGATTTGTAGTACGATTCAGCTTGCACATTCTGCGGCTGGACTGCCGCATCCTAGATCAGTGAAAGCCCATTCCACGAGGAAGGTGGGCTCTTCTTGGGCGGCTGCCCGAGGGGTCTCGGCTTTACAACTTTGCCGAGCAGCTATTTGGTCGGGGTCAAACACATTTGCTAAATTTTACAAGTTTGATACCCTGGCTGAGGAGGACCTAGAGTTTGCTCATTCGGTGCTGCAGAGTCATCCGCACTCTCCCGCCCGTTTGGGAGCTTTGGTATAATCCCCATGGTCCTTACAGAGTCCCAGCATCCACTTAGGACGTCAGAGAAAATAAGATTTTACTCACCGGTAAATCTATTTCTCGTACTCCGTAGTGGATGCTGGGCGCCCATCCCAAGTGCGGATTGTCTGCAATACTTGTATATAGTTATTGTTAACTAAAGGGTTATTGTTGAGCCATCCATTGAGAGGCTCAGTTATATTTCATACTGTTAACTGGGTATAGTATCACGAGTTATACGGTGTGATTGGTGTGGCTGGTATGAGTCTTACCCGGGATTCAAAATCCTTCCTTATTGTGTCAGCTCTTCCGGGCACAGTATCCTAACTGAGGTCTGGAGGAGGGTCATAGAGGGAGGAGCCAGTGCACACCAGGTAGTCCTAAAGCTTTCTTTAGTTGTGCCCAGTCTCCTGCGGAGCCGCTATTCCCCATGGTCCTTACGGAGTCCCAGCATCCACTACGGACTACGAGAAATAGATTTACCGGTGAGTAAAATCTTATTTTTTTAAACATTAAATTTTTATTGAAGAGTTTTCACACAGAAATGGGGAACAGAAAAAAGAGATAAGGGAAACATAGGGGTAGTCCAGAATGGTTACAATAATCAACGTACACACAAAACACAGTTGGATGAATAAACGATTGGTTACATTGGGCGTTCCGAAACCGGAAGAAGAGAAAGCACAGAGAAGAGACATAACAAAAATAAATAAATAAATAAAAAATATCTGGTATCACAACATCCTTGAGGAGGTCAGTCTAGGTGGGGCAAAGCACAGACAAATCGATTGGAGAACTATAGACGGTTAGCCTACCTTCTCTCCCCCTATAGTCGGACCAGCTTAACCATTTCAAGTGGATAGAGTTAGCTGAGGAAGAATATTTAGCCTCCGCTGTTTCGAAAATGAAATGTTTATGAATCATATTTTGTATAATCGCTAAGGAAGGAATATTCTCAGATTTCCACAATTGTGCTATAGCAGCTTTAGTGGCTATCAAGATATGCCCCAAGACGTAGCGATCCCCTGCAGAGAGGTGGTCTACGTACAAATGAAATAACGCTAGAGCCAGATCCAGGGGGATGATGAACCCTAGAACCATGCTAGCCATATTGAAAACTTCTCTCCACAGTGGTTGGATACGAGAGCAGGCCCAAAAAATATGAAAGATGTCCCCCGTAGAGCCGCATTTCCTCCAACATAATTTAGATTGTGAAGGCCAGATTCTATGTTGTCTTTCGGGGGTGAAATAGGCCCTCTGTATAAGCTTGTAGAACATTTCGGAGTGGTTAACACATTTGGAGACTTTCAAACAAGATCTAAATATACTGTCCCAATCTGCATCAATAAAGGATCTATTCAAATCACTTTCCCACAAAATCTGAGCTTTTAATTTAGTCTGTGTGCTGTTTGACAATTGAAAATGATACCACCACGTAATCCCATATTTATGCGAGGACGTCTCCAATCGTCTTTTAACATAAGCCGGAGGAGAAGGTTTGTGGAGGTGTGGGGGAGTGAATGAGTGTAACCAGCTTCTCACCTGCAAGTATTTGATAAAGTCTTGAGAGCGAATCCCAAATCTTTTTTGTAATTGAGAAAAGGACATCAAGACGTTTCCCAAATAAAAATCGCCCACTGTGGAGAGAACCTTCTGAATCCAATCTTCTAGGGAAATATTAGGAATCAATGACATAAGAGCGATTAACGACAGACAGGGGGACGGTAATTTAATCTCTTCCGAAGAGGATACTAGCTTATGCCATGAATCTAGGGTCGTTTTAATAGACTTGCAGGATCCGGACCTACTTCGAGCAGCAGACGGTGACAACCAAAACAAATCAGACAGAGTAATAGGGTTCACATAAGAAGCTTCCAGAATAACCCAAGGTTTCAGGCTCGAGGTGTCAAACCAGTCTCTAGACTGACTTAACAGACATGCAGCATGGTACTTTTCTATATCTGGGAAAGCTACCCCACCAGATTGTTTGGGCATAATAAGAATTTTTTTAGCAATTTTTGGTCTAGAGCCTCCCCACACATATCTAATCAGGACCTGATTAAATTTATTACAGAAGAGTTTGGGAAGGGGTCTTGGTATGGTGCGAAACAAGTACATTAATTTCGGCAATAAGACCATCTTGGCAGCAGCAATCCTACCCAGCCAAGACACCTCCTGTAGCATCCACTCACCAGTCAGCTCCGTAAACACTTTTAATAACGGGGCATAATTACACTCAATTAAATTAACTTCTCTGGTTAAGATAATCCCTAGATATCTCAAGGAGCAGGACTTCCAGGCATATTTGTACGAATTCTTCAACCGAGAGACCACAGTCGGAGATACATTGAGTGGGAGGGCTTCAGTTTTATTAGTATTTAATTTGTAAAAGGAAACATCCGAATAGTCTTGGAGGACATTATGGAGAACTGGCAAGGAAGACTCAGGATCAGAAAGACACAGTAAAATATCGTCTGCAAACAAGCTAATTTTGTGAGAGATGCCCCCTGTAACAGGGCCACTAATCGAATCCCGGGATCTAATGCAAGCAGCCAAGGGTTCTATCGCCAGTGCGAATATAATAGGAGATAACGGGCAGCCCTGACGAGTGCCATTGGAGATATTAAAGGGTGAAGAAAGACATCCATTAACAAAGACCCTCGCACAGGGCGTGGAATAAAGAGCCAGGATAGAGTCAAAGATCCTTCCAGAGAAGCCAAATTTATCCAGAGTTAATCTCATAAATTCCCAGTTCAACCTATCGAACGCCTTTTCGGCATCCAGAGACAAAACTAGAAGGGGTTCTTTTCTACAGGCAGAATGCTCAATAACATTAATCACCCTACGCGTGTTATCCGGGGCCTGTCTGTTTAATATGAAGCCCACCTGATCAGGGTTGATAAGAGAAGGGAGAAGTGGACTGATATGGTTGGCAACTAATTTGGCATAAATTTTTAGGTCCGTATTTAATAGAGCAATTGGTCTAAAATTTTGGACTGAGGTAGGGTTTTTTCCCGGTTTGGGGATGGTGATGATTTGAGCTTCCAGCATCTCTTTGGGAAAGTGGCCAACTTCTGAGGCTTCATTAAACACTGACAAGAGCACCGGGGCTAAACTCACCTTAAAGGATTTATAGAAACCAGAAGGATAACCATCAGGTCCCGGGGCCTTATCCGCTGGAAGAGAATCAATAGCCTTTTCGACTTCGGCTAAAGTCCAAGGCTCCCTAAGGGCGCTACAAGTCTCCGGTGACAACGAGGGGAGAGGAAAGTCGCTCAGAAAATTTTGAATATCAATGCCTGTAGGTTGAAAAGTGGAAGAATCCCCCTTCAAGTTGTATAGTTTAGAGTAATAAGATGCAAAGACATTTGCAATCTCGTCAGGGTCGTAGACTCTTTTACCTCTATCCGAGTAGACAATATGATTTTTTTCTTTAGCTTTCTTACCCCTCAGCTTCCTCGCCAGTAGTCTACCAGCCCGGTTACCATAAACATAGAATTTTTGGTTCAGTCTATGTAGGTTGCGTTGGACTTCTGCTAAATAGAAAACATTTACCGCCTCTCTGGCTTCCTTCAATGAATTAAGAAGGGCTTTATCGTGTGGATGTGCCTTGTGAGAACTCTCCAGGGAAGCGACTGCAAGCTCAGCTTGTTCAAATTTTTTACGATATGCCCTTTTAAGTTTAGCCGCTGTTTGAATCACTGTCCCTCGAGTTACTGCTTTGAGGGCGCACCAGAATGTGAAAATAGATGTCTCCCGAGGAGAGTTCTCAGCAAGATAATAGTCCATGGTGGTTTGGATAGCCAGTGTGGTCTCCGGCTGAAGAAGACTTAGTTTACCTAAACGCCAGGGGACCGGGGTAACCTTTCTACTATTAATATCCCATTCGGTGAATAATGGGGAGTGATCCGACCAAGACATGGGGAGAATAGAAATTTTACGGATGGACTGCAGAGTCCACTTATCTGCTAAAGCTAGGTCTATTCTTGAATAAGAGGCATGTACTGGGGAATAAAATGTGTAATCTCTGTCCATTGGGTGCTTAATGCGCCAAAGGTCTAAAAGATCATATTCCGCCAATAACTGGCTAAAGCCCTTTGCATTCCTATGGAGCTGACTGGAGAGTGAGGGCCGCTTGCCAGAATTGTCGACCAAAGGGTTCAGGGTCAAGTTAAAGTCCCCCAATAAAAGTAAAGCACCCTTGGCCAATTGTTGCACCTTAGCACAGAGCTTCCTGCAAAATGCTAGTTGATTAGTGTTAGGAGCGTAGCAAGAAACTATAGTCACCTCTTTATTTTCGAGAGTACCAAACAGAATTAGTATTCTTCCCTCGGGGTCGCAGTATTGCGACGTGAGGGAAAACGCGCAATGCTGAGATACCAAGATTGCCACCCCCGCCTTCTTCGCTGGTCCGTTGGCCAAGTAGCAATGGGGAAATCTCCCATTAGTAAACCGTGGAGGGGCAGATTTAATAAAATGAGTCTCTTGGACGGCTATGATTTGGGCTTTAAGTTTATGGAAATAATTAAGTGCCAACCTCCTCTTATGTGGGGAATTAAGACCCTTCGCATTTATAGAGACAATGTTAACCATACTGTAAAGATATCGAGGATTGCATATCAATCATCAACCAACTGGCATGTAGAAAGTGTGTGTAGCAATTTCCGGACAGTAGGAGAGGAAAAAGGGAAAAAAAGGATAGAGAAAAGAAGAATAACAGGAAAAGGAAACATAACATTAACCCCTCGAGGGGGCACAGTTGGACGCCTAACCATGGCGACTCAGAGTTAAGTTGTGGGGGGTAGTGGTCAATCTACCCTCACCCGAACCAAAATAAACCAGGTACAGTTCCTCGGCCCTCCATCTCTGGTCCCCCGCACCGCCAGCTGGCGGGACTAAAGAGACTCAGGTAGAATTCCCAGCTAACAAAGAAATGTGGGCGGCAAGCGGGGCAGCAGAGGCAGAGAGCAAACAGTTAACTAGAGGTGTTGAGGCAACACCCGAAAACAAACTAACAACATTCAGTTATCACATAAACACCTGCATCAAACAACTGCCAAGGAACTGGTGCAACATAGGAAACATGACATGACAAACCGTGTAGAAAAACATGAAATCAATGCAAACGTAGTAAATCAGACAATACTCAAAGATCTGCAGCCGAAGAGGCCCAGTCCCGCTGAAGGCCCCGTTCGGGGGAGGTGTGTGTAGAAGAGCTTGCAGAGAACCATGATGCTAGGATCTTTTTACCTTCCTCAACGTTCGTTATGACAACAGTAGAACCTTCTCGAGAAATAAGCAACTTAGTAGGAAATCCCCATCTGTATAGAATGTTCTCTTTTCGTAACACTGATGTGATGGGGTAAAGAGAGCGCCTTTTCGCTAGAGTAGCAGGGGACAGGTCTCCGAATATCTGAAGTGACCCCAGAGCCTCCGAGGCAGTATCCGAGGGTCTAGCAGCTTTCAAGATCGCCTCCTTCACGTGAAAATAGTGCAACCTCATAAGGACATCGCGGGGGACTCCATCAGGAGCGTTCCTGGCTTTAGGGAGCCTATGGATGCGGTCGATTAGAAAGTCCACTGAGCGGTACGTGGGGAGGAGTTTGCTAAAGAGGTCGACTGCAAAATCGTTCAAAGCGCTATTAGCGACAGCCTCCGGGACACCTCGCAGCTTTATATTGTTACATCTCGATCTGTCCTCTATATCAGAGAGTTTGTCTCTGAGCGCTGTGACCTCATTTTGAAGCAGTTCATGAGAAGAGATCAGATCGTTGTGCGAAGACACCACTTCACCCATTTTTGTTTCTAAGTGGTCAGTGCGGCCACCAATCTCGTCAATAGATCGCTGACATTCCCTCATAGTCGCTCTAAATTCAGCCGCAACTTCATCCTTAAATTGCGTTAGGAGATGCTTCATAGCGCCCACCGTAAGCGAGTCACTGTCTTCGATGGAACTAGTGGGTACGGTAACAGAGGTAGGGACGGACGCATCCCGGAGTGGCGAGGGCATGGGGACAGCATGCTTAGGGGCGTCACTCCGTGCATTTTTTGTTTTAGCGGCTTGAGGCGAAGGTTTAAAGAACGCCACCTGGGAAACCTTTTTAGCGGCCTTATATTTCTTGGGAGGCATAATAAAGCTGAATGGCAAAAGTGGAGGGACTGGAGGTAAGAGGCGTCTGTAATATCAATCAAGGAAGGATCCACATAAAGGCTGAGTTGTCATATCATGCCATAGGAGCATTCGGGTGGAGGTAGAATTATCTCAGAGCAGTCACATCATAATACCGTGGTCATGCAGCCGCGGGGACATCGCAGCCGAATGTCTCGGGAGGTGTCGGGGCATCTGCGGTCGTATGAAGTCTGCAGTACAATATGTATTATATATCAAACACACTGGGGTATATTTACTAAAAATCATATTTTAGCGTTTGAGGTCAAAGTTCAATCACGAATGACATCGAAAATGTAAATATGCAACTTTTTGAATTTATTACGACTAATTTACTAAGCTGCCGTATTTTGCATTTTCGGTTTTACCGATGTCGATGTCATTCGTTTTTTTTGGCAGTGTTTTACGTGAGTGACTTGTAAAACACTGCCGACTTTAATACAATGAATCTCGGCCGGATCTGAGAGATCCGTGCTGGGCTTCATTGTGCACCTTTTCTAAAAAAAAAAATCAGTGTTAAATTTATAAAAAAAATTGCGTGGGGTCCCCCCTCCTAAGCCAAACCAGCCTCGGGCTCTTTGAGCCGGTCCTGGTTGCAAAAATATGGGGGGGGGAAATGATAGAGGTTCCCCCATATTTAAACAACCAGCACCGGGCTCTGCGCCTGGTGATGGTTCCAAAAATACGGGGGACAAAAAGCGTAGGGGTCCCCCGTATTTCTGAAACCAGCACCGGGCTCCACTAGCCAGATACATAATGCCACAGCCGGGGGACACTTTTATATAGGTCCCGGCGGCCCTGGCATTACATAACCAACTAGTCACCCCTGGCCGGGGTACCCTGGAGGAGTGGGGACCCCTTCAATCAAGGGGTCCCCCCCCTCCAGCCACCCAAGGACCAGGGGTGAAGCCCGAGGCTGTCCCTCCCATCCAAGGGCTGCGGATGGGAGGCTGATAGCCGTTTTGTAAAAAATGAATATTGTTTTTAGTAGCAGTACTACAAGTCCCAGCAAGCCTCCCCCGCAAACTGGTACTTGGAGAACCACAAGTACCAGCATGCGGAGGAACACCAGGCCCGCTGTACCTGTAGTACTACTACTAAAAAAATACCCCAATAAAAACATAAGACACACACCTTGAAAGTATAACTTTAATGCATACATCCACACCTCCATATACACATACTTACCTATGTTCACACCAGGGTCGGTCCTCTTCTCCATGTAGAATCCATGGTGTACCTGTTGAAAAAATTATACTCACAAAATCCAGTGTAGAAGGCTCTTCTTGTAATCCATTTGTAATCCAGGTACTTGTCAAAATAAAAAAACGGACACCCGACCTCGAACTGAAAGGGGCCCCATGTTTTCACATGGGACCCCTTTCCCCGACTGCCAGAAACCCCCTCTGACTTATGTCTAAGAGGGTTCCATCAGCCAATCAGGGAGCGCCACATTGTGGCACCCTCCTGATTGGCTGTGTGCTCCTGTACTGTATGACAGGCAGCACACGGCAGTGTTACAATGTAGCGCCTATGCGCTCCATTATAACCAATGGTGGGAACTTTGTGGTCAGCGGTGAGGTTACTTTCGGTCAACCGCTGACCACAAAGTTCCCACCATTGGTTACAATGGAGCGCATAGGCGCTACATTGTAACACTGCCGTGTGCTGCCTGTCATACAGTACAGGAGCACACAGCCAATCAGGAGGGTGCCACAATGTGGCGCTCCCTGATTGGCTGATGGAACCCTCTTAGACATAAGTCAGAGGGGGTTTCTGGCAGTCGGGGAAAGGGGTCCCATGTGAAAACATGGGGCCCCTTTCAGTTCGAGGTCGGGTGTCCGTTTTTTTATTTTGACAAGTACCTGGATTACAAATGGATTACAAGAAGAGCCTTCTACACTGGATTTTGTTAGTATAATTTTTACAACAGGTACACCATGGATTCTACATGGAGAAGAGGACCGACCCTCGTGTGAACATCGGTAAGTATGTGTATATGGAGGTGTGTATGTATGCATTAAAGTTATACTTTCAAGGTGTGTGTCTTATGTTTTTATTGGGGTATTTTTTTAGTAGTAGTACTACAGGTACCAGCGGGCCCGGTTTTCCTCCGCATGCTGGTACTTGTGGTTCTCCAAGTACCAGCTTGCGGGGGAGGCTTGCTGGGACTTGTAGTACTGCTACTAAAAACAATATTCATTTTTTACAAAACGGCTATCAGCCTCCCATCCGCAGCCCTTGGATGGGGGGGACAGCCTCGGGCTTCACCCCTGGTCCTTGGGTGGCTGGAGGGGGGGGACCCCTTGATTGAAGGGGTCCCCACTCCTCCAGGGTACCCCGGCCAGGGGTGACTAGTTGGTTATGTAATGCCAGGGCCGCCGGGACCTATATAAAAGTGTCCCCCGGCTGTGGCATTATGTATCTGGCTAGTGGAGCCCGGTGCTGGTTTCAGAAATACCGGGGACCCCTACGCTTTTTGTCCCCCGTATTTTTGGAACCAGGACCAGGCGCAGAGCCCGGTGCTGGTTGTTTAAATATGGGGGAACCTCTATCATTTTTCCCCCCATATTTTTGCAACCAGGGCCGGCTCAAAGAGCCCGAGGCTGGTTTTGCTTAGGAGGGGGGACCCCACGCATTTTTTTTTAAAGAAAATAACACTTTCCCATCCCCTTCCCACTGATAAACATGCACGGATCTCATGGATCCGTGCATGCCTATCCAAACACGGGATAAAAAAGCAGGTCTGTTTTTTTTTAGCACTTTTTCACGAATTGTATTTCAGCACGGCAGTGTTTGGCTATTGTCGGCAGTGTTTGTGATTTGCACTTTTTAGTAAATTACCGATTTCTACCAAATTGCAGGCGTATTTGACCGATGGTGTATTGATTCGTAATTTTTTCCTAGGACTTCCAAAATATTACGAATGCCCTTATCACTGCCGAGATTTTTGCTTAGTAAATTACCGAAATGACACTTTGAAGAAAAAACGGCATCTCGGTCAAAATCGGGACCTTAGTAAATATACCCCACTGTGTGAGAAATGCCTGCAATTACGCTCAGTGGCCACAAGATGTGGCAGTTGTAGTAGAAGAAAATACTGCTGAGAAAAAGTTAATTGCTCCACAAATGAAGAAAAGCACAAATCCCTTAACAGAGGCCCCAGGGTGAGATCAAAGGGAGAACAGTGCCAGGGGGTCACCAGTCCCGGTGTGACCCTTAGCCCGAGTCCCCCACAACACACAGGCACACCACTACCTCAGAGCAGCTCCTTTGGTGCCGTCCAATATGGCCGCCGCGTCTCCCTGGGTGTCTGTTCCACTGCTGTCCCCCGCTGCCAGGCGTCTCCCCGACCTGCTGCCCCAGGGGGTGTCCACCCTGGGGGTCTGGGGAAGGCTACTGATGGCTCCTGTCCTGTGGCTCTGGGAAGGTCCGCGCCGCTTCCCGACTCCGCTCTGGAGCTCAAAATGCGGGCACCGAAAGTACGCGAGGCCCCGGCTTCTGGAGGTCCGTAGGCCGCAACCTGCAGGAGCAGTGAGAACTGCTCCCCGGCTCTGCGGCGGTCATTGCTGGACTTGGAGGGCTACAGGTGAGGAAGGGGAGCCCCCGGTGAGGGTATACAGCGGATATTTATAGAATACTAGGTGATTCATCACGCCCTACGGGCGCTCTTCACACCGTCGTTAGGGGCTACGCCCCGTTAACCTCTGCACGCCTTTGAACATACGCAGGGCGGTAGATAACAGAATCAGAAACGCAGGGCAGTATAGAGGGCATACAGAAATGGGTTCCGGTTGAGATAAGATAGAGAGGCGTAGGGGGAGAGAAAGGGAATGTACAGAAACGCTGTGCGATCGGTAAAGGATAGGGAGAGGCAGGGTGGTAGGGAGAGGATAAAGAGAGGGAAGGTGTTAGACAGAAAATACCGTTGCAAGGGGCTACGATCCATTATCCCCTGCACGGGCTTCAGCTGTGCTATAATTGTTATTATATGGAGTATTACCTGTTTTTTTTTTTATGGCAGTGGGTAAATATTGTAAGGGGGGAGGGCGTGCGATTGTCAAGGGGGCGTAGGCCTTTGTGAGGGCGTGCAGAGTGGCCGCAGGGCACAATGAATAACATAGTGTAGAGTGTAGTATATATTGCTAGTGTCTGCATTATGAAGTACCAGATGAGTAACAGCAATGCACTGTAGATAAGATACGAAGGTGCTGTGGCCACAGGTAGCAGAGCCGCTTATACACACAATGGCCACAGGTAGCAGAGCCGCTACCCACAGGTAGCAGAACCGTTTATACACACAATGGCCACAGGTAGCAGAGCCGCTTATACACACAGTGGCCACAGGTAGCAGAGCCGCTTATACACACAATACCCACAGGGGGCAGAGGCGCTTATACACACAGTGCCCACAGATAGCAGAGCCGCTTATACACACAATACTCACAGGTAGCAGAACCGCTTATACACAGAATACCCACAGGTAGCAGAACCGCTTATACAGACAATACCCACAGGGGGCAGAGGCGCTTATACACACAGTGCCCACAGATAGCAGAGCCGCTTATACACACAATACCCACAGGTAGCAGAACCGCTTATACACACAATACCCACAGGTAGCAGAACCGCTTATACACACAATGGCCACAGGTAGCAGAGGCGCTTATACACACAGTGCCCACAGGTAGCAGAGCCGCTTATACACACAATACCCACAGGGGGCAGAGGCGCTTATACACACAGTGCTCACAGGTAGCAGAGGGGCTTATACACACAGTGCCCACAGGTAGCAGAGGCGCTTATACACACAATACCCACAGGTAGCAGAGCCGCTTATACACACAATGGCCACAGGTAGCAGAGCCGCTTATACACACAATACCCACAGGTAGCAGAGGCGCTTATACACACAGTGGCCACAGGTAGCAGAGCCGCTTATACACACAATGCCCACAGGTAGCAGAGCCGCTTATACACACAATACCCACAGGTAGCAGAACCGCTTATACACACAATACCGACAGGTAGCAGAGCCACTTATACACACATTACCCACAGGTAGCAGAACCGCTTATACACACAATACCCACAGGGGCAGAGGCGCTTATACACACAGTGACCACAGGTAGCAGAGGGGCTTATACACACAATGGGCACAGGTAGCAGAGCCACATGTACACACATTACCCACAGGTAGCAGAACCGCTTATACACAGAATACCCACAGGGGGCAGAGGCGCTTATACACACAGTGCCCACAGGTAGCAGAGCCGCTTATACACACAATACCCACAGGGGGCAGAGGCGCTTATACACACAGTGCCCACAGGTAGCAGAGGGGCTTATACACACAGTGCCCACAGGTAGCAGAGGCGCTTATACACACAATACCCACAGGTAGCAGAGCCGCTTATACACACAATGGCCACAGGTAGCAGAGCCGCTTATACACACAATACCCACAGGTAGCAGAGGCGCTTATACGCACAGTGGCCACAGGTAGCAGAGCCGCTTATACACACAATGCCCACAGGTAGCAGAGCCGCTTATACACACAATACCCACAGGTAGCAGAACCGCTAATACACACAATACCCACAGGTAGCAGAGCCACTTATACACACATTACCCACAGGTAGCAGAACCGCTTATACACACAATACCCACAGGGGCAGAGGCGCTTATACACACAGTGACCACAGGTAGCAGAGGGGCTTATACACACAATGGGCACAGGTAGCAGAGCCACATGTACACACATTACCCACAGGTAGCAGAACCGCTTATACACACAATACCCACAGGGGGCAGAGACGCTTATACACACAGTGCCCACAGCTAGCTGAGCCGCTTATACACACAATACCCCCAGGTAGCAGAGGCGCTTATACACAGTGCCCACAGGTAGCAGAGGTGCTTATACACACAATGGGCACAGGTAGCAGAGCCACGTGTACACACAATACCCACAGGTAGCAGAGCGGCTTATACACACAATACCCACAGGTAGCAAAGCCGCTTATACACACAGTGACCACAGGTAGCAGAGCCGCTTATACACACAGTGTGCACAGGTAGCAGCGCCACTTATACACAATGGGCACAGGTAGCAGTGTTGCTTATACACATAATGGCCACAGTATTAGTGTTTCTAATTAATCCAATGTCCATTGCTAGCAACTATACTCACAAAAGTTTGGGGGGTTTGGAAAGGGGGCGGGTTCAGTGAGGTTCCTATCCGTGGGAATCACTTGTAGCGGCTGTGGATGGTGATTCGAGGTGCTACGTGTGGTGGAGGGTTGGGTGTGGGAGGGGGTCCAGAAATGTTGTGGGTGGCGGAGGGGTGGGTGCAGGGGCATGGATGGCGTAAAGGGTGCAGAGGTCCTGTGGGTGGGGGAGGTGTAGAGGGGGCGCGGATGGGGAGTGTAGTTGCTGTTGGTGGGGGAGGGGGACTGTGGATGAAGGAGGGGGTATGGAGGTGATGTGTGTGTGGGAGGGGCGATGTAGGGGTGTGCGTTTGGAGGTGCAGGGGGGGTGAGCTTAGGTGATGGGTTTCAGAAGTGCTGTGGGTGGGGGAGGTGTGGGATGGCACGGATGGGGGATGTAGATGTTGTGGATGGGGGAGGGGTGGATGCGGGGGAGCTGTGGATGGGGGAGGGAGTCCGGAGGTGGTTCGGGTGATGGTCCAGAGGTGTTGTGGGTGGGGGAGGGGCAGGTGTGGGAGGTCCGCAGATGTGGAGGGTGCCTGTAGATAATGCAGGCGGGTAGGTGCTGTGGTTGTGGGAGTGGCGGGGGTGTTGCGGGTGGGGTACGTGATCTGG
Organism: Pseudophryne corroboree; assembly: GCF_028390025.1. Classification (NCBI taxonomy): domain Eukaryota; kingdom Metazoa; phylum Chordata; class Amphibia; order Anura; family Myobatrachidae; genus Pseudophryne; species Pseudophryne corroboree. The sequence continues at coordinate 811,755,979 of NC_086445.1, forward strand.
ATGGGGTAGGTGATGTGGATGTGCGGTAGCTAGGGGAGGGACGGGTGCGGGGATGGCACGGATGGGGGAGGGGGTCCGTGGGCGCTGTGGATGAGTGAGTGGTGGGTGTGGGGTTACGGCGGTTGTAGTGGGCCAGGTGTGCTGCTGCAGTGGGTGGGGGAGGGTGCCGGTGCAGGGATACCGCAGTTGGGGTAGGGCGGTTGTTGCAGCTGCGGCGGGTAGGGGAGGGGCAGGGGAGGGGGTGCGGCGGTGGGGAAGGGGCGGGTGTGAGGATGCTGCAGGTGGGTTGGGGGGGGGCGGGAGGGGGTGTGGATGGGGTCTGTAGATGCTGGTGGTGGAGGGGCAGGTGCAGGAGGCTGTGGATGAAGGAGGGGGTCTGGAGGTGCTGTGTGTGGGGGAGGGGCGAGGTAGGGGGAGTTGGGGTTGCAGAGGGGGAGGTTGGGTGATGGTTTGTAGAAGTGCTGGGGGTGGGGGAGGTGTCTGTAGATGATGGGGGTGGGGGAGGTGCTGTGGGTGGGGGACAGGTGCGGAGGGGGGGCAGGGGCTGGAGCAGTGGTGGTGCAGTTGGGTGGTGGGAGGCAGCTGCTGGGGTTCCGAGGGTTGGGGAGGTGGTGCGGGTGGGGGAGGGGTGGGTGCAGGAGGGGTGGGTGCAGAATGGGGCAGTTGCGGTGGTGGTGCGGGTTGGGTGAAGGGTGCAGCAGGGGGGAGAGGTGGGTATGGGGGAGGGGCAGGGTTGCAGCGGGTGGGGGAGGGGCGGGGGGTGCTGCAGGTGTGGGAGCTACGGGTGGGGGCGTGAGTGCCGCGGGTGGGAGCGGATGTGGGGGATGCGTTGGGTGCCGCAGGGGGGGCCAGCGGGTGTTGGTGCTGTGGGTGGGGGAGGGGGCAGAGTGCCACGGGTGGTGCGGGTGTTGGTGCTGCGGGTGGGGGAGGGGGTGGAGTGCCACGGGTAGTGGGTGGGTGTCGCGGGTGTTGGTGCTGCGGGTGGGAGTGCCGCGGGTGGGGGGCGAATGCGGTTGGTTTGCCTCGGGTGTTGGTGCTACCGGTGGGGGAGGGGGCGGGAGTTCCTCGGGTGGGTGGCGTGGGTGTTTGCTCTGGGTGGGGGAGGGGACGGGAGTGCCGCAGGTGGTGGGTGGATGCGGCGGGTGTTTGTGCTACGGGTGGGGGCAGGAGCAGTGGCGCCACAACGTGGGTGCGGGCCGCACCCGGGTGTTACCCTCTGAGGGGTGACACCAAAGTGCCGGCTCCTGTCACAGTGCAGAAGCCAGCACTGCCCCGACCCACAATGTGCCGAAAACGGGGGGTCGGGACGTGAAGCCACGCCCCCTTTCACGAAGCCACGCCCCCTTTTCACCCGCGACCGCGGGAAAGTGACGGGTGGGAGGCAGATGCGGGTGGTTGCCGCGGGTGGGAGGGGGGGGGGCGAGTTGTGCCGAAAACGGGGGTCGGGACGCGAAGTCACGCCCCCTTCCGCGAAGCTACGCCCCATTTTCACCCGCGACCGCGGGTAAGTGACGGGTGGATGCCGCGGGTGGGGGGCAGATGCGGGTGGTTGCCGCGGGTGGGAGGGGGGGGGCGAGTTGTGCCGAAAACGGGGGTCGGGACGCGAAGCCACGGCCCCTTCAGCGAAGCCACGCCCCCTTTTCACCCGCGGCCGCGGGTAAGTGACGGGTGGATGCCGCGGGTGGGAGAGGGAGCGAGAGCAGCTGCCAGTGCTCAGCATGTCCCCCTGAACTCTGCAGCAGCCGCTAGTCTGTGAGGCGGGTAGTGTGAGTTCCGCTCACAGTCAGCGGCTGCGGTGTCACCAGAGAGAGTGTACGGGGAGAAGGGAGACAGGGGACTGGGCGGAGAGAGGGAGGGGACTGTTCCTGGCCAGATCTGTGCCTGTGACTCCGCCCAGCGTTACGGGCACAGAGTCACAGACTTGGGCAAATATATAGGAGATGATTATATTAATAAAGCTGGAGAGAGGAGTGAAGCAGACGCACGTCTGCTCTCTTCTCCAGCCAGGCCACGCCCCGCAACACTTCCACTTTCTAATAATATCACTTATAGTTGACTGTGGAATATCCAGCTTGGATGACATTTCATGAACCATCTTATTGCAAATATGGCATCACAGTACCACACTTGTCACTGAGCTCTTCAGAACGAACCATTTTCTATCACAAATGTTTCCAAATGAAAACTGCAAGGCTAGGTGTTTAATTTTATACACTTGTGACACTTGAAACACCTGAATTCAATAATTAACAGATGTGGCCAAATACTTTTGTCCATATAGTGCCATCGGGTTCAACCTGTATTCTGTATTAAGCTGTGCACATTATAATGCACCAGTCGAAGCAATGGTATCATACCAATTGACAACTATATTTTGTACCGCTCCCAGACACTTAATGGCCCTCATTCCGAGTTGTTCGCTCGCTAGCTGCTTTTAGCAGCATTGCACACGCCAAGCCGCCGCCTACTGGGAGTGAATCTTAGCTTTGCAGAATTGCGAACGAAAGATTCGCATTATTGCGAATAGAAATTTCTTTGCAGTTTCTGAGTAGCTCGGGACTTACTCTGCCACTGCGATCAGTTCAGTCAGTTTCGTTCCTGGTTTGACGTCACAAACACACCCAGCGTTCGCCCAGACACTCCCCCGTTTCTCCAGCCACTCCCGCGTTTTTTCCAGAAACGGCAGCGTTTTTCCACACACACCCATAAAACGGCCAGTTTCCGCCCAGAAACACCCACTTCCTGTCAATCACACTCCTGATAAAGCTAAATATTTATCGTATATACAACCCTTTATGAGGTCTAAGAACACTGTACGCTGTTTACTTAAGAAGTACCGTAAGGGTACGCAAGTTGCGTAACGATCGCTCAGCCGTAGGCGAGACGCTCAAGCGTCACGTTCGCTCACGGCCCAGAGATCACAGACAAGCACTCTGTTGGCTATGACTAACGTAATGATTCGCTATGGCGTAGCGGACGCTCGGGACCACGAGGAGATCACCAGCGGCGCAGACGCTCACAACGCTATACCTTTATGTCTAAACCTATTATTAATGAAATACACAGAATACCTTAATGTGAATACAGGGTGTAAGTGCAACCTTGTGTAACCTGACTAACTACAAAGCTGCTTGAGCGTCACCGACGCTCAAGTGAACACTTAAAACTATGAGAAAATACACAGATACTGGTTTAGGGTCCAAAGCCTATTATCTGTATTATAACTATTATACTTGCAAAAAGAATCACAGTACAAATGATACACTACAATATAACAGAGACTTCCTAACCAAATAACTATACAAGAGATACAATACAATACTATGCTGATCTAATACAATACAATACTAGTCAATGGGAGATACGAGAGAAGGAGAAGAGAGAGAGAGAGAGAGATATATATATATATATATGAGAGAAATGGCTCACAGAAAGACAATGATTACGGAGAGAAACTTACGCACAAGGGTAAACGATCGCATGCGCCTGAACATCCAGCACCCGATTTTCAGCAATGAGAACCGTTGAAGAGTGAGAGCTGGATGTGGTCGGCCTGCCTATTTATGCCCCACACACAATGCAATCTTACAGTCCCTACAATCCCATTGTCCATTGGATGTCGGAATTCGGCCCTGCATCATAACAAAAGGTCATAGGTTGATTCATACAGGTGGGCTGTGACGATTTCAAACAGCTCAGGTGGGTGGGGAACTAGGTTTCCCGCCGCATAACTGAGTATGAGTAAATAGTAGAAATGGACATAAACTTCTTATGTCCCTAACTATTCGCACGAGCGATTAATACGCTCCAAACCAACACCGGAATATTGCTATTTAAATACTCTTCCGATGGGTACCAAACACTACTGCATGACTCCTGTTAGACCCTTCCTACGATACAAAGAGGGATTCCTCAGCTCAGGGACATTCTATATTAACCAAACTTTCAGAATCTATCAAAGGGACCATGATCTACAAACTACATTAATTGTGAAAATATGTAACGAATGAGTCGCACGCTACGACTACATAAACTCTACCGTAAATACGCATACCGTGCGCCCGCGGGTGCACGCTATTGCGGGTATGCGCCTTCACGGGAGAGCGTACGCATGCGCAGCGCGGACCAGTGTGCGGTGCAAATATGGCAGTGTGTATGGGGATATTTTTCTGACTTTGACAGTCCACCCTTTGGCAGTCAATAATAACTGCCACCTCCCGAAAACATTTCAAAAGGAGAAAAATATATGGCAGGGGTTAATTCATTTCCATGGTTGGGTGAGGGAGGAGAGAGGAGTAGGTGTGAAGAGGGTATGACCTAGTGTGATAGCAGAAGCATGTGTGTATGAGTCCATGTTTGGGGGGGTCATGTATCATCGTGCCGTACGTGTTGTAAATCAAGCTTCGAGGTATTGCGAAGTATACATTTGAATTCCTTCTTATCCTGTGGTACAGGTCTGTGGATGGGCTGTCAAACTTTACCGAGCTCTTTTCGGATTTTGAACAAAATGGGGAGCACATTTTAGTTGATGATACGTGAATGGGGGGATATGTGACTGCTGATATCTGTGCCTGCATTCCCTTTACTATGTGTGTTATTACCTGAGGGTTGTAGAGATGAAGATAAAGAACACTTATGGGGAATGCAATGATATTCTATGTCAGGTAAATGTACATCTGTCGTTGAAGTTTTGTTCGGTATCTGTTGAGAGTCGTCTTCTTTGCGCTGTATTGCTCCTTGGGCATGAGCAAATAGCTTTGTCAGTGCCATCAGATTTACAAAAAAAATGTTGGGCTAGCGTGAGTTTAAAAATACTAGGGAAACTGGGGATCCATGGCAAAGTTCATCAAATGTCCATTTCTCAAGTGGTCAAAACTTCATCTTTGGTGCTTGTCTGTTGTCTGTATAGCGTCTCGTCAACTTCCTCGTCCAAGGGGGTCTTTGTATCTTGGAGAAAAGCGGAAAAACAGGTGAAAGAAACGGACCGTATAATCGCATTTTTCATCACATCCTGGTTTCTATCATTGGGTCATAAATCAAATCCAGGTTAATTACAGTTTCCTCACTCCTCAAGCTCATCACTTTTGTACTTTGTTTGCACCTCATTACAGCCTGCCCGCATCTAAATATCAATCCAATAGATATAACAACACCTAAGATACATAGGAGGAACTTTCCAACATCCATTATGACTCCTTGAGCCCAGTCTCCTAAACCGGAGAACCAATTTCGCGGGTTCAACCATGACACCCAACCAGTCAGCTCATTACCTACAGCAGCAAGGGTGAGATTGTGTTTTCGACGAAATTCCCACTTCAATTGGAGAATATCGTCCATCTTTTGGTCTATGACCTCTACCGGATCCTCGGTGCTATTGGTGATATACGTGCAACACTTTATGCCGTACTGTGTTGCCAATGTAACACAATATCCGCCTGTTACTGCTGTAAGATAATTAAGAACCATCCTATGCTGAACTAGTTCTGTTTTATAAGCTTGAAGTTCTCTTCCAGTGTATCTGAATGTGTCATCATACATTTCAGTGATATTATCTAACAAATTGGCGAGTGCGGAAATGTATCTATAATTCATCACTCCTCGAGCGGTGCGAGTGAAATCTAACGCTACCAGAACCTGAATCCCGGTGGATTCATGGATAAGATCAGAGGCCGGGTGCTCTAACCTTTCTGACAGTTGTCTTTTAACTCGGTGGTCGTAATGAGTGTGAGTATAAGGAGCTTGGGCACCACGGTGTATGTCCTTCATTTTGTCATGTGTAACAGTCATCACTTCAGGCAATACTTTTCCAATATAACACAATCCTTCAGAGTTTGGGGCAAGCCACTTGTACGCCTTTCTCCCGCATATGAAATATGCATCATCGGGGAGAACATATGGGACAGAGAAGGACATTACCATATTACACACCTTCCAGGTGAATTCTCCTGACCCTAATTCTTCCATCTGCTTAATGCACGTATCGGTTTGTACGATATGTGCACAGTATCCTGGTGATACTTCTCCAACTCTAGTAATCCTATTTCCTAAGGTATATCGATACCGGAAAGATTTTCCTCTACTGGCTATGTGGCGTACAAGCTCTGTATCTGTAGGCATTCTATCTGCTCTGTGTGAAAAGGTCATGGTAAGGTTGCTCCATGACACTTCCCAATTTCCCGGCTTACGGGGATTGGAGATATTAAAACATAAGAGGGACCTATCCACATGGTATTGGTGGAGCTTCAAACTAGGAGGGCTGGAGATGTTAAACCTCCGGTCCACCGGTCTCCCACCACTTAGCTCAAGTACCTCCCCTAACGTTAAAGGAAATGGCACTAGCCCTGATTTTCTATGACCCTGAGGTACTTGAGAGCATACCCAACAATCTGTTTGGTTTAATACGTTACCCACTAAGGAGTGATAGTCACTCAATGGATGCCGGTCCATATGGATATTAAAACTGGATTGGCATTTCTTTATGCACCCATCCTCAATCAAATTGTCACAGAGCCTACAGATACAGTTTTCTTCAGCTAACAATCCATCACAATTTCTTCTATCGGATCGTTTTCTGATACTCGCCTTTGCTTGTTGGCTTGGTTGATCTTGGAAAACTGCGCCTCCATCATCATAATCGGAACCCATTCCAGAACCTCTCTCGACCTCTATGGTACTCTCGCCGGAACAGACTGCTCTGGTCAACATCATGGTTAACATCAAAATCCGGATCACAGTCTCTTGGGGCAAGTCCATCTTTGAGGAGGAAATAGAGAAGAATGAGAAGGGGGAAAAAGAAATTTTTAAGGGAGAGGGGGATGGGAAGTGGAGAAAACAATAAAAGGGGGAAGGGGGTCAACAACTGCTTTCGGTCTTCAAGGCTCAGGTGCCGCCTCAGTCCTCCTGGAACAGACACTCCAGTGATACAACCTCTACCGTCTGTTCCTTATCACGGGACTTCTCTGGATCAGCAACCTTTTTGCAGTGGGATGAATGGACCCAAGTCTCTCTCTCAGCAACCTTCAATGCTGTGGTGCTAGTCAATAAGACCTGGTATGGTCCTTCCCATCTATCAATAAGACAACCTGAGCGTAGAAAATTTCGTATCATTACATAATCCCCAGGTTCAATGTCATGACAATTACTATCTGGTAAATCAGGAATCACCAACTTCAGATTATCATTTTGATTCCTCAACTGTTTACTCATGTTAATCAAGTACTTTACAGTTACTTCATTGTTACATTTCAAATCATCCTGAGGGTTAATCATGACATGCGGTTGTCGACCAAACAAGATTTCAAAAGGGGACAGATTAAGAGGGGACCTGGGAGTGGTTCTGATACTGTACAATACAATGGGTAAAGCTTCTGGCCATGTCAATCCTGTCTCTGCCATCACTTTACTCAATTTATTTTTAATAGTGCTGTTCACTCTTTCGACCTTCGCACTCGCCTGTGGACGGTACGGAGTGTGCAGCTTGCTATCAATACCCATTAATTTACACATTCCTTGAAAGACATCACCGGTAAAATGGGTACCCCTATCACTTTCAATGATTCTAGGGATACCATATCTACATACAAATTCCTGCACAATTTTCTTAGCTGTAAACATAGCGGTATTTGTAGCTGCTGGAAATGCTTCGACCCAATTCGAGAAAACATCTATACAAACAAGTACATATTTCAAATTTCGACATGGGGGTAATTGAATGAAGTCAATTTGTATTACCTGGAAAGGGCCGCCGGCAGGTGGGATATGGGATGGTTCTGTAGGTATTGCTTTTCCAATATTCTTTCTCAGACAGGTAAGGCATGACATTGCTCTTTTACCCGCATGAGAGGAGAATCCTGGGGCGCACCAGTATGCTCTTACCAATTTGCACATCCCCTCCTTGCCTAGATGGGTCAGCCCGTGAGCTGCTTCAGCCAGACATGGAAGGTATGTCCTGGGGGCCACTGGTTTACCATGTCCATCCGTCCAGAGCCCTGAGGACTCCTGGCCATATCCCTTTGCCTTCCAGACTGCCTTTTCCTGTGTGGAACACAAATTCTGCATCTCACACAACTTCTGTGTGTTGATGGTATTAAATACCATCAGTTGTGTGGTGTCTGTCTGTATGGGGGTAGCAGCTGCTAACTTAGCAGCTTCGTCTGCTCGGCTGTTACCAAGTGATACCGGGTCTTGGCTATATGTATGTGCTTTACATTTGATAACAGCCACTCTGTCAGGTTCCTGTATCGCTGTTAGAAGCCTTTTTATGTGGGTTGCATGCGCTACCGGTGTACCAGCGGCCGTCATGAAGTTTCTGAGACGCCATAGGGCTCCGAAATCATGGACTACCCCGAATGCGTATCTAGAATCGGTGTAGATATTGGCTGACTTACCCTTAGCCAATTCACATGCTCTGGTTAGGGCGACCAGTTCAGCAACCTGGGCTGAGTGAGGTGGGCCTAGCGGTTCCGCTTCTATGGTGTCTTGGTCATCTACGACTGCGTATCCAGTACACAAGTCTCCCGAGTCTGACTGTCTGTGACAACTACCGTCCGTGTAGAACGTGAGTTCTGCATCTTCCAGTGGGTTGTCACTGATGTCAGGCCTTGCGGTAAAATTTTGGGTCAAATATTCCATACAATCATGTGTATCTTCCTTTGTATTGAATCCTCCTTCCCCAGCACTCTCACCTTCCACCCTTTGTGCCTGACCAGGCACACCTGGGAGATATGTTGCAGGATTTAATGCACTGCATCTCCTTATGGTGATGTTTACGGGGGCCATTAGTGCCAATTCCCATCTTGTAAACCTCGCTGATGAGACGTGTCTGGTTTGGGCAGAATTCAATAAGGCTGATACTGCATGTGGCGTATGGATTGTGAGGTTGTGGCCTAGCACGACGTCTTCGCTTTTTGTCACTAGCAATGCTATCGCAGCAACGCTTCGCAAGCATGTGGGGAGGGATCGCGCTACCGTGTCTAGCTGAGCGCTGTAGTATGCAACTGGCCTGCTGGCATCACCGTGTTTTTGGGTTAGTACACCTGCTGCGCAACCAGCACTTTCTGTTCCGTATAGTTCAAAGGGTTTCCCATAGTCTGGCATACCTAGTGCTGGCGCCTGCGTTAGGCACTGTTTGAGTCTCTCAAATGCTGTTTCGGATTCGTCTGTATGCGAGATCCTATCAGGTTTGTTTGAGGAGACCATTTCCTGCAAAGGTAACGCCAATATGGAAAACCCTGGGATCCAATTACGGCAATACCCACACATTCCTAAAAACGTCCTGATCTGTTGCTGGGTTTGTGGCAGTGTCATGTCTCTAATTGCTTGGATTCTATCAGCGGTCAGGTGTCTCAGTCCTTGTGTTAGACAGTGTCCCAAATATTTTACCTTAGTTTGGCATAATTGCAACTTGTCTTTGGACACCTTGTGTCCGGTGTCTGAAAGATGAAACAGGAGCTGTTTCGTATCCTTCAGAGATGCTTCCAGTGAATCTGAACACAGTAATAAATCGTCCACATACTGTATCAATACTGATCCACTGTCTGGTTGGAAAGACTGTAAACAATCATGCAAAGCCTGAGAAAATATACTTGGACTATCTATGAAACCTTGGGGCAACCGAGTCCACGTGTATTGGACTCCTCTGTATGTGAATGCAAACAAATATTGGCTGTCAGGGTGCAGAGGTACCGAAAAGAAAGCGGAGCAGAGGTCAATAACAGTGAAAAATTTGGCAGTGGGAGGGATTTGCATTAGGATGACAGCTGGATTTGGCACTACGGGGAACTGACTCTCAACTATTTTGTTAATCCCCCTTAGATCCTGCACTAGCCTGTAACCCCTCCCCCCACTCTTCTTAACAGAGAAGATGGGACTATTGGCAGTGCTGGACGTTCTTACTAGAATGCCCTGTTGTAGCAAGCGCTCTATTACTGGGTAAACTCCTAACTCCACCTCTGGCTTCAGAGGATATTGTGGGATTTTTGGAGCTATCCTACCATCTTTTACTTGTACCACTACTGGAGCTACGTTTGCCATTAATCCAGTGTCCTGTCCGTCTTTTGTCCAAAGTGACTCTGGTATCTGAGATGTCATCTCTTCTATTTGGGATGGATTCCTATTTGTCATAATGGTATGTGACATTAATTTTGATGGGGAGTCTAACATGTCTCGCACTTCCTGCGCGTGTTTCTCAGGTATGTCCAAGAATACACCTTCAGGAGTACAATAAATGACGCACCCCATTTTACACAGTAAGTCTCTTCCCAGGAGATTGGTTGGTGCCGATGCAGCCAGCAAAAAGGAATGCTTGGTATGCAAAGGCCCTATTGTAATCTCGGCTGGTTTGCTAACAGGGTAGTGTTGGACTACTCCTGTTACTCCCATGGCTGGAATTGTCCTACCAGTGGTTCTCATGCCCACTGTCGAATTTATCACTGACTTGGCCGCCCCTGTGTCTACAAGAAAGTTTAAAGTTTTACCAGCTACATTGATTGCGACCTCGGGTTCACTTTCAAGGTTGGCAATTAATTTTACTGGCTGCAGATTACAGGTATGGCCACACCCCTATTGGGTATGGTGACCTCCCTGAATCCCGCTGGCAGCAACTACTTGTGAGGGAGATAGTTGGGAACTACCAGAGGCATGCCAGTCTCTGTTTGGGGGATATCTTTTTGTTTCCCCTGTATGTGGCTCATAACTCCGTTTCTGCGGACCTTGCTCCCAATGTCGTGTGTCGTGTCGTTGTCTAGGGGTTTGGTATGAGTTTCGTGGATTCTTTACTCTACAATCTCGTGCCATGTGTCCCTGTTTGTGACAAGAATAACAAGTAACCATACTTGACTTACCCACAGGATTTGGTGATACAAACAAAGGCTGCCTTGTGGTCAGAGCCTGTATACTTACTGACATTAATTTGTCACCTTGTTGTTCCCTGTGTCTGGTGATGTTTCTGTCGTGATCAATAGCAGCCTCTCTCAAAGTAGCCACAGACAGACCTCGTCAACAAGGTTGCGTGGTCTGTACCCTAGTCTTCAATGACTCTTTTAAACCATCCATCAGTACCGATACTGCTACTTCCCGATGGTTTGTGTCTGTTTTAATGTCCTCTATACCTGTGTATTTTGCCATTTCTAATAATGCTCTGTGAAAATACTCTGCAGCTGTCTCTGACTCCTTCTGTTTAATGGAGAATATCTTATTCCATTTAGCTACTGCTGGGAAATACTCTTTTAGCTGCAAGTTTATTCTTTTCACATTATCTTGGTTGTACACATCTGTAAGAGGTACATCATGATCTAGTCCGCAATCAGCTAAAAATTGAGTTGCGTCGACATTTGAGGGTAAACACGCTCTCAGCAATATCTGCCAGTCTTTGTTGTTGGGCTCTACAGTGTTACCTAAGTCTCTGATGTATTTTTGACTGGCAACTAAGTCTTTTCTAGGGTCAGGAAATTCAGACACTATGGTCCTTAATTCCATTCGGGAAAATGGAGTGTACATGGCGATGTTCCTAATGGGAGTGGCTCCTGATGCGTCTGTTTTCCCATTTGGTACTGCTATTACTCTAACAGGTGTGATTCTAACAACCTCATTCTGTGTAGATTCTACAGGCTGTGGTGAAATAGTTTCAGCATAATGCATGGTGCCGTACTTACCAGTTGATACGACCTCACCTATCCCTCCGCTAGGGACCTTTACTAATCTCGTGGGTGGAGCTGTGCCTACTGTGGTCTCTGCTATGGTGGCTGCTAGAGAGAGCGCTGAAATCGTTGCCGATTCGTCCTCTTGATCACACTCCTGAGGAAAGTTCAAAACAGGGTACAACTTGCACGGGTTAATACTTGCATGGGTTAATGAGTTAACATTATCATTAACATTTACACAGTTACTAAGTGATTTTGTGTTACACCTTAGTGCGTCTTTCTCCGTAATCAACTTCTCTCCTGATATATATGGTGGCGGCGGGGCCGTGGCAATTAATTTTCTGTTAGTGCCAGATCCCGCCGCCTGAGCCAAACCTCTCTGTATCTCACCTTCCTGTTGCCACAACTGTAAATAATCATAATGCTGAATTCGTCTCTTTGTTGATTTTATGAGACATATCCTCCTCCTTAAATTTTGTAACACTTCTGAGCTGAAGCTCCCTATTCTTGGGAATTTCTCCCCGTCATGCACAGTCATTCTCTCCCATTCATCACATAAAGTTTCTGTGTGACTTCCATATTTCTCACACATGATATACCTGGCCGACCCAATTGGCCGGACCACTGAATCAACCCGAACCGAGGTTGATCGCCCCCTACCTGAACAAGTGGCCCCCATAGTTCGAAAGTGTTGCTTTATTTAGCCAACCCTTTACGAAAAACCAAATGCCAATAATAGGCTGACGGTGGCGGTTTACCGAGTACCCCACTCACTCTCCCACGCCGACCTATACGACCTGATCACACCGATATGGTGCTGGCGTACTCGACCTAGGGCCCCTGCGACCTGAACCTCTATTTACTGGAACCTGTGAGGGTTATCCGAAGAACACTTACTCTTTCCAGTAACTATTGGTTGCTGGATAGTTCCTGAGTGAGCAGCGAACTTCCCTTAAAATAAAAAAAAATTACACAAATCACGTTAGAGTGTACAGATAGCGTTTGTGACCCCTTTACTCTAATGGTATTAGGTCAGATTACTAACTACTGCACACACTTACGTGCTGTCCAGTCGTTCAGTACACAAACAACTAAGCTTATGTACGGAAAGACCAATGGAATCGAAACTTACGACTGCGAATTCCTTCAGCCAGAGCTTATGGCCTATATGGGTGTTGCACCAACCCTTTTCGGTGTTGTGCCTGTGAACTGTATAGCGGACTTCCTTGTCGGCTGTACCTGGACCTCCTGGTCTGTTATGACCTCCTGGTCTTGTTACAGTATGACCTCCTGGTCTTGTTACAGTATGACCTCCTGGTCTGCTATACTCTAATGCTCAAAATTGTATTTAACCAGAGATGCCTCCCTAGCCACCGTGCACGTCACTTACACGCATGTACCTCACGAGTACTCGACTTTTCTTGTGGTTCAACCTTTAAAATTGTAAAAACACTCACTCATCATATGTACACTTTTGTTTCTATTTCTATTTCTGCGCAGAAAATTTTCTTCAGCCCAGCTGTGTTACCAATTAGGAGCAGGATCTGTTAATTTAAATTTTTTTTTGATTTCCAAAAATAGACTTGCGTTATTTACCGCCTGTTGCGCTATTTACCGCTGTGCGTTACTTATCACGTTGCGTTAAAAATCAACTTATCGTGACTTGAGCTACGTGGGCGTAACCGGACGCTACGTTGCGTAATGAACGCTGCGTGCGTCGGCCTTTGGATTGCGTACGCTAGTCTTTGTTAGAGACACGTGTACGCAAAACAAAGATCCACCGTAACACAATATACTTTTATCAATGCAAACGATCCCTGATCATCTACCGCGTACCCCACTGGCTTTGCCTTATCTCCCAGGCAAACCTGTGTGTTTGTCTACACTTTTAACTATTACCTCTATTCTTAAACTATGAAATAACAGCAAGTCTCTTTTAGCACTTTTCTATCAACTATAAAAACTGGCAGACAGGATGGTGATATACGACAAATGAAATACACAGATGGAAAAGAAGTGCAGATATATATATGTATGCGTGCATATATACGCAAGACAGAAGAAAAATAAACAGTTTAAAAAAAAAAAAAAAACACAAGCGTTTTGTTCTTACCTCCGGTTCCCGGATTCCTTCAGCACTCGTTATCTAAGCGAAGCAGACGCTTATCCCGTCAGCACTACAAGACAACCTCCCGCCCTTTGCTGAGGGATAATGTCTGCTGATCTACCTAGTGCAGATATGTAAAGGACAGGACGAGCCGCCAATTGATAAAGCTAAATATTTATCGTATATACAACCCTTTATGAGGTCTAAGAACACTGTAC